>NC_051316.1:27791379-28110326 GCF_015220235.1 Choloepus didactylus
TATGGGTGAGACCTTTCGTTTGATTATTTCTATGGAGGTGTTGCCCCACCAATTCCGGGTGGGTCTTTATTGGATCACTGGAGTATTTTAAAAAGAGCCACACAGGCCCAGACACAGAGAGCAACTGAGAGTGACATTTTGAAGAGGAGCTGCAGCTAAGAGAGGACAAAATGCCCCAAGAGCAACATTTTGGAGAACACCATTTTGAAACACAACCTGGGAGCAAGCAGACGCCAGCCACATGCCTTCCCAGCTAAAAGAGGTTATCCGGACGCCAATGGCCATCCTTCAGTGAAGGTACCCCATTATTGATGTTTCACCTTGGACATTTTATGGCCTTAAGCCTGTACCTCTGTAACCAAATAAACCCCCTTTATAAAAGCCAATCCATTTCTGGTGTTTTGCAAAAGGGCAGCATTAGCAAACCAGAACAGTCTCTGATACAGGCACAAAAATATGGTGACAGGGTGGGGTATTAGAATGCACTCCAGGGCACAGGACTTTACAGAGAAGGGAATTTGGAGTTACACCCTTATTTCAGGGGCAGGAGGCCCAGAGAAGGATGAGAGACACACGATCTGGCCGAACAACTGCTGGAATAGAGGGCTCTGGCCCAGCCCACACTGGACACAGAGAGGCAGTGGCAGCCTGCTCCAGTCTTCTAAAGGCCGGCCAGCCTCAGACAGTCCTCAAGGAAAGCAGTACTACTTTGAGATCAATGGGTCTGTAAAAATCCAACTGCTAGTGACTTCCGAGTTTTTCTGGCCCTTCCTCAGAAACCACATAATCACGAACATTCCACCGCTCTTCCCACTTGACCAATCCACATCCAACTTATAGTTCAGTACTGACAAAAGTCACAGCGCACATCTGGTCAACACCCCATGCCAGGCACCAGTGGTGATACTTCCTTTAGGCGAGGCCGGTTTGCTGCAAAACTTGTGGCGTCAGCAAGCTGGGTTCGCTGGAGCATATAAAGAGCCCTGCTTCTGTGGCCACATCTGGGTTCAAATCCCTGCTCTCCCATTCTGGGACCTGGAGGGAACTTAATGTCTCTGAGCTTTTCTCATCCACACAATGATAATACAAAAGCCTACCTTACAGGGTTTTTATGAGGACTGAGTGGTATTTGAATGTATTTAAAGCATGGGCACATGGTTGGAACTCTAGAAATGGAAGTCACTATTATTAATACTCTGTAATCTTCTCCTTTAAAAAAAAATCATGTTTTGATCGTTCCCCCTTCCTTTGAAAAAAATTCATGAGTTCAATCCCTTCTTCCGCTGCTCAAGTGCCAAGTAAACTTATCTTGCTCCCACATCTTTCCTATCAGGAGAGAAATCAATTTGATAATGTCTTTCATACCAAGGGGTCACAAACTTAATATTACAAAGAGCAATGTGTATAATGGGATTGGGCTATGCTGCCATAAAGGAATAATTTCTGGAGAGGGATTTATAGCAGTGAGGTTGTCCCCAAATGGCATTCTGTAGATGAAAAACCATTCCTTCTGCTTCTGGGTAAGATGAGCCTTATCTGGCTTTGATTTTACATCTCTAAGTGCTTCCTTTAACACTAATTCAATCTAATTTGAAGATAAAATGCATGACCAAAAAAACATGACCCACCCTCACCTTACATGGCTGTGCCATCCCATAGCAAATGACTGCCAAGAGACACTAGTAAAATTTTCCGGCAGGCTACCTGCCCAGACAACAGGCTGAGTGGAAACTCAACAAAACAGATAAGGGTTGATGACTCAGGTTCTCCCAACAAATTTTTGGTTAAATACAGAGTCAAAGGAGACCCTAATCACCGGATGCAATCCACCCAAGCTTAGGAGTAGGTGATTCACTAACAATCAAACCACTCCCGAAAGGATCAAAAACTTGGAACTTTGGAAACATAAAATTATGTGGACACAAAGGCTTGTGCCAGAGCAACATGGACAAATTTTAAAAACATAAGGTTGAAGGTGAAAAACAAGCTATGGGATATGCACCAAATGAGACTATTCACATAAAGTTTTAAAACATGCCAGGCAATACTGAATACATGTTGTAAGAGCATGTACATCTGAAGTAAAATAATAAATATATGCAAGAGAATGCTCCACATCAGTGGCTGCTGCAGGGAGAAGCAGGGAAGGGAATGCAATTAGGGAAGATAGCACAGGGAGCTCCCAGTTTATTTGTAATGTTTTTAGGTCTTATCTGGATGATGGGTACCCAGGTGTGTATCAGGTGAGTCTCTAAATCTTTCTCTATTTCTGAAATATTTCATACTAAAAAATAAAGAAAATAAAAAAAATTCTATGGCTGGAAAGTGTTGACCTGTGAAAGAGAAATAAAAAAGACTGATGCTATCTGTCAGCAGTATATAATAAAAATGGATCCCAGCAACCCTGATTTCCATTTCCCTTGGGGGTGGGAGGGAGGTGAACATTGGGAGATGGTTAGAAAACAGGAAGCTGAGGCAAATGGGAAGAAGGCCCCCTTGAGACAACTCGTTGATGGGGCAGGGGGGCTTGGCAAGGGTGACTGGGCTCAGGGTGGTGCGTCAGCCTCCGGCCCATTCCCAATGGCAAGACCTTCCCAGCAGGAGATAACAGGCGGACAGGTGAAGCTTGAAACCACATGCCTTTTAGGATCTCGGTCTACAGGGGAAGTCAGCTCAAGTACAGGACTACTCTGAGCCATTTGATGGGTGTGTGACCTGTGCAGTCCCACGGGGCCCAGCACTCCCGTGCTTAGTTTAGTGCTCTGTTACTGCCATCAGGAAACTCTTAACACTTTGATCTTTGAACTTGTGTGTTCTAGTTTGCTAATGCTGCCATTAAGCAAAATACCAGAAACGGATTGGCTTTTATAAGGGAGGTTTATTTGGTTACACAGTTACAGTCTTAAGGCCATAAAGTTCCCAAGGTAAAGCATCAACAATAGGGTACTTTCACTGGAGGATGGCCAACCATGTCCGGAAAATCTCTGTTAGCTGGGAAGACACGTGGCTGGCGTCTGCTCCAAAGTTCTGGTTTCAAAATGGCTTTCTCCCAGGATGTTCCTCTCTAGGTTACAGTTCCTCAAAAATGTCACTCTTAGTTGCACGTGGGGTATTTGTCCTCTCTTAGCTTCTCCAGAGCAAGAGTCTGCTTTCAACAGCCGTCTTCAAAATGTCTCTCATCTGCAGCTCCTGTGCTTTCTTCAGAGTGTCCCTCTTGGCTGTAGCAAGCTCGCTACTTCTGTCTGATCTTATATAGTGCACCAGTAATTTAATTCACCAATTGGGTGGGACAACACCTCCATGGAAATTACCCAATCAGAGTCATCACCCACAGTTGGGTGGGACACATTTCCATGCAAACAATCTAATCCAAACATTCCAACTTAATCCCCACTAATATGTCTGCCCCACAAGATTGCATCAAAGAATATGGCTTTTTCTGGGGGACATAATACATTCAAACCAGCACACTGTGCTGTGTGAGTGAAGTCTAAGGAGGCACTGGAGCACGTGTGTGAGCAGAGCACATATGCACCTTACATGAGTTTGCCACCGTTCCTTGCATCCAGCAGTTGTGATGCCCCATGGATGCTGAATCCTGGTGGACCCACAAGGCAGAGTTCAGGGTGGCTCAAGGCCACGCGGCAGCTGTACTGCACCTATGACTAAGTGGGAGAACTGACAGCCCAGAGGGTCTACTTTCTGTTCAAACCAGAACTTTCTCCAAAACTGCAGAAAGAAGACAATGGCATTCTCAGAAACACCAAGACTGAGGCACCCTATCCTATCCTTTCTTATTCCTGTTACTTCCCCGTATTAGCCAACCACTTATAAGAAAATGATGACATAGAAGGAAAGGGAAAGCTAGAACAACCCATAGTTTCTTTTCCTTTTAGTTTTTCCTTACTCTTCAGTAAGTTGAAGGTAGAGAATGTTGGTAATGTGTGTATGTCTGCATGCGTGTGTGTGTATCAAGAAGCGAAACAAAAATAAGTTGAGTTAGTTTTGTGCAGACTTTCCACTGTTCTGGTAAAAAACAAAACAAAACACATGCATGTATGAGCTGTAAAATAACAAATTGTGTAATTTCAGTGATTGTGCATACAAGTTAAATATTCTTATATTTGCATTTAAAATTGGCTTCGCATAATATAGAAGAATGGTGAAATTCATACTAAAGTAAGTTAACATTTTAAAGTTTTCTTTACTTAGAACAACATTAAATAGCAACTAAAACACACTATGACAAGCCCAGGGAGAATGTGGAAAAACAGAAAACACTCTACAGTTTAGTAGCTTTAAAGACACTTTTTCCTTATTTTTGAATAAGGGGTCCTGCATTTCATTATTCTCTGAGTCCCACAAATTAGGCAGCTGGCCTTAGGAATACGTAACTACAAAGATCTCCCCAAAAAGAAGTCTGGCTTCTAATAGTGTTCAATTCATTGGCAGAACTTGTATTTACATGCATCTTGGAAAATGTAGTTTTGAATACATGCTTTGAAAAGAATGAAAAATAGGTAAGTCTGTATCACTTTGAAGAGAAGAAGGGAATCTAATTGGAATATTTCCTCTCCTAATGTTATTTGACAATGTTAATTACATTCTCTTCTGAAACCACCTTTTCCTTCAAATACCAATAAGTCTATTGGTTATACTTCTTTTGTGGAAGTATCTTAAATACTTTTGTAAGAATATCTGTGAATGTATATGTGATATATGTGTGTGTGTGCGTGTGTGTGCATCTGCACGGGATCTTATTAGAATAGAACCACAGTTCTCTCTGAAGCCTAGTTCTGTGCTGTCAGTAACTCCCCAGAATCTCCTCCCTGGGTTCCCAGTTAAGAACTGGGGTTTCTGATTTTACCTTTATTTATTCTACTTAAGGCATTTCACAAACATTCCTTGAATGGCTCAAAAGCCTAAGAGACATGTGATGTGTAACTGTAATGACTGAAAAACCAATGTTGTGAAACGGATTTTCTCCAAGGTCAGAAAGCAAGGTCCTGGAGATCAAGTGACTGAGCAGTTAGTCTCACTCCCAGCCGGCGGCCCTCCCCACGCTGCTCAATGGCAGAGTCGCTGGGTCTGGAAAGAAGATGAGGTCACCTGTGGCCTCTAAGCTGCTTTCTCGGGGAATAAGTGACATGAGGCCTGGCCATTCTGGTTGTTAGGCCAATTAATGCTAATGGATCTTGGGAATTTCACTGGGTTTGTGAATTCGCAGCTTTGGGGTTTTCCTTAATAAAGTAAATACATTCTCTAGGATTCCATAAATTGGTGGCCATTTGCTGTGGGCAAATCTACTGTGTTCTCCTGACTGTTACAATGGAAAACAGCCAGGGGAGCAAGGGTTGAGAAAACAGGAAGGATTTATATTATAAATATGTTACAGTCCAGCCTCTCATTTTCCTGGCTGGTCTGATGTTATAGCTTTCTTGGATACTTTGACACGGTTGACATGAAAGGCAAACTGGCTTAAATTACCCAGCTACAGGGAAGTAAACTCTCGGAGACATGAGAATACAGCTTCATTCACCAAAAAAATTCTCTTCCTTGATGTTCCAAATCAGACGAGATCCTATCAGAGCTGGGAGGACACTCCCGTGGCCAGAGCGCATTTGTAACTTTGGCAGAGGCTTCTGGGAGGGAAGCGTACAGTCATCCTGGCTAAGGCCAGGTGCCTTCTAGGCAGGAAAGGAGTCAGACAGAATAGGAAATCAGACAGAGAAATAAATCCAGACTTCAGAAGAGAAGGTGAATTTTATCACTCTTCTAATGCATATTCAAAGAATTTAGGCTAAGGAGAGAAAACGGCGAATGGATTAGATAAAATGCTTTTTTTTCCTGTGCAAATCGTGTGAACAGGCAGACTTTTGTGTGGATTGCCTTTTATTTATGCCGAAGTTGACACTGAAATGACCTTGGAAAGCAAACACCCCAGTGAAACTGTTATGTAAACCAAAATGACTAGACATTCCAAGCCACAGCGGCAGAGAGCAGACTGCCGGCCACCTGTAAACAGCAAGTATTTCTGAACAGAAGGAGGATGGATGCAAATATCCACTCCGATTTTACATTAAGGGTTGGACAAATTGTATAAATAATGGAAGTCTACTATAGTTCAAAATTGTAGAGAAAGGCCTTATGCACTTGATAGAAACTAACAGGAAGACTTTGCTGTTTCAAACCTAAATGGTAGGAACTAAATTTAATCAAAACTGCAGGCAGCAGACTGAAAAGTATATAATGTAATATGGACTAATGAGTCATTAGCTCATGTTCACTATGATGAGATTAGCTTCTAACATCACAATTAGATCTTGGTATTTTGCAGGGGTAGCTCTAGGTCCAAAGGACATGCAGACAGATATAAGTCTGATGTGTTTTGCACCAGGAATTTGACTTATTCAAGAGAAGTTGAGTTTTAAAAATCCTCTCATTTTATAAACTGATTGTGAATTGTCAAACCCCTTTAAACCTCCTTTTCTTTTTAGTAAGCAGTCTAAAAATTTCATTTTGAAAAGTGGCTACATTGATGCTGTTTATATGTTTAATCAGCCAGTGACTTTTATTTGTAAAACCAAAGATTTGGATTTAAAAAGCCATACATTTGGTATTTGGTGTGTTTCAGACCAAAAAAAAAAAAAAATTTGCATATTCAAATGAAGTCCCTTTAAAAAAAATCCTCTAATTCTATAAACGATGGAAATCAATCTCTTTTAAGGCATTTCTTAAAGTAAACAAGCTAAAATATCCTTTTTGAAAAGTGGCTTCCCTGATGTTTGCTATGTTTTTTAATCGACCAATAAGCTGTATTTGTAAAATTCAAGATTTGGTTTACAAATGCCATGAGGCCTGGGTAGAATCATCAGAGAGGAGAGCTGAATTTCCTTTGTGCAGGCGAGTTAATAGGATTAAGGCTTGAAGAATTGAATAAAACCCTGAGCTGTTTAAGATGGATGTATCACATTTCAGGGTTCCCATTTCATAACCAGCCTGCCCCACATTTCACAAAATAAAACACACTGGTGAGCGTATTTAAATGGCTCTTCAGGAACACATTGATTTCAGAAACTTTAAAAAGGAACGTGTGTCCATTTCCTCTCTTGAGCCATATGGCTTTTTGCGTTCTCAGGCTGCCTGGTTTCAGACATGCTCCTGCTTCATGGTCAACACTTCTCTGCATATGGTTCAGTTACATGGGGAAGAGGGTATACATTTTTGTGCTTGGAGAATTTTTTATATGAATTGCTAATTTCTGACTTTCCCATTGATGCCATTTATGCTGACCGTAATCATTTGTAAATGGAGCAAATCTCAGCTAAAATGGCAAAGACCTGCTGTCTTCCTCTGGATCACGTAATGGAGCTGGGGTCTGCTGCTTTCTGCTATCAAGGTGGTTATTATCAAGTGTAATTTGCGGTTGGAAATGTTTGGCATTCCTGTCTAGCAGTAGCCCAGACTGTTTAGAATAGATTTTTACATTGGAGTTCAAACATCTGTCCGTTTGAGGTCAGATTTCTGTGAGAACCTATGCATATAGTCTCTAAACATCTGCAGCTGTCCCAGATTAAATGGGAATGGTTTCTTGCACTAGGGTGACAACAAAGGGTCATGTTTAAAATTAAAAATGTAAGAATAAAGCTAAGAATGCTAAGCAAAATGCATTCCCATTCTGCAAAACGCCAAGTATTGTTCCCCATTAAGAGTTGGCCTTGAAAGCTGTTTAAGCACTGTGCTAGCAAAAGACTCATTCATTAGCAATTTATAACACCAATGTGCCTATGGATTACAATGCAGCATTGCAATTTCATTAGAGATTCCTTTCCTTTGCAATTCCTCTATTACAGGATCCAGTTCTTTTGAAGTTAAAAGCGCGCATTAAACAAAAGCTGTATATAAAACTGCAAAGCAACATAACCTCAAATTTTGCACAGGAAGTTAAAAAAAAGAATTAAAACAAGTTGTGATGATCTTAACAAAGACACGCAAAACCTGTTACTAGGAAGAGTTGTTTGGTTAAATTTCCTGTTTTTTTCCTAAGTCCTGGTTTGTTTTAAACATGTCGTCAGCACACAGTTTATTGCTATTGATTAGAGTTTCTACATGTAAAGTCCAGAACTCTTTTCCAGGGCTTCTTATTTAAAGACATTCCTAACCCTGCGGATTTTCTCTTTCTTCTCCAGGTTGTGGTCTTCATCATAGTTAAAAGATGAGAAGCCACAGATCTAAATCGCTGAAAATTAATATTAGGAATTGGAAAAGTACTCAAGTGTGGGTTAATGAAGGATTACAAAAGGCAGAGTTCATAAAATATCTCTTTAACCCTAAGTAATTTTAGTTCTGGATTCTAGGAACCAACCTGGACTGCTGCAAAGCAGATCAAATCAAAGCCATTTTTACAAGTGTCACAGATGGTGCTTTGTTTTGTTTTATTCATTTTTTTCCAATGTCCTCTGCAAAGACTTATCTGACTCTAATGGCCACCTAATATAAAATTTAAATAAATGAATCATACCATTCAGTGTGAAATATAGAGAAATAAAAATTCCTCCATTTGGAAAAAAAGTATAAAACATTAACATTTTTCTAAGTATTTTATAAATTATGCTTCTTTATTAAACACATACCATTAGAAGTCTCTCCTATTACTGACAACACTTTTCTTAATGGTCTTTACATGTTTAAATAACTGGCTCCTGAAAAATGTGCATTTATATTATATAAATAAGACCTTAATTAATATAAACATACCCTGATATAAACTTTTTAGAAATGTTGGCTTAAAACTTTCCAGTCTAAATAAATCCTCTTTATGAATGGTCCAGCAAAGCAATTTTAATGCATTTTCCCCCTAAAAAGCTCATACAGATTTACAGGCACAATCCAAAAGAGAAATCAATATGGTTTTGATGAAGACTAGGCATCTCATTCATGTAATAACTCTAGGCGATACCCAATATATAGATGATTTTTGAAACGACGTAAGGCTAGTTGATTTTATTTTCTTTATAGTACTTATTATTAGCTGATACTATCTTGCTCATTTATTTTTCCCCGTTTACTATTTGTCTCCCCAACTCGAATTGTAACCTTTCTGAGTGAAGGTCATGTATGTTTTGGTCTCTGCTTTATCTGTAATACTTAGCATAGTATACTTAGCTAGTAGTAGATGCAAATAATATTATTCAGCTCATAACTGATGCAAAGGCTGGCTCATTAAAGAATTCATGAATGGTCTGATGAGATGAGGCTAAAAAGACTCAGTCATTTCAAGTTGGTCATGTGCCAGATTTTCTAGCTGCTTCTCCCCTTGTTTCTCAGAACTTTCCAAATTTCCACTGAACATACATGGACACTGGAATTAAGACTGCATTTTCCAGCCTCCCTTGCAGCTAAGTGTCTTGAAGTTTTGAACTAATGAGATGTAAGCAAAAGTATTATATGGCAGATACTGGGAAAACCTCCTTAAAAGACAGCTGATTCTAAGCTTTTGCTCCATCTTCTTTTTCCCTTCCTCCTCCCTGCTGCCTAGGATGTGCATATAATAGCTGGAATTCAAACAGCCATTGTGGACTATGAATTAACTTTGAGAATGTAAATCATATACTAGGATGGTAGAGTAGCAAGGGAGAAGAGCCTGGGGTCCCTGAAACTGTGGAGTCCCATTCCACCCTGGACTTTCTACCTCTGGCCTTCTTTCACATGGGGGAGAAATAAACACCTAGCGTATTTAAGCCATTATTATTTTAAGTTTTCTGTCACTTGCAGCCAAATCAAATCTTACCATTAAGATTTTGAAAATAATTTTAAAAAGAGGCACATGCAGACTTTAAAGATGTCTTTCTAAAGTCTATTATACAATAAATACACTGAGAACTCTTTCCAACAAGTGGGCAAGTATTTATGAGCACATACTTTATCCTCAGAAAGTCAGAGACTATGGGAAAATATAAAGAAGTTCAAAACTTGGTCCTTGTCCTTAAGAAGTTAATGATTAAGCCAGAAAAAAAGGACATGCACCAAATCCCTAACCAGCACCCCTCTCCCCACAACACACACACACACATACCCAGAGGCAACAATGAGGAAATAACACAAAGCAGTAAAGAACAAAGTGCAAAATTGTGCCCCGTGATTGCAAATGTGGAAGGAATTTAGATACCAAAGGGCCAATGAAGACAGGGATTCTTAGGGAAGGTTCCCTAGAGAAGCAGGCCAGAAGAGAGCCTTGAAGGAGGGGCAGAACCTGGAGAGGCAGAGGAAACTGGCTGGGTGTCCCCAGGGTGGGGACCAGCAGCAGTAGAGAAACCACTTTTTCAGTAATGAGCTCGGGTGTGTTCAGGAGACTGGAAGGAGGTTGACCAGATATGCGGCCTCTTTTGGAAACAGAGCCCTCCCTAAACTCAGCATGTGGTCTTGCAGCCTTGGAGAGAGTCCCCACAAAGGATGGCTCACCTCACCATGCAACCCTCATGGATCAGCTGAACCTTTGCATCATATGCTCCCAGCCTTGCACATAACACAAGCCTGATCTCCCTTATGACTCCCCCAGGCCTAACTCTGCCCTGGGCCCAAGGCTCCTGCTTCTCTTTAGGGATCCTGCTCAGACCACAATCCAGTGGTGACATCTAGAGAAATGTGCTTCTAACTACACAACAGGCACATCTGAAGTCTCACTTATGCACTCTGACAATGAGTGTTCAGTTCAACTGTTAGGTAGAAGTAGCATGCTCTGCTTCCTGCATTGTGAAATAATAATAAAACAATAGAAGGACCAGTCGATGCTTCCAGAGAAGAAGCCAGGGCATTCCATTACTCAGAAACTAACCACGATCACAGTGGGAAGAAGCGACTCTCCTAATAAGTTCCCTTTCAGATGTTTCTCATAAACAAAGCCATGGTTTAATTAAAACACAGCAAGACAAAACCAAACAAAAACATCACCAACAAACACCTTTGAGGAAAAGGAGAGCACTGTCTAATCTAAAGAAAGACTTCACTTGGACACCGTCTTCATTCACATAATGTGTTTCAGAAAAGCAAGCACTCATGACCACAGAGAGACCCAGATTAACATTAGTAAAATGCCATCATTTTGGAATCAGAGCTGAACCAAGTTTACTACTGAGTACTAAAGCAATGACTGATGAGAGGGCCTGAAGAATAACAAACTACATAAAGTATTTTCATATCTGGAGATTAGGAGAAGTGAATAAGATCTCTGGGGTCTGGTAAAAGGCAAATGAAACCACACTTGGCTCTCTTCCCAAAATTAGACCTAAAATGGCTCATGGGAATGGCCCCTGACAGCAGATGGAGCAAGAAAGCACGGGTCAGGTATAAGGAGACTTGAGCACCAGTGTGGCTCCACCACCGTGTAACGTGTCAGTGACCTTGGTTTCTTTATCTGTAAATTAAGGGAGTTTGACTAGGGATGACTAACAAGACAAGGACTCTGCCAGGACAAAGTGAGAGTGCAGGAAAGAAGGAAATAGGGTTTTCCTCTCTTCCTCATCTTTTCTGCCCATCACCACTTCTCCATTTGCCCCAAATGACATTAATTCACCAATTAATAACCAGCTATCCTAACTCACAATCTCCTCTGAAGCTCAGCAGAATTTCATGCTTACTTGATGACAGCAGCAGCTGCTGCTCCCCTCAAACCACATCCTTCCTCTTCATCATGAGGGCTCTTCGCAAGCCACAATTTGCCTTGGCCAGCGTTCCCTCTGCATCAACTTCCACCAGGAACTGCCTCCCATATGCACAGTTCTAGTGCATCAGCCTCTCTGAAGCAGATCCAGCTGGCCAGAACAGTATTCCCAGGTGGTCAAGATCAAAGAATTGCCCAGCATTGCATGCATGTTAGAGATGAACAAAAACCAACTAGTTTGACTGCGTCCGATGGATCAATGAGACTTATTTATCTAAAGTGGTCCAGGCAGAGATAGAACCTATGTCTCATGACTCAAAGGCCAGTCATTATTTTGATATGATTTCACGGAGACAGAAGCTCCTGTTTATGGCGTGTTCTATGCCAGGCATGGTGCTAAGTGGCTTCTTAAAGTCAACACACACAAACCTGAACTCAGGATCTTTTCTCCATATCTGCTCCTCTGCCTGCATCCTTACCTTAGTCAATGGCACCTTCTCCTCCACCTCCCTCATCTAATCGCTTATGCCAGAAACTTAGAAGTTATCTACAACACCTTTCTCTTCCTCACCTCCCCCACATAGATAAAACTCTCAATTTTCTGTCATTTTTCCAGAGCATATCTTACACCCCTCTAATTTTCTCCACTATCACTATCTCTACCCTGGGCCACCATCACCTCTTGCCTGGAATACAGCCACACCTCTGATCTCACCACCCCATCGCCTTACTCCTGTCCCTGTCAAATCCATTCTCCAACCAGAAGCCAGCATAATTTTATAAAACAGAAACCAGATTATGTCAAGTTCACCCCCATCCCCAGCCCTGCTGCTACTCAAACCCATTGGTCTTCCCAATACACTTAGGATGAAGCTCAGATTTCTACGAGACTCTGCCTGGTCTGATCCCTGATGATGTCTCCAATCTCATTTCACCCCAATCTTTCCACAGCCACTAAGTTCTTCGAACACTTCTTTCAGATCCTATTACATTCCAAGTCTCTTCTGACCTCCAAAAGGCTGTCCCTCTGCCCGAGATGCCCCTCTCTCTACTGGCTTGGCTCACTTTTCCCTGTTCTTCAGATCTCAGCTTAAATGTCACTTTCTCAGAGGGATCTCCCCTAAAATGCTACCTGGAGCCTCTCATTTAACCCCGCACTTCTTTGTAGCATTACCAGTTCGTGGTATTATACTTCCGTAGTCATTTATTCAATATCCATCTCTCCAACCAGACGATAAGCCCCATGACAAGAGGGACTATATCTTTTTGTTCATAACGGTATCTGTTGAGTTTAACACAGTTCAAGACACATAGTGGGTCCTAAATAAATATTTGTTTGATTAGTTTATTTATTAATTGACTTACAGAAAACTTAGCTATAACATTGCCCCCATCACCACCACTTACAGATGAGCAAAGAAAAACAAAAAGAACTTAAACAACTTGCCTAAAACCTAGAATCAGCAAGTAGCATAGGAGGGATCACAACAGAGTTCACCTGACGGCAAAGCCCACGTGCTTAACCTTTAAGATTAGGTCCGGATGGAAGGGGCTGAGGGAACGTGTAACAAATAGTGAGCCTTGATAGTTAGTTGATTCATTTGGAACAACGCCAGTGTTTCCTAATTTCGGAGTCTGCGGTAGGCTGAAAAATGCAACCCCACCTCCACTCCCCCCAAAAAAGATATTCCTTGGGAACTGTGAATGTTACTTGATATGAAAAAAAGAAAAAAAATCTTTGCAGATGTGCTAAAGTTAAGGATCTTAGATGGAAAGCTCATCCTGGACTATCTGGGTGGGTCCTAAATGCTATCACAAGTGTCCTTATAAGACAGAGGTATAGGGAGATGAGACACACAAGAGGAGGTGGCAGTGTGACCTCGGGAACTGAGACTGACACCGGCAGAAGCTGGGAGAAGTGAGGAAGAGATTCTCCCCTAGAGCCTCTGGGGGCACGCGGCCTGCCGACACCTCAATTTTGGCCCTGTGAGACTGGTTTTGGACTTCTGGCTTCCAGAACTGTGAGAGAACAGATTTCTGTTGTTTCAGCCACCGAGTTTGTGGTTGTTTGTTACAGCAGTACTAGGAAACTAATACAAAGACCGTAACATCATTTTGCCAATGCACGCGGTTTCCACACCCCCATCTCTAATACACCATTCACTGTTCAGCCACATGTAAACATGGTATTTCTAGTCTTAGTACCATCTCTACTACATACTCCCTAAGTCAAGAATTAGCAATGAGGAATGAAAAAACTACATGTCAGGGTCCCCCAAACAGCTTTTCAATGTACTTCCCAGTATTAGGATGGAAAAACAATCTAAGAACTGACCACTCGGGTTAAAAACGCTTCAAAGCTCAGGACTTTATGTGGAAACCAAAGTAAATAATGTCTTAATATCGCTTCCCAAACTCTTGATACAATAAATAATTAAAAATAGACAAGCACCTCCTTCAAATATCTCAAGAACCATATTCCAAGAAATGAGAAGCCTCCTAGTTCATCTTTTGGCCTACCTGTGGGTCACAGTTCTGCTTTGTATATTAAAGGCTGGGACTTGGCACACTGATAAGTACCTCTAGTTTAAGAGAATCTATATTTTTACAAGACTAGATGGCTAGAAATATAAGTTTTCAGTGACTCATTTTGGCATCATAAGAAATCAAATAATACTCATGAGGTGAGGCATACCATAAAGAAACACATTTTAACGTTCTTTCAATATTCCCACCCAGGGCACGGGGAAAACAGCCCTCTCCCCAGAGCAGCCATCTTGCTATTATTTTGTTCAGAGCTTCCAGATGGGAGAGAGAGATTGAGTCGTTGGAGATTAACTCTCTGTCAAAGGAAATTGGAAAATTTCAAAGCTGTTGTCAACATGGCTCTGCTGTTTAAGACGAACATATATGAGGTGAATTCACAGCTAGTTAAAATATGGTTGAAGAAATGGCTATCATAACAACTGCCATAAGAGAACAAAAAGAGCATAAGGAGGCCTCCAAATGATTAGAGGGAGAGGGAAAATAGAGTGGAGGGAATTAGGTGGGGTGACTTAGGGTTGTAAGTGTTGACAGAGGGCAAGGCAGGACGGTGAGGGTATTTCAAGGTCAGAAAATATTCTGGGCAAGGATTTTTCTCTGAGATCTCAAAACATCTTTGGGAAGCGTTAGAAAAAATATAAAGCACATCACTTATCATAATATTTTGAGAGAAGGGAAGAACTTCAGAGATCACTGAGTCGAACCACTGTTTTATGGATGGGGAAACTGAGGCCTAGAAGGGTCAGGGCACGCAGCTCTCAAGTGGCCGAGCTGGGCCTCAAACTCCTGTGTCAGACCCTCCTCTAGCATTCTCTCAATGTCATTAAGTGCCGTCTGCCTCTCCACATCTACTTCAGAGCTTACAGATGTGTCTAATAGCTTAAATAATGCCAAATTATCTTTTATTTTTTAGAGCCAAATTAATTTTTAAGCACTGGGAATCTGTTCTATAATGAGGTATTGGAACCTGATTGCTTTTTACCGTTTCTTTCAAAATGACATTCAAACAGAATAGCCCAATCTTCCTGCTCCTTGGCAGTAGATAGCAATTTGGTCAAATAATGTGCTTGTTCTCATTGAGACTATCCAGCTTTTAAACCTGAGCCATTACCAGCCACCCTGGAAACAGCAGCTCGAGTCGATGCTCTGCTCTGCTGTGTGTAGATGCTGGGCGTTGTGTGCATGAGTGGCCCACAAGCACGTGGCCTGAGTCGCACGCACTAGACATGGCACGTGCCAGCCTCTGTGCTCAGGGGTGTTAACCTCTCAGCTGCTGTGCCCCCTCTCCAGCTCTGGAGCCTGCAGGAGCCGACCACCCAAGCTAGAGCTGGCTTCTTGGCCTTTGGAAGGCGGAACCCAGCGTGTGAGCAACCCCAAAGCATAAACCCCATGTATAAGTCCCTTTGCTGGAGTTCTTACTCCAATACTTCCCCAATGGTGGCTTGTGCACATCTGGTGACAGGAACTGCATCTGTCCTTTGTCACATATTTCTGAGCCTCCCCCAGAATCCAAGAAGAAGAGAGCTGAGACTTTGTATAATATAGTTTACATAAGGATGATTTGCAAATACATTTGGTCTATCTCTCAGCCATCGCTCATCAAATTTAATGGGAATCTGACCACCAATTCTAGGCAAATTAAAAATAAGATTCCTTAGTCCCTCAAAAAGTTAAATATACAATTACTATATGATCCAGCAATCCTATTCCTAAGTATATGCCAAAAATAATTAAAAGCAGGGAATCAAACAGATAGCTGTACACCAGTGTTTGTAGCAGCTTTATTCACAACAGCCAAAAGATGGAAAGAACCCAATGTCCACTGACAGATGAATGGATAAACAGAATGTGGTACATATACACAATGGAATATTATTCAGCCATAAAAAGGAGTGAAGTTCTGATAAATGCAACAACATAAATGAACTTTGAAAACATTTTGCTAAATGACATAAGCCAGGCACAAAAGAACAGATATTGTATGATTCCATATATATGAAATATCAAGAAATAGAAAATTCATAGAGACAGAAAGTAGATTATAGATTACCAGGGACTAAGGATAGAGGGAAAGGGGAGTTATTGCTTCTGGGTTCAGTTTCTGTATCAGCTGTTGAAAAGTGTTGGTAATGGAGAGTGGTGATGGTTGCACATCACTGTGAATGTAATTAATGTCACTGAATTATACTTAAAAATGGTTAAAATGGCAAATGTTATGGAATATATATGCTACCACAATTTAAAAAAAAACTAAAAAAGTAAGATTCCTCACAATTTTAAACAATAAAATATAATACAAAATAATCATTTTAAATAATATATTCATATCAGTGAGAGAGATAGTATTGTTTATAGTATTTGGCTAATGCATATCTGACCAATGACAAACAGTTTGAGCAGTTTTCCAGGTAGTTTTTTCCCTTACTCCTTATTTCTACTAAGTCAGAAAATCCTAACACACTTAGAGATTGTCGGAAGGGGCTACAGTGTTTTGTGGTTCTGCCAGATACATCTGAATGTTCAGATGCAACATAATCTTAGAAATGATGCAGCAATTTCTCACCAAGGACCTCTTTCGGTACTTTGTAAACATAAATTGATGAGCACATTAGATTCCAGAGCTAGCAGATTGGGTTGAATGTTGAATGGTCCATCAGGGAAGGAAGCAACAGATAAAGGCCTAATCCACTTTTTTGGTGGCATTTGGCAAGCATGTTGTAGCTTTTGGATGTGGTTTTAAAACAAAACCTATAAAGCACCACCAGTTCTTTCTGACTAATGAATAAAATTCTATTCATTCAGCTACTAGGGACATAGTTGTACACTGAGGTTAGAGTAGGAAACATAGAAACTGTCTTCAAAGAGCCATGAAATATCAGGATTTCTTGTATTTAAAATAAAATATCCTAATGTTCAGCCTCAAAATGACATATCACTTGAGAGAACCACCTAAATAACAGAAATGGCCTTTACAGACAGTAATCAGTGTCATGAAGTTCTACTTTTAACTCATACCACATTCCAAAATCTTCCATGAGGCATCTTCCTTCCAGTAAGCTACTTGCAACCCATTTTCTTCATTTTATAAGACACTGTCACATTTTTTGCTATTTCCTTCAACTCTAACCAACACCAGGAGGCATAGTGTAGATCGCCACCTGTTCTCTGAGAATAAAATAATGCCATCATTCACAATCTAGTGCAACCTCTTTTATCCATGGAGCAATGGCCTTACTTATCGATCTGTACTGAGCCCAGCTTTTTATTTTCCCCTCCACAGCTCGCAATACAATCATTCACTGAACAAAACCAAAACACTCTTCCCCTATGGCATGGGTTTTCATGCCATACACAAAAACAACTCGAGCAATTCTCCCTCATATAAGCACTAAGCGTGTGCCAAGAGTTGATTCATAATTTGCACATCGCTGGTTCTGTCTTGATGTGAAAGAAAAGATCTGCTAACAGATACATATGATAGTTAACTGCTTTTCCACACTTGTACCATGGATAGCACACAATGTTCCAAATGCCATTTGAGGAAGGAGTTTTGCCAGATGCCTTACCCTGCTTTCCCTGAGCGCTGTACCTGTCATTAACTTTGGAGCTATGACTGGAAGCTTATGGTGGCTGTAGTGTGACTTGTACCTGGTATTTTCTATGAGGAGACCAACTCTGAGTGATGTCTCCTCATTCTGACCTCTCCTCTGATTTCACTGTAGAAGTCATCATTCCCCTTCTTGAAGGCATAATTTCATATTTGTTTTGGAAAAAACAATTGATGGACTTACCTCTTTTGTGTTTAAAAAATGACCAAAAAAACTTCAATGTCATCATGTCACTCTTTGGTAAAAAAGACAATCTACAGGGAAGTGGAGAGGATGGACTACCACTTCAATAAAATCTAATTTCCGATTTACATCGCCATTCTTTGTTCTTTTTCATTGGCTTGTGTTACATCATCTTATTCAAGGAATCATTTGTCCAAACAACTACAAATATATATTCTATATTTGCACTGAGTCCTGTTCACTACTTATACTTCCAACACTATTACAAGTTCTAATATTTACCTCACTCATTTCAACCCTCTTTTTGCCCTTCACTTTTGCACTGTCGATCCATTTTGTGTGAGTTGGCATAAAATAGCTTTAATAAATGAAAATTTATGAGAACAATAACTACAGATGATGGAAAAATAAGTCATCTGAGATGAACTTCACTTAGCTGGCCAAATATCAGACATAGCAAAGTGACTGGCACAGTTTTTCTAGTACATACACAATCTTTAAGAGGATAAAGACTATTTAGAATAGGATTTCTGTGAAAATCATAATTGATGTTATTTCTAGTTAGTAAAATGTGTATGAATAAAATGACTTCATTGATTTGTTCTTTGAAGCTGCCAAGGCACCTGCAGACCACCTGAAGCAGAGAGAGAGATTCCCCAGTGGCCCATGGGCCACACTGAGAAACCCAGCTTAGCTTAGGCTGTGAAACACGCAGCCAAAAGCCATCATGGGTTTCAGGTATCCCTCGGTCAACTCAAACTGAACTGAATGAAGACGTGTTTATTTTCACTCTTCATTACTGACCCCATGCCCAACCCCAGTAGCCCCACTTGCCACCCCTGGTCTGTGCAAACCTCTCCCCAGCATCTCAAGTCAGGAAGCTTGGGAAAATCTCTGCACAACTTCTAACACTGAATTAGGGTCAAATCCTACTGTTGTTCTTATTAACCAACAGCTATCAACCTTGGCAACTCAGAATGAGCAGGAGAGTTACACACACACACACACACACACATACACACACACACACACACAAGTATCACTGCCTGGACTCTACCCCAGGCCAATTTAATCACAATGGCCGAGGTGTGGTCCAAGAACCTATATTTTTAAAGAGCCTCCCAGGTGGTTCTAAAGTGTGGGCAGGATGCAAATCACTGCTGTAAGGTGGCCTGCCATAAGGCATGTCCCATAGGAGCTGGTCAATTCTGAGACCTGCTGCATCACTCTTTTTCCAGATACATCATCTCTCATCAGGGCTTCTGAGACAAGCTCCTTGCTGGCTTCTCTGAATCTAGTGGCATCTGCTGATGCTGGTCCCTTTTATGTCTACTGTCATCACAATCATCAAAGTTGTCTTCATCTCTACCCCTGCCTGTGTTATTCTCTCCATCCGGGACAGTGCTTCTCAATCTGACTGCACGTTGGGCTCTCTGGGCTGTAAAGCACCATTGCCCAGGCCACACTCTAGACCAAATAAATCATAATCCCTGGAGCTGGGAACCAGGCTTCTATGTATTTTTAAAAAAACAGCCAAGATGGAGAACCAATACACAAAAAGTGTGGAGAACCAATCCTCAGGATCTTTCTATGACCGCCGTAGGTAGATTGACTTGGCAACCATGGTTGAGTTCGGATCTGAGCTGCCTGCCTGACAGTCATCCTCAGCAAGGAAATTCTTTCACTGAAGAGCTCAGAGTCCACTGGCAGACACAGACTTGCAAAACCAATCATTAAATCTCAGTGATGGAAGTGGCTATGACAGAAATATGAAAAATCTTCTATAGGACACTGAGGAGGATGCAGTTACGGCTTGTGAATTTAGGAATGGCTTCTCAGGGGAAGTTATCCTTGAACAGAGTCTTGAGGGATGAGTAGAAGCTCATCAGGTCCGAAGAGGGAGGGGGACTTCCCCTTAAAAATATTTTTATTATTGATACATATCGACACATAACATTTCTATTATGTCGGGTAGGACAGTTCTTCCCAACCTTTTCTTTTTGTTTCCCAATCTTTTTAATGCCACAATACACATAGAAAATATCTGGATTAAATATTGAGGCTGCTCAGGACTGGAAGTGAGAGGCCTGGGACTCCAGGCCACCCTGAGAGCTGAGGGCCCCTGTATCTCAGCATACCTGTCACCCATCTGCAGAATACCCATGTGCCAAGGCACACATGTGGGTATGCTTCAAATTAGGATACCTTTGGCTTCCAGGAACAGAAAACCCAACTCAAACTGGCCTAAACAGTGAGGGATCTTTTTTCTCTCCTATAACAAGCAGCACAGGGGCTGGGTGCCTCCCACCTTAGAATGTCAGGATTCTGCTCTGCTACTCTGCCATTCTCTTGACCCTGCCTTACTCTGTGTATTGGACTCACCTACAGGCTGGTGGCAAGATGGTGGCCGCACTTCTAGGCCTCACATCTAGATGCAATAACATCAGGGGAAGAAGAGAAATGTCCTTCCATTTCTCAGTGAAGAAACCTTTCTCAGAAGCCCACCGAAAGTTACCCCTCATATTCCCCTGGCCAGAATCTTGTCAAATACCCTCCTTGGCATGAGGAAATGGGGCCACAAGGATCCGCTCAGGTGAACTGGGATCCACTCACTGCAACATGGGCATTCACCTTCTCTGAGACAATAGCGAAGGCCGGGCAAGCAAATGAAATCAGCAAGGAAGGAGGAATGGGCTGCTGGGCAGCAACCAATAGGGTCTGCTTCCATTCACATCCCATTAGAAGCACAGGCTACATGACATAGCATTAAGGGATGACACTAAGGACACACTTGCTGGATCAGGTTCAAATCCCAGCTCTGCCATTTCCTAACTGGGTGAGCTGGGCTTTTTGTTTCTTCTCTCAGAAACAGGAATAATATGGGGTTCTAACTCAAAGTGTAACTGGGAGGGTTTAGTGAGGATTAAATGTATACTGTTTAGAATAGACTCTGACACACTCTTTGGCCTCAATAAATGTTAGCAGCCATCTCCAGAGTGCCTGTGACAGTTCAAGTTCATAAACAGCTAATGGGCAGGAAGCAGATCTGCAGGGGGAGGGAACCTCTTCGGTTACCCTTGAACACAGGGTCAGGCTCACTTAGGCAGTCATTAAGTGCATTTGCTTTTTTTTTTTTTTTCTTTTTTTGCATACGAATAACTTAATTACAAGGTCTCTTCTTATTGGCAGCAAAAAAGAGGTTATTGACTAAAAGGTAACATTTTACCATTGGAAATACTTCAAAAAATCTATTGCTCCCTGGAAAGTGCACTGGTAGAAATATAATACTAATATTAATAGTAATAGTAATAATAATAATTTACAATGAATATTTATAGAGACTTTACTATGCACTGGGGACAATTATAAATGCCTTGCATGCATGATCTCATTTATTCTTAAAACCAGTCTACAGAGGAGTAGTCAGGTTTATCAGTAAAACGTTCTTAAAACCAAGCTAAAACAAAATTCACTTGCCTTTAAAGTGTGACATTTTCTATTATGAAAATGTGACCTACCTAATCTTCAGAGTTCTAAGGCATATTTTCTCCCCTTCCCGCCTGTTCCCACCCCTGCATTTTCACATTTCTGAAATTGGGATGCATCTTATTATCAATGTTTATATTTAGTATAATAATGTAGTCCCCTCACCAAGGTTTTTAATAAATTGATGGTGCCTTCACAGGAATGGAGGAAATACAGTGGTCCAAACCATCACAAAGGTTCCATGTTTTACCATTAACTAAATATTAGCTGATGAGATGCTCTGGTCCACAGAGGACCTTAAAATGTGAACTGAATGACTAATTGCAGTAATACTTTTCCTCAGGTGCTAGCAGCTAAATAGTTCCCACTCTAAACCATAAAAATTACGTGAAGCAGTTTGGGCCTGAAAGTTAAGTCTGAGTGAAATGTTCCTATCCTGCAGGTGGTTGGTAGTCCAGCCTTATTATTTTGCCTCAGTCGGGGAACTAAATAAAGAACCAGAAATTCAAGGACACCATTTAAACCCAAGTTACTTGAAACACCCTGAGCTCTCCTTCTTCATCTGTTAAAGAATATCAAGCATCCCTACAGAACTTCTAAGGATATTAAGAGTAACTAATGAGATTGTTTCAGTTCCAACATAACTCAAATTTTCTCCCACCCATATCTGTTTCCTCTTTTACCACATACGAAGGCTCCAATCTCCCACCCCATTAATGATTCAACCTATTAAGGAAATCAGCTTCTCACCCGGCAGCTAACATAGTTCTGCTTCATTACTTCTTGAACAAACTTCATTTTCTTCAGTCTTCCCTAAGAATCTATTTGGTTTCCAAAAGTGAGGTGTTAACAAAGGAACTGACAATGTAAAGAACCAAACAGAGATGTCACCCAGTTGATAGCATTAGCCGAGTGCCCTCCTGTCCCTGGGCTTCCAACTCCCAATCCAACTCCACTGGGCCACCAGAGTCCCAACTATGTCATCAATCTGATCAGGCTCCTGCCACCCTTAATAGACATCAATGGCTCTCCTCTGCCCCCAGAAGGCATTTCAAACCCCTCAGGTGGGAGAGAGAGAGAAAGAGGGAGAGAATCAAAATGGAACTTCCTAACTCTTCCACCACCAAATCTGCTAACCCACCTGCATCCATCTCCATGTGTGCATCTACCAAAGGCCCACTCCATTCTTACACTTGACCCTCTCCTCTCCCAGCAATTCAACACAGTCACTGTAATCATCCTCTGTCCCCATTTCTCCTTTTTCTCCTTTCTCATCAACTTCTTCCTCTTTATTCAGATTACTCTCATCAGCAAACCATGTGATCTGATATATTCTGCCCTCACTTGACTTCACATCCCTCTCCAGCACTTTTCCCATTTCTCTGCTCCTGTTGACTGTAGAGCTCCTTTGAAAAAGCCGGTACTTAATGTCTCAACTTTCCTGCCCTCAATTCTCTCCTTAACCCACTTCAATTAAGCTTGTATTCCCACCATTTGTTCTTTTCAAGGTCACCAATAACCTCCACTGAACTAAATCCCATAGTTCAGTCATAGTCCTTATTTATTCTACATAGCAACAGTACCTAACACACGTGGACACTGTCTCCTTTTTTATTTAAAAAAATCATTTTTGTTATATATATATATATATATATATATATATATATGTCACAAAATTTCCCATTTTAAGCATTTTTAAGTGTGCAATTCAGCGGTGCTAATTACATCCACAATGTTGTGCTACCATCACCACCATCCATTACCACCTCTTCTTCAAATACCGTTTCCATGGCTTCCCAGACAATATGTTCTCCCAGTTTCCCTCCTACAATGCTGGATGCTCCTTTTGGTCATTGCTGAAATGTTTTCTTCTTCTGAAACTCCAAATGTCAGACCATACCAAGGTTCACTCTTCACACCGATCTCTTTCTACCTCCTTCTATGATGTGCTGTCCCAGTCCCAAGACTTTAAATGCCATCTGTAACTAAAGAGTCCCACATTTATACTTGCAAAATCAGTTTCCCCTTAAACTCCAGCTACATTTCCACTTGGATATCTAATTAGACATATCAAACAACTTATTCTTTCTATTCCATCCCCCATCTCAGTCAAATGGCACCAACATTTTGTTCAGGCCCCCAAATGTTGACATTGTCCTTCACTCCTCTTTCACATCTTACATACAATCCACTCCAAACCAGTCAACTCTAGCTTCAAAGTATCCCAAAGAGAAAGATGCGCAACATCATCAGTCATTAAGGAAATGCAAATCAAAACTAAAATGAGATACCACTTCACACCCAATCTATTATTTAAAAAAACAAAAACAAAAACAAAATAGGTTTGAACAAAGAAAACCCTGAAGCCCCATACATTGCTGGTGGGAATGTAAAATGGTACAGCCAATTGTGGAAAACAATTTGGTGGATCCTCAAAATTTAAACATGGAATTACCATATGAGCTAACAATCCCACTCCTAGGAATATACCCAAAAGAATGAAAGTACGGTCTCAAACAGATACTTGTACATCAATGTTCAGAGCAGCCTTAGTCACAATAGCCAAAAGGTGGGAGCAACCCAAGTGTCCATCGATAGATGAATGTATAAACAAAATATGGGATTTCCATATAATTGAATATTACTCAGCTGTAAAAAAGTATGAAGTCCTGATACATGCTACCACTCTAGTCCAAGCTACAATTATCTCTCACATGGATTTCTATATTAGCTTTCGAATTTGAATGCCTTTGTCTGCCCTTACCTGCCCCCCACCCCCAAAATCAGGCATCCACAAAGCACACAAAATGATCTTTTCAAGGTATAAACCAAATCATGTTACTCATCTGCACAAAACCCTTAGACGGTTCTTCCACATCACTCAGAATAAAAGCAAAGACACCTTACATGACCTATAAGGCCCCGTGTAATCAAGTCTCCAGCAACTTTTCCCCAACTGCACGTTTTGTCACTCTTTCCCGTACTGTAATACAGGTAGCCTGGCCTTCCTGCACCTCTTCCAACTTGCTAAGTCCATTCTGGCTTCAGGGGCCCTGCTTCACCTGGCCATCTCCCTCATTTTTTTAAGGACTGTGCTTAAATATTACATTATCAGAAAGTCCCATTCTGAACATCCCATATACGATAGCAAATTTCTTTACTCTTAGTCTCCTTATCCTGCTTTATTTTTCTTCTTAGCACTTTCATTATCTGACTATATTCACATATTCATTTGTTTATTATTTGTCTCTCCCAACAGAATTTAAGCTCCATGATGGAATGGATTTTGTTCTGAGCACCCAGAATAGTGCTTGGCACATGGTAGGTGTTCAATAAATATCTGTTAATGGACAGAATGAATGAATAGATTAAATTATTGGACTTCACTTTTTCCCAAAATGGCCACTTTCCTATCTCCACAAGGTATTCCCTGCCAGCCTCAGGTAACTTATTATGCCCTAGCATAATGGGCTTTACACTCTCCCACCTGAACCCCACTCTACCTGACCTGCTCTGGCCTCATGGGTAGTGCTTGGAACTGACTCATCTGCCCCACGTGACTGAGTTCTTCCAGGGCACAGATTTTGTATTTATCTTGCATCCCCAGTGCCAAGTGTTTGTGGCACAAGTAGCTTTTCAATATGTGTTTGTGGATTTAAATAATATGACAGATATGAGTGAGCAAGTCCATGGAGAAAAGAACTCAGATATAGTTAAATGAAGAATAACTTTGCATAGATTTATCCAGGCATTATTTCCCGCAGCATAGATCTGACCAAGAAAGAGACAGCAATCGTCGAAAGATAACACTAAGAAGATGAGAGGGTGTATTGGAGGGAAACAAAAAGTCAAGTGCAAATACTATAGTTCAGATTATGAGAGAACAGACTATGAAACAATATAATTTTTTTTCTTTTCTGAGTAATAATCAAGAGTGTTGGAGTTGTAATCATTACATTAATATTAGACAAGATTAAAAGAGTCCTGGTTTGATTGGATGAGTTTTGTCTGTTATTTTCCTTCAAATTTTGGTTTTAAAGGCTCCTGGGCATTCTACATCTGGTACCCAACTTACTGAGAAGGAAGAAGTGAGAGTGATTATAATAACAAATCAGCCATTCATTCACTGGTTGAGCCTCTTCTGGATGTCAGACACTGTGTCCATCCCTGGGACATAAGATAAATAAGACACAGTGGACCATCAACTCCCTTAGAACCAGGGCTAAGAAAAGGAGACATGGACACAGACCATCACAAAGAGTAGGAAAAGTCCAAAAATAAAAACATGCAGACTGTGCAATGATAAAAGAGGAGGCTGGAATTAACTCATTCTAGAGGACCAAAGATGGAACCACAGAGGATGAAACTCCTGAAGTGGGTTTTTGAGGATGAGTGGAAGCTTACCAGACAGCAGGGAAATGGGGTGGGGCAACAGAGAGGGCAAGCTAGGCAAAGAGATGTGAAAAAGATGCAGAGGCACAAACTGCAGAGCATGGAGGCATCTGGTGTTTCCATTGAATCAAGTGTAGCAGGAGATGAAGCTGGAGATATTGGCAAAGGCAGATAGGCAAGGGCCTTGTGTATTATGCCAAGATGATAAGAAGCCAATTCTAGCTGCCTTGCAGGCAAGTTAGATGATCAGCTTTGCATTTTGAGAGGATAATTCTGTTAGTAGCACAGAGAATGAATCTGAAGGGCAGGGCCAGAGGCAGAGGACCCCATTTGGAGGTGCTACTGTGTACTAGGCATTGGTGATAGAGAGATGAAAGTAGTGTCAACTTTGCCCAGACTTACAGACCAGTAAACAGACAACAATAATTTAAAATATGCTATCTTACACCATTCACTATATCATGCTACAATTGTTTTGTGATGCACATCTTGTCTCCCTCAAATAAATAATTCAGCATATAGCTCAAAAAGATAAGGACTGTTTTTAAGACAAAGCCACAATGCCATTGTCATATCTTAAAGGATTTAATAATAAATCCTTAATATTATCAGCTATCTAGTCAGTGTTCAAGTTTCCTTGACTGTTTCATAAATGTTTGTTCATAGTTGGTTTGTCCAAATGAGAATCCAAATAAGGTCCATACATTGCAACTGGCTGGTATTTCTCTAAGTCTCTTTTAGGTTCCCCCTTCATCTCTTTCTCTCTTTCCCTTGTAATTTACTTAAGAAATTGGGTTGTTTGTCTTACAGAGTTGACAACTGCCTGGACTTTGCTCATTGTATTCCCGTAGCGTCATTTAATTTGTTTTTCTGCCCTCCGTATTTCCTGTAAATTGATAATCAGATCTAGAGGCATGATCAGATTCAAGTTGGGTTTAGTTAGACACAAATATTTCAAAGGAGGTGTTGTGTGTTCCCATCAGGAGGCACAAAATGATCACTGCCTAAATCCATTACTTAATTAGATAATATTCTAATTCCACCATTACTTCTTACTTGATTAGCTGAAATTCTTCTATAAAGAGAATCTTCCCTTCTCAACAATCTGATTATGCTGAGATATAGTTTGTACGGAAAAGACAAGATAAATGCTTGATTTCTCTATTTACCAGTTTTCAAAATAATGAGTTAATTCCTTTGCATCCTTAAAGGTGAGATTTTTTATTATGACTATGGACTCATGGACTTAAACATATTTGATATGTTTCAAACCTTTGCAGTTATTTTCCTATTACTATCCAATCTTATGCTGAGTCTTCGGCTGTGGCCCTAGTAGCCTTGGATAACTTCTTTGCTTTTTGAGCTAACAAGAAACTCCAGGTACAAACTAAATTTCTTTGCCCCCAGTTTGGAAACAAAGTTCTCTCTAGTGACAAATGGTATTTAGAAACCACAAACTGGATGCCAAGATGCTCACTGTTACTAGGTTGGACACTCTTCCTCTGCTTTCCAGTTGACGCAGCAAGGGAATATTTTTTTTCTCAAGATGAACTACATGATGAGGTCACGTTAACACTTCTAATTCAAACTGATGACTACAGAATTTTTATTTAACTGCATCAACCTTACATCTGTATCTTCTTTCTCTGGTGCCTTACATCTCAGTTCTCAAAGACCCCAAAATAATTACTCATTTGCTTTATCCCACAAGAGATAACAGCCTCAAAATAACAATAGCATCACTACCACTGATGATATCATAAACTCAAGTTCTCCCCCTGGGAATGTACAATCAAATTGCTGTATTTGAAAGTCACTTGACAGAATTACTCTGCACAGTTATGCTACCTACCCAAAACCCAGTTAAGTGCATTGTTTAATTTTGCCTTTAAGTTTTAGGGGTTGCTTAAAAAATAAATGGTTTTATAATTATGTAAAATATTTACCTGGTTCCAAAGTCAAATCTACAAAACAAGGTATGGCTCTTACCCCTGTCCTTTCCACCCTATTTCCTTCCATCTACTATAGGTAACCACCTTAAAAATTATCATTTATATTTCCATTGTTTTTGTTAAATACCAATGAAATTGACATTTAACATACTATACACACTTTTCTGCACCTTGCTTTTTTCACTTAATATATCCTGAGGATCACTGCATAGTATTAAATAGAGAAAGGCCATATTCCATTTTATAGCTGCTGAATTGTGTGCATGTATCCTAGTTTCTTTAGGTTGGACCCAACTGATGGGCATTTGGGTTGCTTCCAATCTTTTTCTATGCCAACAAAGACCTGTACACATGTGTATTTTCATATTTTTGCCAGTGTACCTTTAAGATAGATTCCTAGAAGTTGGCTTGTTAGATAAAAAGCCCAACTAATTTTGCTAGATATTATAAATTGTCCTCCATGGAGGTTAAACCATTTTGCATTTCTGCCTACAACATCTGAGAGTGCCTGTTTCCCTGCAGCTCTACCATCAGAGTATGCTGGCAAACTCATGGTGTTTACCAATCTGATAGGTAAGATATGATATCTCAGAGCAGTTTTAATTTGCATTTCTCTTATGATGAGCAAAGTTGAGCTTCTTTTCATAAATTTAAGACACATTTGCATTTTTTTGTGAACTGTTTGTACCTATCTCTAGCTTATTTTTATATACATTGTGTTTTTTCTATTCTGTTTTTAGAATCTCATTATTTATTTGTCTATGGCACAAACTGCAAATATTTTTTCCCAATGAGTCATTTACTTTGCTTATTTTTTTTAGTGCAGAAGTATTTTGTTTCTCTGTGGTCTAATTCATCCATCTTTCCTCTAATTGCTTGTGGATTTTAAAACCAGAAACTTTCTCCACTTTCAGGTTAAAAAGGAACTCACCCACGATTTCTTCTAGGACTCGACACAACATTTTAAAAACACTTTATTTTGAAATACTTTCAAACTTAGAGAACAGTTACAAAACCAATACAAGACCCATACAGAGAACTCCAACATACTCCTACCCGACTTGAACACTTAATACTGCCCTGTACATTTCCTTAGAACAAGGATATTCACTTATGCAACCACCTGAAGTGTAGTTATCAAGCTCAAGATCAACATAACATTTTTATTGGCCCTCACCTTTTCCCTTCAGTCTCTTGGAGAATGTACAAAAGCAGCTTTATGGCCAATCAGTTCACACCCTTGGAGCAGCCCATTTCTCATTTTAAAAGTCAAACATCCGATGCTAATTCATGCATTCACCTAATGCTGCTTTTTCACATGCACACAAACCCTGGAATTATGTAGGCAAAGCTCAGAGGCATGTGTGCGAATGTGTCATTGTGGTTATACTTAGAGAGCTTTCCATGCCAACTATAGTCATGAAGTCAAATGGTATCCAAACCACCAAATGCACTGACTACGAAGAGAGTGCTAGAGTCACGACACTTTGCTCATTCTCTATTCAGGGAGTGAACAGCAATGGATACCTTTGGTGCAAGGGAGTAATGGATTCTCCCCGGGATCCGTCAGTGTCTGCCAAATGCTCAGTGTGAGATGGGGGGACTCACACAGACCTCTCTTTGGGTGCTTTCATGTAAGACAGAAAACTTTTGGTAGAAAGAGCAGCTGTAGACAGCTGCTCAGGGAAATTCTGCCCAGCATCTTGGCACCATGGGTGTGGCCTGTTTTGTGAAGTGCATCTAATTTAGAAATGGAGGAATAGGGTCTCACTTCTCTTTCCAGGGAGATATCATGTTTCCCACCTAGAACATTTCTTCTTCAACAGCTTTTGGAAGAATGACTTTCACAACTGTAGTCTGTTATAAGGTTGTTCGATGGCCTCCCATCTTTAGATCTCAAAACAAGGCCACATAAAAGAGTTGGTTTCTTTCAAGTCAGAAAAAAAACCTCACAAAACGTACTGTTCTGGTTTGCTAATGCTGCCCTTTTGCAAAACACCAGAAATGGATTGGCTTTTATAAAGGGGGTTTATTTAGTTACAAAGTTGCAGTCTTAAGGCCATAAATTGTCCGAAATAAGAAATCAACAATAGGGTACCTTCACTGGAGAAAGGTCATTGGCATCCGGAAAACCTCTGTTAGCTTGGAAGGCATGTGGCTGGTGTCTGCTTGCTCCCAGGTTGCGTTTCAAAATGGCATTCTCCAAAATGTCAGTGTCAGCTTCCAATGGACGTCTTCAAAATGTGTCTCTCAGCTGCAGCTAGTTATAAGCTCCTTCTGTCTGAGCTTTTCTAGGGCTCCAGTGAACTACTCAAGGCCCATGCTGAATGGGCAGGGCCACACCTCCATGGAAATTATCTAATCAGAGTTATCACCTACAGTTGGGTGGGTCACATCTCCATGGAAACAACCTAATGTAAAGATTCTGACTTATTAACACTAATACGTCTGCCCTACAAGATTGCATTAAAGAATATGGCTTTTCCTGGGGGACATAATATATACAAACTGGCACACCTACAAATCAACAATGTTCAAATATTTGATAAAAATCTAGGAGAAAATAATAACCAGGCCTAGCAAGGTAACATAGTTTTTTAATATATATAGCAGTGATACTCATTCTTTAGCTATATAAGAATCTTATACATGTGTATATAAGAATCAGTCTGTGTGCTTTTTAAACAAGTAATCCAGGTAGATCTAATGCAGGTTTCCTCATATTAAACTCTGATAAACTCTGCTGAAGAATCTAAATCCTCCCAAAGTCTACCTTATCCCCCACATTTCTTGAATTGTCTTTTTTCTTTTTCTTTTCCTTTTTTTTCTTTTTTTTGGCCTCTGGTTCTGAGACATTTCAACACTGATGATGGTCTTATCCCTGGCAGCTAGCACATGCCTGGCACACAATGTGTACTTAACGCATATTTGTAGAATTAAGGAATAAAAATCGTAGACAACTGGATATCCACATGCAAAAGGATGAATCTGGACCCCTACGTCACACCATACCCACAAATCAACTCAAAATGGATCAAAGACCCAAAGGTAGGAGCTAAAACTATAAAACCCATAGAAGAAAACACAGATGTAAATCATCGTGACCTTCGATTGGTCATGGTTTCTCAGATATGGCACCCAAAGCACGAGCAACTAAAGAAAAAATAAACTGCACTTCATTAAAACTAAAAACTTTTGTGTTTCAAAGGACACCATCAAGAAAATGAAAAGACAACCCACCGAATGGGAGGAATAAACATGTGGCATAGCGTTTGCTCCATGCTTCTCCTAAGCCACATCCCCCATCACTGATTCCACCACTACTGCTCTTCTTTCCTCTTTCCCTTGCTTTCTGTCTCTGGTGTTCACTTTGCCATTTCTTCTCATCTTTTTTTTCTCTTTGTTCTCAATTCTGTGTCTCTTTTTTTTTTTTTAAATAACTCTGTATCTAGGGAATACAATCTATATTAAATTTTTATAAACAGGATTCTGTGTTTTTTTAATGTCACCAGGGAATTTGCTTGAGGGTTAAAGAGCCTGGGTACCACAGAGTCTTCACTGTACTACAGGTTGCCCACTTCTGTATACTTGTCCAAGGCTTAAGAACAGACACACACAAAGTAGGCCTTTGATCCTGAAAACCTAGAGGTCTCACCGTGATGAGGATAAATATTTATCTCTATTTGCTTTTTTCTGTTAGGGCCTGGCTTCTGGCTTGCTCAATGTCCTATTTGGCCAAAGACCAGCCAGGTCAGGAAAAGATCACTCCACAGTTCCAGCCTTGAAAACATGCGGGAAGAGCCTCCAAACAGTTCCCATATAAATTTTTAAAGGGTCATCTGAGTACACTACCAGTGTAAGGAAACATGTAGGGAGAAAAAAATACTTTCTGCCTTCTCCCTAAGTTAGGGAAGAAACCCAAATATGCAACATTTTCTTACGGATTTCTTTCCATACCCTCACCTGAGGAAAGATGAGAAACATTCTAGAATGTTTTAGGAGAGCTGAGAGAATCTATCAGGTGGCTGCAGTGGAGGAAAAAATGAAGGGTTTGACGATACACAGACCAAGGTTTTTAAATCCCAGCTTTGTCAACTATAAGCCAAGCCTCATTTTCCTAATCTATAAAACCATGATAATAAAACCCTACTTTACAGAACTGTTGAAATGATTTAAGGATATCATGTATGTAAAGAACAGGACATGGTTCCTAGGATGTCATATCCATTCAATTTTGGTAGAAGCAGATGTGTCGTACTGTCTCTCCACTGGTGGCTCTGGAGTTTCAGAGTTTCAGGTCACATGTCCCCTGAAAGGAAGAAAAGGTTGTTCTCTGGCTGTAAAACAGAGACCTACCTCTGAAAGAGGGCATGTATTCACGTCACCCACAAACCAAACGCATCATGTAATGGCAGGCAAGACCAACCAAAAGCCAGCTCTTAGCCCCACTGGACATACTGAATGCAGGGAAGGGACAATAAGCGGATGCCTGAAGCCTCTGCTTTCTGCAAAGATGAAGAATGGCTTCTGCAAACAGTTTGGTCAGGCTGAGTCTGTGGCCCCCACTGTGGCCATCCATCACCATCAATACCCATGACCACACAGGGCCATCACCAGCTCCACTAATGACAACATTAGCACCATTCAACGTGACCAACACCTCTTCTTCCTCCCCCAACACAACTATCACCGTCATCATTATCATTACAGAACATCAATAAGGACCTGAGCTACTGGAGAAATGACTAAAGGTAAACCTGTCTAGCACAATGTCTTAGAGAAGGTTCTATTTGGAGAACTTCTGAATCACCTGTGCATACTGTGCCATACTATCTCTTGGTATGTACAAAAATGGCCCCACCTGAAGCTATCTGCTGCAACAAATGCCACTGAAGTGAGGAGAGACTCCTAGAAAGGTAAACTCCCTTCCCCTTTCTCTGTTCGTGTGGACAAGGAGAAGGCAAGTGGAGCAAGGGCTGGGAGAAGGTCTCCAGGCCTCCAAGTGCATGGCCCAGAGGGTTAGGGCGGGGTGGGACAGATGAGTAGTATGGCTTAAATTGACTGGAGGGGCTGGCCATTCTTCCATCTGCCAGAGGCTGCTGTGCACTCCTTGGCCAAGAGTTTTGTTACAATGAACTTGAAGCCCATTGACAAAACAACTGTGCCGGTTTGAATGTATTATGTCCCCTAGAAAAAGCCATATTCTTTGATGCAATCTTGTGGGGCAGACAGAATAGTGGGGATTAAGTTGGAACGTTTGAATTAGGCTGTTTGCTTCGAGATGTGCCCCACCCAACTGTAGATGATAACTGATGGGATATTTCCATGGAGGCGTGGCCCCACCCATTCAGGGTGGGCCTTGATCAGTGGAGCCATATAAATGAGCTGGCTCAAGGAGAGGAAACGGAGTGCAGCTATGAGTGATGTTTTTAAGAGGAGCAAGCTTGCTAGAGAGGAACATCCCGGGAGAAAGCCATTTTGAAACCAGAACTTTGGAGCAGATGCCAGCCATGTGCCTTCCCAGCTAAGAGAGGTTTTCCGGACGCCATTGGCCATCTCCAGTGAAGGTACCCGATTACTGATGTGTTACCTTGGACGTTTTGTGGCCTTAAGACTGTAACTATGTAGTGAAATAAACCCCCATTTTATAAAAGCCTATCCATCTCTGGTGTTTTGCATTCTGCAGCATTAGCAAACTAGAACAACTTTGCCAGGAGAGAACAAGGGAGGCATTTGCATCACGATCGTCTGCCCAGTGCAATGAGGAAAACTGAAACAATATCCTTTAAAAATATCGTCCATGGATATTTTGCTGTATTTTTCCTTTGAAGGTGTAAAAAAAAAATCTAATAGCCTCGTCCACATTTTTTTTTTAATTATGGGTTGCAGGTTTTGGCTTAAAAAAAAAAAAACTATTTTTATTTCCTTTCATCTTCGTAACAACAGTTAGAAACTACTAAACTGATTTTTTTTTTTAATTATCCTTTTAAAAAGACTTTTTATAAAGTAAAGGTTATTCCTGGGCTAACACTAAATCTGCCAGGTCTGTAGCTAGAAGCAAATTTTTATAGCTAGTTATGAACTCTTGAAATATGAGTTTATATTGGAAAAACTGAAGCAACCTTAACTCTGGCCACGCTGATGGGCGCCACTTTAATTACAGTGCCCCAAATGGAATAAAAAGCAGCTTCTCTTCTACAGTAGCATCACAAAGAATCTCATTAACTCTCTGATTACTACATGAGGAAACAACATTCTCTAGAACCCGGGCCAAGGGGAAAAAAGAGCACTCTTATATTTCAAAGTTGCAAAGTGTAACTTCAAAGTCACAGGCTGCATAAGGGGGGCTTCCCAAGCATGGTGATGTTACTTGGTGTTATTTTAAATAAGTGAGGGTCTTTGCCAAGGCTCACATAAGATGATCTGTTTAACAAATAAAGATGTGTATTTCCTGCAATGTTTCTAATTGGGATTGGAGATCCCGCCTCCTGAGAAATGTGGGGCTAGGATACCTCCAGCAAGAGGTCTTGGACAACGTGGGTATCCATCCCATGTTAAAAGAAGTGGAGGGGCCTGGAATTCATAAGGCAACATGCACAGGCGAAAAAAAAAAAAAAGGAACAAATGGTGTGCCTCCCACCAACACATCCATCACGCTTTCGACAGGAAAGAAAAATGGGGAAGGTCAAAACGATATCAAGTAGGATTTGTAAAGTGAGCTATTCAGTAGGCAGGCACACGTTAAAAATAGGAACTTGGGGGAGGCCCGTTTCCCTCCTCTCCTCCATTCTCTCCCTCCTCCCTCCCCAATCTGCCATCCTTCCTTCGCTGTCTTTGCAACAGCAGTTCCACAGCCCTGTTTTCAAAACCTTGCTAACATCTTGGGAGACACCAGGGCAAAATCAAAGATTCTTTGGTTGGGCGTGTAATATAAAACTTGAAGCTGTTCCTGTTAAATAAAAACAGCCACATTAATTTTGGTGCCATTAAAAACACAGGAAAATGCTGTTGCCAAATGGAAAGGAAGGGGGGCGGGGAGCTTACCAAATGGGAAGCAGTTGTATTTTCAAGACTTGAGAGGGGTGGTAGAAAAACTGGAGAGCAAAATTGAAAGAAGAAAAAGACATGTGAAAGAGTGGTTGTTTTCTCTATTCAAGTATTTTCCTCCATCAAAGTGAAAGCAAGCCTCCCTAATTCCCAAGAGGAGCCATGGAATTCGAGTCACAGGCGTTTCATTCCCTTGCTCTGTAAATTACGGAACATTTTGCTGCTTGGGCTATGATGAGCTCTGAGTTCTACCCCTCTGCCATCGCTCTCAATAACAGATGCCCATGCTCTACAGATTAACTGAGCTATGGTGGAACCAGTAAAAAATTCAATATCCAGGATCTTGTTTTGAACCAAATTTGACAAGTAATTGGAAGAGCATAATTGTAGAGGCAGAAATTTTATTTTCTGGCTCCACCTGAAAGTTAGGGAATAATTCCCAGCAGTATTTCTAAGTCCCTCTGAGTTCACAAATATAATACACACCAAGTTATACTTGCAATAATTGTAAGTAACACACGGGAAACCATCCTTGGCTGATTTTGACATCATTGGGTATCCAAGAGGAAAGGGACCATAATGACACAGAGCCAACAAGAAATCAGAAAAGGAGAGAAGGGAAAGAAAACTAAAGCCTGAAAATTCTTGATATCCTCTTTGGGGGTTGGGGGGAGATAGGGAAGTGGGGAGACTTGAAGAGATTCTAGAACATTGATTTTTTTTTGTTTTTCCTAAAAAATATATTGTGGGAGAATACCTTTGACTTAAATTTTGGTTTTGAGGATAACTGTAAAGGTAATCCCTCTCTTACCCTCCCCTATTTAAACTGATGCCACACACCAGGGGAATCATATTAGAGATCTTTGACAAAAAATAAAATGACTTCCATCACCATTGCTATATCCATTCTTTCCCTCATTCAGTAAATAGTATCTGCTATCTACGTGCCAGGTACCTGTAGTAAGCTAGTTGTGATGGAAGGCAAAATCAAGTGAATATTTTTCATACTGTTGTTTTCATTCCAAAGGCTTGGTTTCTGTAAATGGACATCTTGGAACTGCCCGGATTCTTGGTGACAGCAACAAGTCCAAGATAATACAGGACTTGAAGCTACTACAAAGTTATGGGGAATCCTCCAGATTTGAATAAACAGATATTACCTAAAAATTCACTGCCCCTGGACAGCCACACTCCGTTATGGATTGAATAGTGTCCTCCCCCAAACGACGGATTCAAGTCCTACCCTCCTACTGTGACTGTGATCCTATTTGGAAATGGGATCTTTGAAAATGTTATTAGCGAAGATGAGGCCTAACTGGATTAGGGTGGGTCCAGATCTAATACGATTGGTATCCTAATAAGGAGAGGAGATTTGGATCCAGTTAGTAAGAGAGGAGGGAAAACGACCATGTGACAGGGGTGGGAATAGAGAGGAGACGGCCACATGACGAAGCCAGGGACTGAGTGATGCCCAGCCTGCTGGCACACAATGGGAACTCTACAGACCTCAGAGGAAGCCTGGCCCTGCTGATACCCTGATTCGGATTTCTGGCCTCCAGAACTGTGAGATGAGAAACTGCTGACATTTTAAGCCATCTGGTTTTGGGTACTCTGTTACAGCAGCCCCAGCAAAGTAAGGCATTGTTGCTTACACCACCTTCCACTGAGTCCAGCGTGGACAATTGGGGGTGGGTGTGGGTGTCAGGGACAGGCATCAAGCCAACAGGGGTTAACAGCTCTTGAGGGGCTGAATCAGAATTCAGGAAGACTCGAAGACTTTGGAAAAGTGGTTAAATAAAATGTATTTCCAGGAACACATGAATGACTAACCATGTGTTAGAAAGTAGTAAAAAGGCATGGGGGCTGAAATCTCTAAGTGGAAAGTGGGTCAGCTGCCTGGCACTGTTGTTAAAGTCAAATCTAAGATCAGTGAACTCAAGGCACCAGGGAGAAGGGGCTCAGGGGCACAGGCTCCCTGGTCAGAGACTATGCCAGTTAGGAGACAAGGCAAGACACCTAACCACTCTTTCCCGTTTCCTCTATTACACAGTGACGACAGTAATGGCCTCTACCCTTTAGAGATCGTAAGGGTTAAACGGGATAAGATACGGAAAGTTCTCAGCACAATGCTGAGCAGAGAGTGAAGAGCTCAGTAAGTGGTTCCTATATTCAGCTATGGAAAGACCTCTGCGGTGTTGTCTTTAGACTTTTCAACTCCTAAGAGATGTCCAGGAGAATTAGAAAATGATCCAGAGGAATGCAACTGAGACGATCAAAGAATAGCAAAATAGACAAAATAAAACAATAATAGACACAATAAAAAGGACCTCAAAAATATATTTATGGCCCAGAAAAGAAAAAGCTAGAAGGTTTAATAACAAACAAGCAAAAGCACATTATTTGACACAGGGTTACCAGCTATTCTGTTGCTGGAATGAGGCTGTGAGGGAAGGCATTCTGTTGCAGCAAGAGGAACAAGGGTTAGCTATATAAGAGAACTTCCTTGTAAGTTCTTTTCTTACGTTTCCTTATCAGTTCTTTTCTTAAGTTTCTCTCTTAATATTTAGAGTCCTTTTCCTTGGTCTTACAGACGGCACAAGCACAAGTCTACTTCATATCGGATCAAGCATCCTTTCACAAAATACAAGAAAAATGACCCTCCAGCTGCTGCCTCAGTTTCTAACAAGATCATCATACACTTAAATGGGTCAAAAGGTTCTACCGAAGTGGGTGTGGGGAAAAGATGAGACAGATAATCAGTAGCTCCCCTCCCTGCATGCTCTGAGCCTCTTGTACCTTCCGTGATGGTTCTCTTTGTTCCCTCTGCATGAGGAGTCTCCTGCCAAACCAGCACGGGGATACTGTGTTCTTTCTGTGTTTCTATAGGAAATAACCACAAGAAGTTAGTAGGCCAAACGTGTGTGCGTGTGTTTCCACTCACACGGGGCAGGGGCCTATAGCTTATGTTAATTCCGATTCAACTAAAATGCTTGCCCTTTAGAGATTTAAAAAAATAATTTGCCATAGTGGTAAAGAACCGTTTCTGAATTTGTTCCTTACTGTCATGCCTTATTAAAGTTGAGATCAATCACATCCATTGCTTGCCTCCCACTGATGTCACCCAAAAAATTAGATTAGTCCGGCCAACATGAAACCATGATGGGGTAGCAGCCTGAGCTATCCAGAGCGATGCGCTCTAGAATTTACGTGGGGAGGAGGGGCGGCATGTAGAATTTCAGCTGAGTGTTTAAAATAGGTTTCAGCAACTCCGCCACAGCGTGAGCCTGTTCCCTAGGAGCCTGGGCATCAGAACACACTTGGTCACTTCTGTAACCCACTACTTTCCACTGCCCTTTCTGGCATTTCATTCCATGTTTTCTATATTCAGATCGTGCTTGGCCTTCTGCCCAAGCCTGGTGATAAAATCAATAAAAGTCTCTGTCTTCTCAACATCCTCCCATTTACAAAAGAGACAGCATTAGCCTTCCCCTTAATTTTTTTTCTCAATGTGACTAAGGAATATCCTCCTTTCCACCACCCCCCTCCAACCTCAACTTTTCTGACGTGAGACCTACACATTTTGTGTACTCGTCTTTGGGCCCTTGGGCCTGGGCTCTACACACAGTCTTGCCTGCCCACCTCCAAGGTACCTGGCATTCCCGCTCTGCTCCTGAGAGCCCAGCTGCAGGTCCCCACCACTTAGGGCCACTCACTCGATGCTAGGACATAACCCCCCAAATAATATAAGTAGCCCAGAGTATAAACAACATTGAGGTTTTTTTAACCAGAAAAATAAAGGGCATTTCTTAATGCTATTTAAAAATGCAAATATTCAGGCTCATTTTTGTAAAAAGGTTCTTTTGAAGCTTCCAAAGCTACCATGAATAGCATGGAAACAGACTTAGGGTTGTTAAAATCAATGAAATTCTGAATAGCATTCTCATTACAAAAACCGCTGAATGGGGTTTGTTGATTGAGGACTGGGCCTAAATGAGAACGATCTCCAAGGCAAATTGTTAGATCTGGGCTGAGAGACTTATCTTTATTTCCATCCCTGCTTCAGTGCCTGCAGGTTCGTCGGAGTGAGTGAACCACACAGAAGCGCTGCTACTTGACAGCTTTTGAAATTTCCCAAACAGAAATGTCATGTGGCCCCACCTGGGGTGACCAAGCAGTAGTGAGGGGTAGGAAGATGCGGCACACCCCGACTTTCCACAGTAGGCTGATCGATGGAATCTTTGTGCATTTAACTGGCTCTTTAAAATGCACCAAGGTGGTCCAGGCAGCGTGGTGTACAACAGTAAATACTAGAAACACCCTCAAAGACCCATATTCTGGAAAAATAAACCAAGAGCATCCACAGAATAGAATACCATGCAGCTAAATAAAAAAGAACAAAAAAACTCTCTAAGGCCTCCTAACGGAAAGAAATCCACGCTATAATGTGAAGTGACAGAAGCACTGTGTAAAACAGGTGCATGCTCGGTTGTCCAAGAAAAGGGAGGGGGATGATCCTCGATATAGCCTTATTGGCCTGCATCTGCATATGGAAACACAGGAGGGTATACAAAAAGCCCATGAAAGCTCCGCAGGAATGGAAGGAATGGGGTAGATGGGGGCAGGGGTGGGAAACAAAAATAGAAAAAAATTGCACTAAAGAGATTTACTATCCAAAGGCCTTTTAAGGTTAATTCTTTTGCAAAATTCCTTTTGCAAACGTATCCTGAGCCATTCCTATTCTGGTCTACAGGATTATCTCAAGTAAGACGGATAGGTACTATTTACAAAATGCTGCCTATGCTTCTGGGAGAGGGGGCTTGGGAGACAAGCTGGAGCTGGAACCAATATTCGGAGGAGTAGCTGCACACACACACACACACACCAATCCCCACACAACCCCAGTCCCCCACCCTCCACCCCCACCCAGCTCCCACAGTTACATCCTGGCCTCCTGATTCTGAGACGCCTGCACCACGCCACTCTCTGGCTCCACTTGGAAGAGGCAGGTGTGGGGACACAGGGCTCTTTCAGAAGTTTCCATCACGCGGTCCTTACAAGCACAGGTCAGATAATGGTTCTGATAATACTGAGAACAGATCAGAGACAGCTGCTTCGGGAGCTGACAGGGCTCAATGTCTGACCCAAAAGTGGCGGAGAAGGAGGTCAAGGACACAGGGCTTTGATTAACTGGTGGAACCAGAATCCCAGCAGGGTTGGAGGCCAATCAGACAGACAGGACTCAGACAGTCTGGCTGAATCCAGGTGGGATCCCAAAACTCTGGAACATACCAGTGCAGGATGTCTTTTTGTTTGTTATTAGTTGTGGAAAAGGAATTAAGAAATGCATTTTGACCACAACCAAAACATAGCTAGTAGTTTTATTCTACTACCTTCTTTGGCTTTATTACTTTTTTTTTTTTTGGGGGGGGGGCGAAAAGTTAATATGTATATTTAAACCATATATATATTTAATGCATATATTAAGCAGCCTTGAAGGAAGACCTGACAAAAATGTAGATGCTGCTCTAAAATGCTCCTTCAATGAATTGAGAAACTCTATTTGTACAGTTTGCTTGACGTATACTCAACAACTCTCTGTAGCAAAACTTTCACATTGTCCTGTGGCCACATCACATTGATTTTCATTTTCTCCCTGGAGAATAGTAGGCATTCTGGGTTGGTAGGAGTCTTAACGTTTGTGATGAACACTAATAAGCAACAAATCTTACGTGTTTTTTTAACCCACAGAACTACCAACTTTCTCCGAGCCTCCTGAAGCAAGTAGCCAGTATTTACTGAGGACCCAATATGTTCCAGGCTCCTTCCACAGAATCTCTAATCTTTGCAGAGCCCTGGACGTGAGAAGTCCTACAGCATTTTGCAAGAAGAAAATGGAGGCTGCTCAGAGAGGGTAAGTCATGGTACCCAATTCCACAGAGGCCAGCAGCAGAGCTGGGATTTGCATCCAGCCTTTCTGATCCCAGGGTGTAGTTAAAAGAACCCAGGGCTCTGAAGAAGCCATAACAGCCCAGTGGTTCAGCAAGCTCACCAAGGAGGTGATCTGGGAAGGACTGCCTTACCTGGGGCCTGCCCTTGCTTTGCTTGCTCCCCGTGAGTGGGTCTACAACATTCTACTGCTCAGCTCATGCAAACACCCGATCTTCAGGAGCCACTTGCCCTATACCTCAAGGGCCAGGAGTCACAGAAGCCCTGATCCGGGCTGTCAGCACCTGCTGGGACTCATCACCCCACATGATAAACGACTGGGCTGAAGTGGCCCTGCCTGGTGAGGGGAAAGTCATGGGAAGGGCAGGCAGGGAGGCCTCTCTGAGGCTCAGCAATAAGGCTGGTGAGAGCAGGGGCAGGGCTAGTCTAGAGAGAAGCTGTGCGGAGCCTGTGACAGCTGGGCCTTGGAGGGGCTGAGAGTTTGTTTGTGAAGGTCAAACGAGACAATATATGTATGAGAACACCTAAAAGGCTGTGAAGAGCTAGTTTAAAATACGGTGATAACCCCTACATGGGATCTGACTCCCAAGGGTGTAAATCTCCCTCGCAATGCAAGATATGACTCCCGGGGATGAATCTGGACCCGACATTGTGGGATCGAGAACATCTTCTTGACCAAAAGGGGGATGCGAAATGAAACGAAATAAAGCTTCAGTGGCTGAGAGATTTCAAACGAAGTAGAGAGGTCACTCTGGTGGAAATTTTTACACACTATATAGATAACCCTTTTTGGTTTTAATGCATTAGAATAGCTAGAAGTAAATACCTGAAGCTATCAATCTCCAACCCAGTAGCCTTGACTCTTGAATACGACTGTATAACAATGTAGATTACAAGGGGTGACAGTGTGATTGTGAAAGCCTTGTAGACCGCACTCCTTTTATCCAGTGTATGGATGGATGAGTAGAAAAACGGGGACAAAAACTAAATGAAAAATAGGGTGGGATGGGGGGGGTGATTTGGATATTCTTTTTTACTTTTAGTTTTTATTCTTGTTTTACTTTTTCCACTATAAGGAAAATGTTCAAAAAATAGTTTGGGGTGATGAACGCACAATTATATGATGGTACTGCGAACAGTTGATTGTATACCACGGATGGTTATATATGTGAATATATCTCAATAAAACTTAATTTAAAAAAATAGCACACCCCAAAGGGGGAAAAATATGGTGACAGCAACAATAAAGAATCTGAAGGCTGGAAGGGAACAGGTGCAGGCTTTGTCAGGTTTACTTGAAGCCAGTGACTCACTTTTTTTTTTTTTTTTCCTTGCTTATTAAAAAAATATTTATTCAGGATATAGAGTTTCTGTTTTGGGTGAGGAAAATGTTTTGGTAATGATGGTGGTGATGTCACACAACAGTGTAAATGTAATTAATGCCACTGAATTATCCACTTTAAAAATGATTAAAATGGTAAACTTTTATGTTACCGCAATAAAAAAAAAAGAAAAGAAAATTTAAAAAGAGTAAATCAGAGGGAGATTAGACAGACACACAGAGGAGAAGGCGATGTGAAGATGGAGGCAGAGACTGGAGTGATGTGGCCGGAAGCCAAGGAATGCTGGCAGGCACCAGAAGCTGGAAGAGGCCACAAATGGACTCTCCGCAGAGCCCCTGAGGGAGTATGGCCCTGCCGACACCTAGGTTTCAGACTTCTGCAATGGCTCACTTTTCCAACCCTAAGGTGTAACTGATGTTTTCCTTTTTAGAAGCAATGAAAGACGGGCCCCTGGTAAATGTGGGGTCAAGCAAACAACAGAAGTTCTCAGCAAGGCTGAGAAATACCAGAATGATCCCACCAGACAGGACCAGCTGAGACAACCAAGAGTTAGCCACACTGAGAAATCAGTGCCCAAAGTTATCAGAAATCATAGTATTTAGGGAGAAAGGGGGAGTGAGTACTGAAAGATGTCTGCTTTAATCACTTTTTTTTTTTCAAAGAACAAGCCATTTTATTTTGAATTAGAGCAATAGTTACCAATTGAAAAAAGATACCACATACCACAAAAAGAACGGACCTTTTTCTACACATGAAGACAAAGGTCTTAGCTACCAAAACTATGTATTATTGGGTCCCAACGTCATTTGGACAAGAATCACACTAAAAGACAAGTGCTAAAGCCTGTATTGGTATAAAAGCATATGAAAGGAATGTGACAACTGGACCATCAACTTGGTTCTTGTTTATAAAAAAAATATCTTCCTGCAGCCTCACTCCCAGAAACATTACTCTCACTAGCAGAGCTCCCTCCAGGCTCCAGGCCATGAGGTAGAGTCTTGCTGATGTTCACCACTTGCCAGTTTTCAGCTCTGGTCAGTTCCTTTCAGTATCTCAATCTTCAAGTAAGTAGTTAGGGTTAACTACGAAGTAGGGATCTTCTTCATAGCTTTCACTTCCATCCATGGAGTCTTTCAATTCAGCTTGGGTGAGCTCAATGAGAACATAATCATAGTGTGTGAGCCAATGAATGACTTTCTCTATGATTCTCTTTTTATTTATGAGTGCCTCTTCAGAGTCTATTTCTGACTCAATCTCCTCCAAGTACCAGTTAACATGCTAACTCCTCTTTAATGCAGACTCATCCTCTTCTTCCATCTTCCTGAGGTGAAGCACAATGAGGTCAGAGATTTGGCAGACTAGGAGAAACCCAGCCTTAAGGAAGCTTTGGGAACAGAAATTTGGTTTATGTCTTCACTGTGGCCATTGATTCCATTCACAGGAGCTGGACTGTCAGCATGACCATTAATACTACCTGGGCCTTCATCTACCTCCATCTGGGTCTCTTCCTCTTGATCCAGACTGACATCAGGTATTTCCACATGGATGACTGATTTATTCAGTAACCAGAAAGCTTCCTTCACATGTTTAGGTTGGACCTCGTCACAGCAGTGCATCCGGGCCATTGCTTCTGAAAGATGGATCATGCTCTCAAGCTGTTACACCATGATCCTCCATGAAGACTTGGTTACTCGAGAATCATCCCTCTGGTGGAGATGTTCATACTGCTCCACAATGAAGTCCTCTGACTCTTTAAAAATCTTGGGCTTACACTGTCTTGCAAAGAGAAGATACCTCCTGATATCATCAAGAGAATAGACACAATCAACAGAGTCCTCAATTCTTAAATGCAGGTCCACTATATGCCCGGCTATAGCATAATCTGTAACCTCATTACATTCATCCACAAGTATAAAGAAGAAATCAAATCAGGACATGATAGGAGCTGACAGATTTATATTCCGTTTCAACAATTTAGACCTGCCATAGTGTCCACTGACTGGATTTGCTGCTGCCAACATGATGTCCTGGCATTCAGAGTAGCCTTCACTCCTGCTTTAGTGATGGAGATGGTCTGCTGTTCCATAGCTTCATGAATAGCAACTTGATCCCACACATCCATCTTATCAAATTCATCAATACAACATACATCATTATCAGCCAGCATCAATGCTCCAGCCTCAATGACAAACTCATGAGATTCCTCATCTCTCACAATGGCTGCTGTTAAGCCAGCAGCACTGGAGGCTTTGCCACTGGTGTAGATAGCTCTGGGGCTGAACTCCTCTACATGCTTCAGAAACGAACTCTTAGCTGTACTCAGGTCACCAACGATGCAAACATTTATAACCCCTTGAAGAGAGGTCCCTTCGCCTGTTGTCTTTGGAACACCACCGAAGAGCATCAGCAGGACACCCCGTTTTACCTCATCACTGCCATGTATCGTAGGGAACAGGCTAGTACAAAGATTGTGGTACAGATTTTTATCTTGACTCATTTTGAACACTTTCTCCCACTCCTTCACAGTCATTTGGTTCTTAATGCTCTCAGCTGTCTGTTCCTCATCTCGGAGCTCTTTCCCACCAAACCTTGGGTTGGTTGGTGCAACAAAGCAAGCAAGAAAGACCAGTCTATAAGAAAGGTCTCCAACATCAAGGGCCCGGAGTCCTCAAATGCCCTCTGTCTCACATCCATCAACACCACTGACACGAGAATCAGTTTCTGCACATGCTCCTGGTGTGCTAAGCTTGGAGACATCAGGCACAACAATCAGCATCCCTGTAAAGTCACACTTGTCACCAGCTTGAGCAGACTCCACAGCTTCAGCCCTCAAGATCACTTGTAAACTGTGGGGAATACTCCCTCGAGGAAGTTCAGCTTGAGTTTCCTGAATACGAACCTTTTGAAAATCAATAAATCGAGACTTGTTTGTATCCAGCAAGAATCTCCTCCTGTTGACACAAACTGGATGCCGGCAGATGTTTGCTTGTGTGTATTTGAACTGCTGTTCTACATCCTTCATCACTGTCTGACAGTCCAAGCACAGGAAAGTTCCACTCACAAGCTCTGGGTGGACTGCGTAAGTCTGTACCACCTGCCCACTGATGCGAGCAAGCAAACCAATTCTGGATGAAGTGAGTTCTCGAATTTTGTGTCTGGTAGGCAGATCTTGGAATGCAACATAAAAATCCTCAGCAGGAGAAATTTCTTTATGGTCTTTAACAAAGGTTTTCAAGGCCTGACAGAGGTAAGGGTAAACCCTATAGAACTCCTCTTGTATGGTGGTGGAAAGTTGCTGGTTACATTGTTCCAGGTCCACAAAACTCAGAACCAATGTGTTTCTCTCAGGACGAATCAGCTCCTCTGCTAACTGCAAGTACTTTATTTCTCCATCGCTGCTCTGGAACTCCTCCAAGAAGTCCAGGAAGAGTTTCTGGCACTTCTCGGCCACCTCGTAGCGGACTTCCAGGTGCTGCGAGCCAGGGTTCGGCTCTGCGGCCGCTGCGAGGTCCATTGCTGCCTAGTGCTGAGGGGCAGCTGCCACCGCCACACTTGTCTGCCACAAGCCGCTTCTCTTTTAATCACTTTTAAAAGACATGGTCTGACACCACAATCATTGCCATACGTGGGTCACAGCCTGATTTCTGGTGACTATACACCAGCAAACAGGAAATCTAACCCGTGAGGCAGGGAAGGGAGAAGACAACATCAAAACCATGGAGAACTACTCCTTGTTAGGTCGGAGTCATTCAGGAATCCACACAGTGCAGAGAGTCAAAGTTTAAGTATAAAGTTTAAGATTTATTAGAGGAAGAAAGCAGGTGGGAGCCAGCAGAAAAGAAGAGAAAAGATAATGGCTCCCACTTTCTATCTGAGAGCAGCATTTTTTAACGAAAAAAGGAACCCACGTTGGGTAGGGTGTTTGCTGTGGTGTTCTGTGCCTTGACTGGGCAACTGCTTATCTAGTTTTGGGCTGATTGGTTGGTAGAGTTCTGAGACAATATTCTTTTTAGGAAAGCAGCTGCGTTATCTAACTAGGGAGAGCAGACCTTTTTGGTTGTTCATCTTATGGACATATCGGACCTTGCCTTACCCGCCTTTGAGGTGCCACTGTGGCTGGAACAGCCTTGAACAGCTTTGAATAGCTTCATTCTTTAGTTTATGGGGCACCTGTTTTCTGTGAGATAAGCTGCAGGGACCCTGGGTTAGAAACTCCTTCTACATGTTAGTTTCTTCTTCTGGGATCTAACACTCCTCTCCTGCCTTTAAGACCCCACTGTAGGATCAAACCCAGCTGTAGCAATAAAAATAGAATCTAAACAAACACCTGTTTACTGAGACCACTTTGTGCAAGGCATTTGATGGATGCTGTGAGAGACAAAGCAAATGCCAAGAGTTACATGATCAGACTCCAATGCAGAGGTTCCCCTGAGGGTTGGGGAGGTTATAAAGTGGTTTATGTCCCTGGAATAAAGCGATGGGCTGCCTGGGAAGGCTTCCTGGGGCCTGGGGAAGGTGGGCTGCCAAGCTCTGATCTCCCCCTTCCCCACCCACCCCAGGTTCTGAGTCAGCTCTTAGGGAGATATCTAGGAGACAAGGCAGAGAGTGGCTCCGTCCCCAACCTCTGGGAGCTGAGTTCATGGGGGACCACATTGCTGGTGATGATACAAGTTGGAGAGGTAATATCTGGATCCCTATTTCTTTCAGACTTTTGAATTAGTATTACAGCACAGTAAGATGTACATTTGGTCCTGAGAACAAGCACCCTCTCCTCATCTCTATCTTTAGAAGTACAGTACAGATTTCCTTCAACATTTTGGAGCCTTGGACACAGAAGCCTAGGAAGAGGAGTTCCTGGATAAAGGGTGATCATCTGTATCCTCAAATAACTTGAAAATATCCAACCACTGGTTGGCACAGGGCTGAATTCGATGTGCTCCTTTCGTTCCTCCATTCGCACTCCTCACCCCAATTTCCTGGCGCCAGCCTGTACAGCCAGGGCGGGCAGGGGAGAGGCTCCCAGCCTAAAAGACAAACATCAGCCGGATGCAACCGAGGTGACCCTGGACCACGCAGGAGAGGCCGAACTCACTCCTGGAGAGCTCTCCCCAGACATCACAGAGAGCTGAGGAGGTGCCCGCCCCCAAGGGCGTGGCCCGCTGATTTAGGGGTGACCAAAACAGGCACAGGACTGGGGCGGAGGGTCCTGCAGGGCCAAGGCTGGCTTTCTGGGTCCCATTTCCTGTGGTGATCTGGGGCCTCGGGCCTGAGCCCCATCCCAGGCAGTGTACCCAACAGAGCTCTGGCGCCCATAAGCTCCGGATTGCTTGCAGCTCTGCGAGGAGATATCAAAGCCAGGAAGAAACGGTTTGAAGCCAGAGGGAGTGAGAGAAGGGGGAGGAATGATAGGGCAGTGGTGGAGGGAGTCCAGGAGGCAAAGGGTCTGGGGGTGGGGGTGGGAGAGGAAGGCCCAAGGAGAAAAGAAATCAGAATTAAATGAAAACAGTGTTTGGGCCCCTCTCAGTAAAGTCCTGCCATGCATGCATTAACCCTCCATGGATGAAAACAAAACCCAGGGGGGCGGTGCCTGCCTGCTGGGGCACATAAAGCTTAGGAAATATAATATCTTCCAGGTGGGTGTGCCCAGAAGCACACAAAGGTGCTTGACAGGTCGTTTAAAGCTGACTGTCAAGGTCAAAACAACACCACCTGCAGGCACAACTGAAATGTCTTCATCTATTCTCCCCCTCTCTGGGTTCCCTGTTGTTTGTTTTAAACCAACGCACAGTATGAGCCGCAGACAAGCCTGACAACTGTTCAAACATATGTACGTGCAACTTATTAGCTTGCAAATGGAGATATCTGGAGGCTAAAAACAAGAGGGGGTGTGAGTTAGCTGCTAATTTCGAAGGGGCGAGGGGAGGGGGACTGCGCGGTAAATTGCTTGGCTGAAGTTTGAAGAAGGCCTTTGTGGACGGAGCACGCTCCTGATCCGGTATTTAGAACTGCTCTTTTGCACTGAGGGTGCACCCAGCAGAGGCAGTTATTATGAAAGGAAGGGGCCTCTGCCCTTGAGATCTGTTTATTTTGCAATTAACCAGGGGTTAGAGAGGCCCATTCTGAAACTTTCTGCCTAAAATTTAAACGCCTACTGCTGTGTAGGTGCCCAGAGAGTGCAGGAAATCCCAGTCTTATAATCTAGCTCTTACATCAAAAAAGAAAATACATGCGTATGTTAAACTGCTGAACGAAACTGAATCACCTCCTCTCCCCCATTCAAAATAAAAAAAGACACAACTAATTACATTTAAAAAATTATGGCTCTAAGACACTCTTGCAGGCTATCCTAAGCCAGTGCCTCACTTTTCCACGAAGGAAGCTAGGCCCGGAAGGTTCTGTGACTTGCTGGGGAGTCCCGGCCTGTCAACCAGTGCAGCTCCTGGGAAATGGGCAATCAGGGAGAATCACCCAAGAATTTTTCCTACGCACCCACTAGCGTGCCCCATTATCCTTCTGCAGCCCGACATCCTCACCTGGGAAAAGACAGCAGGGCATTGAGTCTGAAAAGGCTTCCCAGGTGATCCTTACCTGTCCAGAGACACCCCCCACACCCCCCACCAAACACGCCGGGCTCTCCAACACCTGCAGCAGAATCACCTGGCTGGGGATGCCGAGCCTCCACCTGCCCAGGCTGCACCCTGAGAAGCCCAGGACACAAGCCCATCCATTGAGGTGCAGGCAGAAAGGTCAGAACTTCCTTTTATAATTGGCTTTTCCTCATTCTTGCAACTTTTCTATTTGTTTGTGTGTTTTGTAGTGTACCTAATACACAATACTAAACATATACAACTTACAAATAAATGTATATATAGGGGGTGCTTGCTCAAACTGGGGGGGGTGTACAAAAAAAGTATGGGGTGTCTTGTACTATACTGAGTTCCTGAGAGTTAGGGCCTGTGCCCCTCTTCCTCCTACTCAACCATCATTTGCAGAATGAAAGTGGAATTCCACAGCCAGCTTTACCATGAACCCCAAGAGGCTTTGGAATTGAATCATCTCAGTTGTTATTTAGAACATTTCCCAGAGTGTGTTTTGAGCAGGTGGTCTTTTGGAGACCACAAGGATCCCATGAAATGCTCACTGTAAAGGGGGGGTGCCTGGGCACCACAGTTGGGGACTACTGCCTATCCTGGCTTGGTCTCGGAGAGGCTATTAAATCAGGCTATTAAATCAGGATAATAAGGATATTAAAGGCTTTCTTAGAAGTCCTCCAGTCAAGAATCCCTTTTAACTTTGTTTATTCATTTCCTAAACTAATTAACCCACAGTTCCTTTTCCCACATGATTAACATTCCACAAAACTAGCCTTCCTTGGAACCCACTTGAGCAAACCCTGACTTCGGCTGCAGGTCTCATATTTCTCTGTATCTGCAGCATCGGCGCCATTCATTACACCTGCCCGCGGACGTGTGTTTACTGAATGAATCCTTGGCTTCACCCATCCCTCCTTTTCCAATTGCTACTTTCAATAGGAGTTTCAGAAATTGCACGGCGACAAGAGACAGAAACTGCAGTTGACTTATTCCCACAGAAAAGCACGATCCTTAGGTTCTCGTGGTCTCTTCTTAGAGGAGACCAACTCAAAAACTAGAATCCACTACCCAGTTTCCAACAATTCAGCAAGGTGATCTCTAAGGAACCACGAGCCTGAGGGCAGTCACAGGCTGGCACGATGCCCCCTCCTCTTTGCCCATTCCCAGTCATTGGCTTGGGAGTATAAGCAACACTTGTAATCTCCTGAAACAGAATTCCAAGATTTCCATTTTATGGTGAGAAGGGAGGAGGTCGTTATTTTCAGCATGTTAAGTGGGAAGGAGAAGGGCAGTTTTGGTTTGTTCAATGACTGCAGATTTGGAATTCTGTGTTCCGGGAACGATGTCTAGACTTTCTGAGGAGTCACTTCTATAAATAGCATGGTTAGTTAACCAAGAAATATAACATGTTCTACTCTGAGCACCACTCTGGAGCTAAATCAGGGTGGATTTTCGCATTGTACCTTCGGATCCCACAAAGTAATCCTTTTTTATTTTTTTAAATCCCACAAAATGTCTATTGTGCCATTAACTCCAAAAAAATATATCCATTTTTGAAGAAGCATTTCCTCACATCTCTGATCTTTTAATAAAATCAAGTGAACACTTCTTTGTAGAAAAAGGTAGCTGAGATACTATTCCAATTACATTTTAGGGGTGAAGTCAAGAGAAAAGACAATTTCTCACCCATTTTATACAAACAGGCCTCTGGGGCTCAGACATCCTTCTGTTCCAGCTGGACAATGGCTGTAAGACAAGAGGCAATATTCTCTCCCAACAGATCAATTTAGACAGTGTGCCTTGCTGGAGATTGTTTCCCGAGTTAGTGTGCCCCCCAAAAGGAGTCTAGCCTTAAATACATACATAGCTCCATGCCTGCATACATACATAATACATCCAGAAGCTGACAGCATTTACTCATACCATACATAGTAGGTCTGAGGAGTGAGATACCTACAAGATTGGGAATATTCCAACTAGGGCAACTTTGGGCATGGGATTCTATTGTTCTTTTTCACGAGGGAGTGTATGTTCTCTTCAGTAATGATGCTTCTGTAGAGAAATGAGTAGGAGGGGGGAGAAAGAGTTTTTCTTGGCAATGGAAAGGTAGTGCTGCCTGACCATCTCAGGCTCAAGGACTGGAAGAGATTAGGGGCCTGTGATGACATCAACAGAGAGAGAGAAGATTACAATGCAGTACAGGGATGATTGCTTCAGGAAGGCCTTTCAGAGGCCTGCCGACTTCTGTTGAAGGATGGCCCCAGCAGTGTTCTCTGAAGGTAGGACTGCCAGTGTATGTGTGTACAGAAAACAGTTCAAAGAAACAAAACACTTAAGCATAATCTTTCATAGTGAGAGGAATCGTGGCCTAAAGATGATCAAATGCTACTTCTGGATCTGACAAGCAGCACAGCTGTGTGATGGCAAGAAGATTCTGGCTAAGCCCAAAGCTGTGAGGTCATTCTGCTTGTTGTTCCAATAGAAGAGAGACAGCCTGGCCCCAAGCACTCATGTGACCTGGTATTTGCCTGGTATCCAGATTCTAAGGCTGCCTAAAAAGGATGTCTATACTTTCTGAGGAGTCACCTCTATAATGTAGCATGGTTAGTTAACCAAGAAATACAACATACAGTGAACACTGATCTTCAAGTAGACTCCATGACACTATGATTTCCATGGGAAGAGCCTGAAACAAATATATATATCCCCAAAAAGGGTTATGGTTAAGTCTTGCCTAATCTGAACTCCCAGGCTCCAAGAGGTGCCCCAGGATGAGGCCATTTTACTTGTCTTCTCTGACTCCTTGGCTCTACGTGGCCTTGAGAACATTATATATCTTCCGTACACCTGCTCTGTTAAAACTGGGACATACAGATTCATTCTCACTACCTACCTGGTATTGTCAAGACTAACAAAATAATCATAGCCAAGGGCTTTCAGAGTCCCAGAACATCACCTTATGAATACCAGTTATTATATCAAGAGAGGAAAATTAAAGAACCAGAACAGATCAAGCAGGGGAAAGCCTCTCTCTATAAGACAGGAAGGAAGCCAAGTCAGATAGTTTTCTCAAGAGGAAACACAGAAATAGACAACAAAATGGAGACACGGAACACAAAGGAAGCAACAAAGAGGATGAGTCTGAGGGGGCATAAATCATCTTGCACGTACCTCATTACTCTCAATTCATTTTCTGTTCATCTCTACAGCAACAGTGGGGTTGCCAGTAAACAAAGGATTAAAATTTTACAGAGTAAAAAGGGATGGTATGAGCTGCTTTCTATCATTCACACCCACATGTTCAACAAAACAGAGTACTACTGGAAAAGGAGAAAGAAATGCCCCTTCAAAATATTTTTTAAAAGCAATCCATGCAGAAAAAAATTTGAGAATTTATTAAACAAACAACAACTATAACAAAACAACCACCCCCTGCAAACCCCCAAATCCTCAGCACATCAGAGAAAGCCAAGGAGTTGGGCAGCCATGAAGAATTGAAAGATGCACTAATTTAAGGATCAAAAACAGAGTCCTGAAGGAAAAAATCACTACCTTGAAATCACAGGGTCGCAGACCCTGAAATTTAAAGGATTGTTCAAAAGTATAATGGTTTTGATTTGGGAGTTCAAAAATTCAAGTGGAAGCTAACAAAGAACAAGCGAAGAAAAATTCCCAAAGCTGTGAAACCTTGCTACTTAAGATAATGACAGAAATTTATGACTGCTTCCTTCCCCAACAAAAAGGAGCACAATTAGAAGGCTGAAAACAACAGGCTCTTTGTACTGGCATGTTATGCTTTGCTTATTCTATTACACATTGGCTGGGAGATAAGAATAAACAGGACAACACCCTGTCTAACCCCAGGAGGAGGGGGTGGAGGGGAAAACTGGTTACGTTCCTCCTTGGGCATGTATGTGCACACTGTTTATTCGCAAATTGAGGTACTTAAGAAAATTGTGCATGCAATAGTCAGGAACCTGTACAAGCACTTAGAAGCCTTTTATTGCACAATCAAATCTTTTAAGAACAAGCCACGTGTAATAGGGAGCTTTATAGTTTCCCTCCACTGTGGGTGCTCTGAAGGTATTTAAGTCATTGATGATGATTTTTCTAATGTTACTTATTTATCAATCCTATTTTTTGTTAAGTCTGTAAAAAACTTAAAAAGCTAAGACAAGCAAACATGTAAACACAGCCAACCTGTGAGTCAAAAAAGCTTGCAAGGAATCTATCAGCAGCCAGTTGGGGAAGGAGATGAAGCTTTGCCCATCTCTATGAAGGAAGAGTTGACAATCTGGGAGCCAGAGGCTCTGATCCCTCTGGCAATGAAGTGTTCTTCCCACGGACAGTGGCTGATAAGCCAAGTCTGGTTCTCACTAAACTGGTCAGGGCATGATATGGCACTACTGGTCCCAAGAAAACCCTGAAAGGATTTGACCTCTCTTGCAACTCCCTCCCCACAAGCCCTTACTGTCTGAAATGATATATGCCTACTGAACCTTGGCCGTATTAGTGTGCAGATGGCTCAGATGACCTTGAGGGACCCTGAGGGACCATGGGACCTCCTGACACCCAAGTGGTTTTAAGGATGGGGTGATTCTAAAAGTGATTCTAAAAGCTCCTTGCCCTCCGGCCACAATGGCCTCCTTTCTGCTCCTCCGACCCATTAGGGCAGTCCACCTTGAGGCCTTTGGACTTGAACTTCTTCTGCCTGGGTTGCTTTTCCACCAGATGGTCACAAGGTTGACTCCTTCCCATTTTTCAATCTCATCACAAATGTCACCTCTTTAAAGTAGCTTTCCCCTCCCCACCCTAATGATATCACCTGTCCCTTCAGCCACGCTCTTGCTTACTTGGTTTTATTTTCTTCATAGCACACATCTTCATTTTTTGTTTGCACATATATTGCTTATTGCCCCTGAATGTGAGTGTCACAAGGAGAGAGATCTTGTCAATCTTGTTCATCCTTGTAGACTCAGTATCTTAAATATTGAGTCTGGCACACAGCAGGTGCTTAAAAATTTTATTGGAAACAATGAATAAATGAATAAATAAACAGTGAACAAAAGAAGAAGAATTTGGTATGAAACCAGTGAAAAAAGGCCAAAGCAGAATTTGTCACCAAGTCATCAACCACGGTTGCCATTTTTTTTTTCAACTTTCCCAGTGGGACCAGTGGCAAAGCTACATGTGATTGGGAGATCTTGGGAGCACAGCAATAGAGGGCTTGGCTTTCTCATTCTGTGCCCTAAACATAAAACCACTCTGAAATGATTTGGAAGAGATTCTGAAAATTCAAATAGAGGGGGAAAAATATATATATATGGATGTTAGCAAGGTAGTTCTGCCAAACTGATTATGCCCTGTGACATGTAATTGTGCACTGCTGAAAGACAAATAGGGAAGCAAAGCATTTATTATAAACACACACAGAGGTAAGACTGAGGTGTTAATTTTTAAGCAACTGTCATAAATCTGGTCCCAGGGTATTATTCCATTAACGTTATTGTTATTTGAAAAAAGAGTGTAAGTGTGATGATGAACTCCTTTCATGTATTTCTCAATACCTAGAAAATTAGGCTCACAGGGCAATCCCTAGCCGAGAATCCTGAGAAAATACGAGGACACAGTGAAAAGAACTGAACAATAATTATGCCAACACGATGATAAGTGTTCTGTAAGTTGGAGAGTCACCTGAAATGCTTTCATATCTTACTAGAGACATCATATTATTCAAGCCAAGAAACATACACTCCATAGCTCCTGATAGAACAGATATAGCCTTTTTAAGACAGCAAAAATTAAATGAATCAAAAACAGAAAGCCCACACTTACTAAATGAGAAAAGTATGGGGATGGAACTGTCAATAGACTGTTTTAAAGGCAGACTAGTAATTTTACTCAGAATCAGAACAGAAGGAAAGCAATTCTCCACTGGAACAGTGATTCAGAAAAGGATGAGGGGTCAGTAGACAACGGCTGCTATTATGTTAAAAAGTAACATAAATCATGAAGTGCAGTAGCGATAAATATTCTAGTTACTACCTTTGAAAAGCATCCCAAACTCTAAAACATTGCTCGCGCATTATTTACCTTCTTCTGAACTGGTTTAGCATTATTATACATTCAAGTCATACAGATGTGTTTTTCTTCACTTCACTGAAACACCAGAAATCAGGCTCAAAAACAAAATCAGAGGAGAGTTTTAAGCTTAAACATGCAAACTGGGATATGTAATATTTAAAATATAGTGAAGTCATTATGGATATCTTCCAAAACAAAACAAAACAGAACAAATACTTAAGACGGTTATTAATAATTAACCCATTCTAGTTCACGTGGGAATATTTAATGTCATTTACCAAAAAAGAATACTACAATGGTATTCATTCTGGTTAAGACTAATCACTAAAAGAAGTCCAGAGGTATGGAACTTATGATCTTGCAAACATGTTTATAAAATGTGGACTTGAAAAAGAGCCATTTAATTTACCAAGGAATCCTTTGATCTTGCGGCGGATTACAACTAATAGGACAATGACAAGTTTCGGGGTGGAGGTCTTTTGGATGGCTCCTAGTCTTGGTTTTCTCTATCCCTGTTTGTGGTGCAGAGTCAACTATAAGGCTGTGGTTTTCATTCCAGCCTTGCTTTCCAGAACCCCAAGCAAAGCCTTCCCCATAAATAAAACGGTGGGGCCCCAGTAGCCAGTCATAAACTCCACTCAGTCGCATGTGGCTCAAGGTGTCTGGATCCCAATAGTCAAGCCAAGCAAGTGGAATCAATTTAAGTCAAAATTAGGAAAAACAGAATAGACCTCCCCACTCCCCACTGGCATGGAAGATACCACAATCCCCCCCTTCTCGGCTCAAATACAGGGAACAGTAAATAAGCCCAGGAAAACATCGAGACTAAGGCAAAGTTATTTCCACAGCCCAAAAATAAAGAAAGAAAGAAAAAATAAAACTTGAGGGGGAAAAAAAAAGATATTTGACAACCAACCACAAATTTTAAATGTACGGGTCTCCTGTTTTTGAGCATAAAAGCAGTCTTGTTGCTGCTAAGTGATTATCACCATTACATTTTTTTGACTGCTCAGGACCATTTGGCCTCCAGGTACTTCAACTTACTCTAAAAATACAGAGTTAAGCACATTTTAATCACTTTAAATATCTCAAAAAGCAGCAAACACACAGCCTACCTGCTTGGGCATGTAAACTCGAAAAAAGGAGTTTATAGAATGGCCAGCAGGTCAACAAATTCTGGTTTTGGCAGACTGATGTCAGGAAGGAGTTAGAGAAAATAAGGCCCTCTTGTATGAAAAATACTCCACTTTTGGTTCCCTCAGGCCAACACTTGCAACTGTTAGCAAACTGCCCTGAAAAACTGCAACTCTCTTAAAGTGCTTAAAACTCCCAAATCAATACAGCCCCTCAAAATTATGTACAAATGAGAAACATTTAATAAACAACCCTTTCTTCACCAATAATTCTGCTTAATTAAGTCCAGCAGACTCTTCAAAGCAACAAAAGAAGCCCCATTGTTAAGACAAATTCTATATATAGACGTCCAAGAGAATTATATAATGTACAAAACCAAATATATACAATTATCCTAGTTTCTACATCCCCATTATCTTCATAAATAAAGGATAAAAATCAGTCTAAATGACTTTCTCAGACCTCCTCAAGGATTAAGGCTAACCAGCCAGCTTTTAAAAGTATACCTATGTCGTAAAGATCAAAAGCAAATGTTCTGGTCAGTTCTTTTCTACTCATGGGTTTTACTAAGAATGTGTGCAATTTTCAGGGAAAACACTACAAATGACAGCTGTTCAAAAGCATGGAAATTAATTGGCAGCAGGTTTCCTTGACTAATGGGAAAAAACTTAAAGTCACATGTTTTGATGAGCTTATTTTTCCTATCCTTAGTCAAGCATATTCACTGTTAATGATCAAAATTTTCAAACAGCAAGATAACCAAGTAAAATCCTGAGTACATTCCCTATCTTTTCTCCGTGAAATGCAGTTACCCATTACTGTATGAACAGTGGCATTAATGAATGGAGTTTAGGTGTAACTAATATATAGTGAAAAGGTTCCATTTGTGAGCCTTCGTTTTCTATAGGAACTAAACTGAGGTAATCATAAGAATAACACATTTACTGTATTTAAAAAAAAAAATACAAGACAAGTGACTCCCAACTGCCCTCCCTCCATACTAAGACATCTGCTTTGAGCTGTTTCTCCAACAGTGGTGATGGATTTACACTGATCCCCCCATAGTCTCTTTGACAAGAAGCTCTTGTGACCAATGGCGTGAATGGATGACAGCTGGTTGGGATTAGGCAGGCAGCCTGCGGCCCTGGGACCAGGCCGCGTTTTCCTGCCTGGAGCCTGAAGCTCTAACCTTGTGCTCAATGTCACCATGCGCTAACCACCTCAGCTAACCAGCCACAGACCAGCCACAGTCCAAAAGACATCCCTGTGGGGGCACAGTGTGTTTTCAAATCCTAGCAACAATGTGAGCTTTTTATTTTCAAGGCAGTGTGATTGGAGCCCATGACACCCAACGGCTCATGCACGGTGGAGTCTACACCTAAAGATCTCTCAGAGAGGCGATGAGAGTGACAGCCAAGCATGGATGGCCGTGGCCCTTCTATCGTTATCACATGGCGGCTCTGGCAGAGCTCAGGGGGAGCAAGATACAATCCGAGAATTAGCAAAGCATGTTCTCCAAATGCCACAACCGAACAACATACCTTGCCATCCCCAGACTTGGAAAGTTGGCAGGGACGATGAGGACATCCAGCCTGGAGAACGGGTGTGTCCCCAGGATGGAATGTGCTGCTGAGAGGCAGGGAGGGATCAGCTGCAGGAGGGTCTCTTGGCAGATGCCCGTGAGGCTCTCCGGGGCAAAGACCCGATAAGGAATGATCTCCTGGGAGGTGGCAGAAGCATCCTGGAAGCGGCAGGGGTAGTCCACGTGACCGCAAGGGCCAGCACACCTGGGAGTAAGAGGATATACACAGATGCACTTTATGGCAAATCGTGGTTATTTTTCTTGCCAAGGAGGTGAGGAACTTTCATTATAGACATGGGTGACCTCTGGGAGGCGGTGGTTCAGATGGCTCACAAGAAAAGACTGTTCCTTTGTATTCTTGGCTTGTTTGTTTCTGTACAGTGGTGAAAAATTCCAAGTCAAAATAATTATTGATGTGCTTGAATTGATTGAGTAGCTTCAATCTAAGCAAAGTGAAAGTAGTAAAGCCTCATTGTAGAATAAACAGGGAAAAAGAACCCAACACTCAAAACAACAAAGCAACACCCTACCAAAATAAAAACAATTTCTGCCCTCAGTAATGTGTTTTCAAATATCACCCTGAGAAAAAAATCTCCAGATCAGTGGGCAATTCCAACCTCAGAAAGGAAGGGATGGTACACCTCGATTAAAGATTCCATTTGGGAATTTTCTAGAATAAAAGAATTGGACTCAAGTAGAACAATTAACCAAATAACACTACATGTTCAAACTTTTCAGAAGAGTACAAACCATTTTACTGAAAAGGAATCTAATTCTTTACAAAGGCCATCGAAAGTTGTGCCATTAGGGGATACAGAAGCACTTTTGATACAATTTTTTCCTCCATCCACTTTCAACACAAATTTCCCAGAGCCAAGCTTTTAAGGAAACAGCTCAGAGCCCAGCCTGCACCATCTGACCACTGCCAGTTATTCCATCAAAGACGGAGCTGAGAAAAAATTCCTATAACTTGGCTCATATGCCTCATGAGAACTTATCTATCCAAATAAATGGAGATCAAAGGGGACACTCTATTTTTTCACCTGTTATTCAAGCACAATGGAAAGCCCCTCTAATTTTAAATTATGAAGTGTAATTCTAACTAGAGGTGCTTATTAGATTCACAGTGAATACTGAAAAACCTGAAAATGCTGGCGTGTCCCAGTGTGCACAGACTGCAACCAAAATCCCTCTCCACGTTGACAAAGTGCTTTCACTCATCCAAGCCCAGCTCCCAGGAGATCCACACAGCTAATGTAAAAAAGCCTCACCCACCACCACGGGACAGAGAACTCAGCTTCCAGCACCGATGACATTTCATCACAACTGAGGGCAAGAAAAATGGATGCAGACCCATAAGAGCTTCAGCCAGGATAAGGTGATAGGAAGAATATAATTACTGACACCGAAATCTAGCACAACTAACTGGGCTGTTAACCTAGCATTTTGGAGAGAGTAAGGAAAGGTCCCCATTGGTAAACATTCAACTTTAAAGGCTGTATGTACACCTAATGACAAGTATTGTTTTAGTGGCTTGCTTCAACTAAAGGTCTCACCAACTGAAAAAATCCATTTATTAAATTAACCGCCACAATCTTTTTTTCCGAATGTATTTACATAGGTGTATGACGCATCATAATAATTTAAGCTTATATGCCCTCTCGTGAAAAGCTTTTAGAAGCATGTTAAATAACGGGGAAACTGAAGGTGTAGAGTCATCTCTAGGACACAGTTTGGGCATGCATTTAAATTCTATCTACCAAAGCACAATTCTGCCAAGAGGCATTCCATTGGCCTATTCAGAAACACACACACCATGGGGCGAGATTATTTCTTGCAGCCAAGAACACCAAAGGTCAGAGAACAAATTGAAGTAGCCAAAGATGCAACCAAAAAAAGCCAATTTTTTCAAGGGGAAAAGGTGGGTTAAATTCTCTCTGGACATAAATAGCACTAACCCAGATAAATGGAAATTAGCCTCCAGTTGTGTGAGTTAGTATTATTTTTCATAATCAAAGCCTGGAGAAAATGCAGGACTTTAGGACAGTAGAGCTATGGGCAAGTGAGACCAGTAAGGCTCCCAGTAAAAATGTAAATGGCATCAGGGAAGCCACACACAGGGTCTGAAGTGGGGATCAGGATACCTGGGTCTCAGTGCTGTTCTCACACTGGCTGACTGTGTGACCTGAGGCAAACCACTCAGGGCTGGGACCCTTTTCCTGACTATAATATGGTCTCACACAAGTGGCTGCTGAAGCAGGAGGGGAATTCACTGGAAAGGGGTGCCAGGGAACTTAAGGGGGCAATGGAATGTTCTCCATCTCACTGAGGGCGTATACAATTGTCAAAAACTCATCAAGCCAAACCCTTAAGATCTGTGCATCTTCCTGTATGCTAATCATACAAACAATAAACAATATCCTAAAACTGTTCTAAAGTTTCTTCTGGCACAAATTCTATGAAACTCTCATATGAGCCCCTCTTCAAACAACAGTCATGTTCCTGAAGAGTTGAGGGAATGTTGTACTTTTAAAATCGTGAATAGTCTTTCATAGATCTTGTATCAACACAAAGATGCTTTACCTTCCTTTCAGAATAATCTTCAGTTAATCTCTGGTATACGCCTGCTCCAATATACCCCTAATATCATCTATAAATCAAGCATTTATAAATGGCTATACCCCTGTACCCAGACTCAACATCAGAGTAAATATTTTTACAGTGAAGATTAGTAATGATTAATCAGCATTAATTAACTAATAATCTACAATACTAATGATAATAATAATAAAACAATAATAACTCCTACCACAGCAGCTACTACTTACATTTATTGAGCATTTACAAGCATTTCTGAATACTTTATGTGCATTATCCCAGCTAATCTACACAACACCCCTGTGGAATAAGAACTATTTGCTTTCACCATATCATGAGTCACCACAAACTCATCCCTCCTGATCCTCCTTCCCCATATACTGCATGACGCTTCTTGTATAAATTTGGATACTGGATTTTTCTCAAAGCTGAGCTTGGCTAATCTTTGGTGCTCTGGCTTCCTGCTCCTCCTTGTCAATATTGCCCATTAACATTGCTAAGAGTGGGCAGGACGGGTGAAACGTATGTCAGGCTGGTAAATGATAGGAACTGGCCACTGGCTGGCCAATGACCTCTTATGAGATTGCTGGGCTGAAATTATTTTGTGAGGAGCCTTTCAAGGAGTTAGGGGTGACCTTGTTATACTCAGAATCACAGGACTGTAAATTGCCTCAAGAGGTTCTCCTTCAGCCATCCTCTTTTTTCAAGCCTGGGCCATACTGAAACCACCTGACACAATGCTTTCCAGCCGTAGGTTCAAAAGAAATCATGAGAAGAAGTCTTCCCGGGAAAGCATGTCCTATTTTCACAATCCCATCCTTGGCTCCATCTGGCTTAACTTACTAAATATTCTCTCCATTCTTGCTCTATTCAAGGCATTCTGCAAACCCTACCTTTGAGGAGTTTACAATTTGGCTGGGAGACAAAAAATTCCAATAACTACAGTGATACAATAAAATGTTTACACAATTTATTAACATATTTTAACAAGCCGAGTAGATGCTTGGTTACCTTAAAAATCACAAGTGTTCAAAATGCCACCACCAGCCCCAAGCCCTTATTGACAATGATGCAATATATATATTGATGTAAGGTCTGAAAGATGGATGCATTTTAATAGAGTATTCATTCCATGTCAAAGCAAAATGGGATATGTACAATAAAAGATGCAAAGCCAAACTACCATGGGAGACAAAGGGCCAAAGAAATTGAATCAATCTGGGAAGATCTGGAAAACGTTCTTTCATAGCAAATGGCATTCTGAAAATGGATCTCTGAAATAAGACTATTTTTTCCCCTGTGATTTACTATATTTGTTTCTTAGGGCTGTCATAATAAACTACCACAAACTGAGTGGCTTAAAACAACAGAAATTTATAGTATCAGAGTTCTGGAGACCAGAAGTCTGAATCAAGGTTTTGGCAGGGCCAAGCTCCCTCTGAAGGTTCTAGAGAAGAATTCTTGCTTGCCTCTTCCAGCATCTGCTGGTGATCAGCAGTCCTTGGTGTTCCATGGCTTGTGGCTGAATAATTCCAATCTCTACCTTTGTCTTCACATGGCCTTCTCCCCTGCATGTCTCTATTTCTGTGTCTTATTCCCCCTTCTTCCATGGACATCAGTCAGATTGGATTAAGGCCCTATCCTACTCCACTATGACCCCATCTTAACTAATTACATCTGCAAAGACCCTATTTCCAAATAAGGTCACATTCAGAGGTCCTGTGGAGGGTTAGGACTTCAACATACCTTTTTGGGGGGACACAATTCAACCCATAACATTTAAGATATTCCTTCTTTTCTAGACTTTCAAAGGGATGGAAACAAGGCCTCATCGTCTAAGGTCTACAAGACAACTTTTCCTACACTTTACAACTATAAAGAAGACCATCTTCTCCCACCAAGTCTTCTCTTCTTCGTAATAAATAAGCTCAATATCTTTTCTTCTTCACAGTGCTGATTTTCCATGCCTTTAATCATTTTTTGCTGAGCTCCTCTGGACTTTATCCAAGTTTCCATGCTGTGCTTAAACCTTATGGTCCCAAAGTGAAGACCATGCTTTAACAAAGGCCTTGAGAAGTTAAATATAATACAAAGATTCCCCTGTGGTTGGAGAAGGCTATGCTGCAGCCTAATAAAATTAAGAAATTTTGGGCAGTTTATCTAAGTGCCTTATAACTAATGTATATACTAAAATGATCACCCAGAGTGGGCTGGAGAACGTGTGGAACTGGAGCTGAAAGAGGGAATGTTCTTCCTCTAATTCAGCCCACATGAATAGTGATCAAAAGTTTAGTGACCGATTCTTTGGCCAAATTTCTGGGACCCAGATGAACACTTTAGGCAAATGAAAGCCTGTGGTATATGAGGCCCCTGTAAAAGTTATATTTATATGAATTGAACTGGTGGTCTTAGGAAGGTTTGAAGTAGAAAGGGGGCTGGGGAAGGCAAGAGGGACCAGATGTGAATATAACCAAAAACACCACTGCGCTTGGCACTTAAGAGCACCTTTGTTGGCAAACTGAGCAGGAAGCCAGAGATTCAATGAATAAAAACACGAACCGCCCTCTGACGACTGAAGACAGCACACATGAAGCACACAGCTTGGGCAGGATGAAGCAAATGTAAGCTATTATTTTATCAGCAGTACATTTCTGATAGACAAGCACATTGATAAATGAAGGGAAAACTTAGTCACAGCATATTAGACACGGAAGGCTGTGGGAGGGACCCCCAGCCCCAGGCCTCACGTCTGCATACAAGGACTTCCTTAGGGTAGTGCCCTTGACCTCTCTCCCCAGCGTTGGCTCACCACTCAAGGGCTTTCTCTTTTTTAATCTGCTTGCCGACAGAAGGGTATTTCTGGCTTGCCATCTGCCACACATTGGGCAGGCTTCGCATCTGGGTTGTGGAAACCGACAGCAGCTCAACTGGGTTGAAAACTGGGTGGGCGACATTGCCTAATTCAGAAATGGAGTATTACAAAGGCCACAGAGACCAGGCACCTAGGCCTGCCCTCCAGTCCAGCTTCTGTCAATAATCAAACCGCTATTTTGATTTCCATCTGTCTCTTTCTCTTGTTTCTTAACTCAGGAGGACAAAAGAGGGCTAGTATTTAGTCTTTTTCCTGAACTCCAACAGGAATTGCAGACATCATCTCTTTCCAGAATCCCTGTTTGATGTGGCCATAGCCTCCTCCATTCAGAATCATGGATGCAAAAAAAAAAAAGTGAAAGGCCATTGCAGTTGCTTCTGGGCAAGAGAGGAAGCACACAGGAAATGATTGCTGCCCACTCGCTTGGGAATGTGTCTAGGAGGACAAAAGAGCACACTTCAATCTTTGCCTTCCCCCAGCCTTCCTATGACGTGTGTTTCTCAACTGGCACATCTGCGCTAACAATCACTCACTCCTGAGGCTTTAGGTGAAGAGCTGAATGCTCCTTGACCAGGAAGAATTTGAAAACCCCTGACCAAGGTCTCCAGTGTACAGCTAAGGAAAGTGTGGCCTCGCCCTGAGCAACAGATGCAACCAGTGAGGATGGCACCTCCAGGTGCAAAGCAGTGCTCTTCACTTCTGTTTAGGGTCTCAACATGGCACACTCCAATCAGCAACCATGTCTCCAAGCACAGTAGTGACTATCCAGACGGGAGGGTGGATCAGACCCAAGGTGAGGCAGGGATGTTGAGGTACAGTTTTTAAAAGCCCCCAGGTGAGATGCTGAAACACCTCTAGGGGGTCAGACCTAGATGTGAATCCAGGTATTGTTACTAAGTAGGTATGTGAATGTGAACAAGCTCCTGTCTGAGCCTCAGTAGCATTATTTATAAAGGGGGGAGAATATAACCTCCCTGACTTACAGGCTCATATTCAAGACTAAATGAGAGGACATTTAGATCAAGACTTTCCCTGACTTCAAACATCCAATGGCTTCTGTAGCAATTCAGGATAGGCCAGGATGTGCTGCAGTAATAAATGACCCAATGTTTCTGAGGCTTAGCACACACAGTTTACTTCTCGCTAATACCAAGTCCACTGAGGATCCAAATGCTCTCCAGAACACCTGTCCTCCTCCCTCAGAAAGACAGGCTTTCTGCAACTGCAGCATGAGGCCTACTCCATAATCTCAGTGGCAGGAGAACTGAGTGCCACAGAGTCTGACACTGTGGATTAAATGTTAATGTGTAAAAGTAACATGTCACTTCTGCCCACGACTCTCTTTTTCACTTGGGAGTGATAAGTAAAGTCCAATCATCAATCTGTAATTCTCTACATAGCTCAGGAAAGATCAGCCAAAATAGGCAAGTATTCTAGTTTAGATGTATTATGTCCCCCAAAACATCATGTTCTTTGATGCAATCTTGTGGGGGCAGATTGACTAATTTTTTTGAGTAGGGTGTGACCTCTTGATTGGATGTTTCCAAGGAGATGTGACACTCCCAAATGTGGGTAATACGTTTGATTAGATTATTTCCATGGAGATATGGACCCTGCCCATTCAGGGTAGGTCTTGATTTAATCACTGGAATCCTATAAAAGAGCTCCAAACAGAAGGACCTCAGAGCAGCCGAGAATGACATTTTGGAGAGATGTATCTGAGAGACATTTTGGAGATGGCTGTTGAAAGCAGACTTTTGCTAGCCCAGACTTTGCCCTGGGATAGGCTAAGACAGGACCCCCAGGCTCTTAGAGAGAAACATCCTGGGAGAAAGAATGAAAAATGCACAGGAGCTGAGAGAGGAGCTGGAACACAACCTGGGATCAGCAGATGCCAGCCACGTGCCTTCCCAGTTATCAGAGGTTTTCCAGACACCATAGGCCTTCCTTCAGTGAAGGTACACTCATGTTGATGCCTTAATTTGGACATTTTCATGGCCTTCAGACTGTAAATTTGTAACCAAATAAACTCCCTGTGAAAGTTAGGTTCATGTGTCAACTTGGCCAGGTGATGGTACCCAGGTGTGTTTGGTCAAGCAAGCACTGGCCTAACCATTACTGCAAGGACATTTGTGGCTGGTTTATTAGATCATCAGTCAATTGGCTGCAGCTGTGACTGATTACATCAATGAAGGGCATGTCTTCCACAATGAGAGAAGGCAATCAGCTTGATTTAATCCAATCAGTTGAAGACTTTTAAGCAAGACAGAGGACTTTCACTTCTTCTTCAGCTAGCCAGCGAAGCATTTCCTGAAGCGTTCACTGGAGTTGTCAGTTCATTTCCTGAGTTCATCGAACATGTTCATTAACACTGCCAGTTCACTACCTGAGGAGTTCATCAAACATCTTCATCGGAATTGCCAGTTTGCTGCCTGCCCTATGGAATCTGGACTTGTGCATACCCACAACTGCGTGCGATACTTTTATAAATCTTGTATCTAAAGATATCTCTTGTTGATTCTATTTCCCTAGAGAACTCTAACTAATACACCCCTTTTATAAAAGCCAATCCATTTCTGGTATTTTACATAACAGCAGCATTAGCAAACTGGAACAGCAAGTTACGAAGCAAGAAGTGGAAATTACCTCACCTCCCTCAAAAAACAAAATACAGGCAATAAGACAAGCCCGTCCTAAGAGAAGGCACAATGGCTTTGTCCCCTCCCTCACAGGGGAGGCCACCCACTAAGGCCACTGCAACAAGAGTTAAAGCAACATGGAAAAATAAAACCAACACTAAAGCAATTTGCACTAAGAACCTATCTTAGTTGGTTTTCAAGGATGAATTATACCATTACTACTCTGGGCTTTCTCCACCAGAAGGCGCTGACTCAGTGACTTTCTATAAAATAGGAAAAATGACTCAACTGAGCTGGGTGTAAAAGTCCCAGGAAAGAAGCACAATGCAACGATGTATAATTTCAATGCACTTTTGTGTCTCCCAAGTGCATTCCCCTTCTTGTTCTTTTGGCTCTCCAAGCTGGAAGTTGGGGAGCCTGCAAGTGAATAACCAATGGCCTATAGTAACTTTCTAAAAATTCAAACTGATTTTCTCCGATCCATTCTGAAAAAAGACAAACATGCTCCTGAAGTTAATAGAGCCCTGAGCCAGCAGGAGTCCCTTAACCGGATAGCCTTGTGAAAGCACTGGTGGGTACTGTGCCCCTGAGTAGGGTGACAAACTACAGTCACAACACTAATAGCAGTCATTGGAACCATAAACAGCTGAGTGGCCTACAAGAAACCTCTTCTGATTATGGTTTCGATCAAATAACAACTGAAAATCAAAGTTAAAAGGTGTGTGTATGGTGGTGGTGGGGTGGGGGGGTTTGACTGAATTTAACTTAACCAAATACACATAAAAATATTTCATCTGACTTCCCAGAGGATTTCCTATATACTTATCTTCTTCTCCCCTTCTTCCTGCATAAACAATATGCCCACCTTTCTGCCTCTCGGCTTTCTTTCCTTCCCAGTAGGGCCCTTTCTGCTTTGATTAATCATATTTTGGTCTAGTTTCTCAGCAGGGATGACTCACATTCCCAGTGCTTGGAAGAAATGCATCATACTGCCTTCCTCAAGTATTTGTTTTTCAGCAAGTTCCCCAGCACAAACCTGAAGTTGGTCTCGGAAGCTGGGGATGCTCTCTCTGTTGCTAGATCATCTGATGAGCAGGATGGTGGCTTCATTTCTTCCCAGGCTCCCACTGCAATTGTGAAGGTGGAGGCTGGCATTGGCATGGTGACGTAGTAATGCCAGCTTGCATACCCTACAAACCAAAAGAGAAAAACCATCGTGAGACCACTGGTGGTTCTGGACCTTTCTCTGTATTTCTTCCTTTTAGGTACTTGAAGAGCTGGTGCGATAAGCTGGTAGGAGCCAGTGTGTGGAGGTCACTCCCATCAGCAGATGGAGAATTATTCTAGGACTCAGGGAAAGTGTTGGAAGGATGCTGGTTTCAGGGCAACCAAGGAGGTTTGGGTCTCTTCCAGGGCTTGAAGTCCTTGAAGCTCTTCAAGTGAAGCTATAAATAAGGTGGTGGTTGAGGTGGTCACACAGCTGCAAACGCAGAAGGGCACAGGGTATACACTCCAATAGAGATAAGAATGTCTTATTCATCCTTATTGCCTGGCACTAAAAAAAAAAAAAAAAAAAAAAAAAAAGTGTTCCATTGATGTGTTTTGAATGAATGAGCAAATAAACGAATGATCACTTTTGGGCTGTAACTACCCTATTGTGTCTAAATTCAAGTCAAAACAATCTAAAGTGGATATAGTAGAAAACACAAAAGACTAGGGAAGGGAGGCACCTGGGTTTTAGACCCAACTCTGAAACCAATTAGCTGTGAAAGTTCAGGTCTTACCTCCCATCCTTTTTATCTGTTAGTATATTGGATTGGCCCCCCATTCCTCATTTAGCAGATGAAAAACAGGCCTAGAGAGGCATATTGGAGCCAAGGACTCCCACCTGGTTGGTAACAGGCTTGGATTACAGCCTGGTTTCCCCACTTAGCCCAAATGTTAGAGAAGGCTTTTTTATCAAAGGGAAGAATGATTGACATTTCACTTCCCTCAATTCTAAGATGGAACTTTAAAAAACATGCTAATGTTTCTAAAATCTGAATGTGTTGTACAATCTGATTTAATATAGTGGTTTTTTTCCTGAGGCTCTGCTATAATTGCTGGTGTGTCTTAACAGGAATTGATATTGTCTTATGTTACAGAGAACATATTCTCCATTCCTCACATTCCCACAGGGAGGAACTTCCATTAGGCTCACACCCCTGGCCTCTCCTTCACAGTCCCCTTACCAATTCCTTTGCAGGAGATATTCTTCTCTTGCTAAGTTTTAGAGGGTTCAACGTCCATGGAATGGCCTGTGGTTGTCCAACTTTGTCGGTGAGCAGATAAGATATCAAATCAGGATCAAAATATTAACATGGCCATAATGGCCGGCAGACCTAATGCAACATTTTTTGAAGTGCTTTATCTGTAAAAGTCAATAATAAAGGTTGGATTTTGGTCTCCATATGCTTGACTCCTTTGTCTGTCTGTCAACTGAAATTCTGAACTCAGGAAGGTAATAGGGGCCATTAATTATTGATCCCCTGAAACTTTATCACCTTAGAGTCAAAGAAATACATCATGAAACTCCTCTAATGAACAATAAAATCTTAGATAGGAAACAAAGACTTAAACTTAAGGAAAAAATAAATATGCTATCTTGTGAAACTCAAGTTTGCAAGTCATTAGAGGAGATACTTGAAGGTGGAATACAGAATGGAAAGCTCAGGGCTGCAAAAGCTATTTTCTACAAACTGTGTATAAGTTTATTCCTGCTTCTGGAATCAGAATGGCCACTCTTGTTATCACTCTCTCTGGAGATGACTAAGAATTGAAGGCACACTTCTCTTTAAAGAGATGAACAAATGCAGCAATTTCAATATTAAAAAGCTGGAAACAACTTAAGTGTCCGTCAACAGATGAATGGATAAACAAACTGTGGTATAGCTATTCAATGGAAAATTATTCAGCTCTAAAAAGGAATGGAGTTCTGATACAAGCTCCAACATGACTGAACCTTGAAAACATTATGCAGAGGGAAATAAGTTAGACACAAAAGGACAAATACTGCTTGATTCTAGTAATAAGAACTATCTAGATTAGGCAAACTTCTAGAGACAAAAAGTAGATTAGGGGTACCCAGGGGCCAGGGGGAGGGGGAATAAGAAGTTGTTGTTTAACAGGTACAGAGTTTCTGTTTGGGGTGATGAAAAAGTTTTGGTAATGGAAGGTGGTGATATTAGCACAACATAGCAAATATAATAGATGCTACTAAATTGTACACTTAAGAGTGGCTAAAATGGCAACCTTTTTACGTTAGACATATTTATCACGATTTAAAAAAAAGGGTACAAAAGAATGATGAAAAGAAGGGTCCTCTGGCTTCAGGCTCTGTGAGAACCTTTAGGAGAAATGGAAAATGTCCAAGCCTGGAGAACTCCCGGCTCCACTCCTGTTGTGCTGTTGCCCTGAAGAGCCAATCACTGGCCAAGGGCACAGGGGGCATTTCTGAGATTTCTCTGCAGCTTGATTGAGCTCCCTGCCCTTGGCCTCCCTCTGGCCTCTTGTGGACTCAATGACCAGTGGACAGAAACACAGAGAGGAGGATGCCACATGCAGACAGAAGCATGGAGCAATGCCGCTGCACGTCAGGGGACTCCAAGGACTGCTGGCAAACACCAGAAACCAGGAGAGAGCCATGGAGAAGACTCTTCCTCAGAGCTTCCAGAAGGAACCAACCTTGCTGACACCTGATTTTGAATTTCTAGACTTCAGACCTGTGAGAGTATAGATTTCTGTAGATTTAAACCACATACACATACACACACAATCCAGTAATGGTGGAGCCCAGGTAGCTTCTACTGGGCTTGAAGGAAAGCCCTAGCTTTATAGAGAATCACTGCTCTGATCCCAAGCCAGTAAGAAAAGGGTAAGGACGGTCACAGCGGTCTTAATAAAGGCATGACATGGATCTGACATGACATGTTACTGAACCCTTCTCCCTCACCTTTCTACCTTCCCATCACTCCCTCTCTCTCTGCACCTTGATGTCTCCTGTGCTTGCTCCATGAGGAATTTCAATCTGGGCTGGACCAAGACTGTGAAGCAGGCACAGGGGCTGGAGGTGGATGAAGAGGAAAGAAGTAGTGGGTGAGGAACTAAAACTTTTGAAAGGCATTGGTTTAAAAAGAAAAAGTCCCAAATAACTGAATTCTCTTAATCAAAGGGCTGTAGCCTGGTCATTCTTTCTCTGGAGTACACTTTGGAGTGTTTACCATGGGCCACAGGATTTTACTCTTATTCAGACCCTTGGGAGTTCAGTAAATAAATAGCAAAGGTGAGGCTTTCAGGTAAAAATGGAAGAATGAGTGCTTAAGGCTACCTTTGCTTCTTTCTAAAACCCCATTGGAAGACAGTAAAAGGATTTTCTTAGGCATGAACCAACAAGAACAGGAAGAATAAAATAGAAGACAGTATCTACAAGGGTTTGGAAGCTAGAACTCAGACGGTAGAGAGGCAAATAGTACAGCAGGCCTGAATCCTAAGTTAGCAATAGGGAAAGACAAGAATCAGCTCATTTGACACCCTAAAAGTCCCAAAAGGCACTGGGGTGGAGGAAATACCACCATAAACAGGGCTGGCTGAGTATATGTCTAACAACAGTCAGACCCCTAATGGCCTCCCTGACTCCACATACCTGGGCCTGTTGTCCAACCCTCACACATCCCACCAAATAGGTGAAGGTTTATTTTCTAAAGAGAACAGAAGAGAGGGCCTCTAGTCTGGGAAGAATGGCACAGCTGAAAGCAAATGAATAAGAGTAGATGAACATATGCACATTGAATGCTGAGACCTCCGGCCATCTCTCATTTGGTCCCTAGAATTCTGGCAGCCAGGCCTTCACCCTCCAGGCTGGAGACTGAAGGAACCTGACAGATCCAGGCAAAGACACCTAAAGAAACTGAAATTGGAGGTTTCCTATAAGTCTGGGGTGAAGCTCACAGTGGACAAGCCTCCCGTATGCACCCAGAGCTTCCAATAAGCATTTTAGTCCCCTAGTCCTAAATGAGTGCCAACAGACCGAGAACCTCCAGACATCTTTAGAAAGCCCCTAATAAGAAACTGAGAAACCAGAACAAACAGAAACAAGCAACTTGGAGGACAGTGATTATGCAAGGAGGAAAAGAAAAAAAAACTTCAAAGAAACCAGTGAGAGTGAAGAGAATTTATTGCAGACCTACAACAAAAATAGCATACTATTAAAAAGGAGCATTCAAAAACAAAGAAAATTTAAAACATGACAGAAGAAAAGAAAAACTCAATAAAAGGGATGGAAATTTCCCAGAAAGAAGCAAAAAAGACAAAACGATGAGGGAAGAAAGGAAAAATAAAAGACCAATCAGTATCATTTCACACCAATAGAATGGCTACTATTTAAAAAACGGAAAATAACAAGTATAAATAGGAACATTCCCTCGTTGTTGGTGGGAATGTACAATGGTGCAGCCTCTGTGGGAAACAGTTTGCTGATTCTTCAGAAAGTTAAGTACAGAATTACCATATGACCCAGCAATCCCACTTCTAGGTATATACTGAAAAGAATCTAAAGCAGGGACTTGAACAGATCTTTGCACTCCAGTGTTCACAGCAGCACTAATCACATTAGCCAAGGGGTGAAAGCAAGCTGTATCAGTCAAGGTTCTCTGGGGAAACAGAATCAACAGGAGATATCTGTAAATATGAGGTTTCTATAAGAATTATCTCACACAACTATGGGGATGTACAAGTCCAAATTCCATAGGGCAGGCTACAAGCTGGGAACTCCAATGAAGGTTTTTGGTGACTGCCCGAAGTAGAGACGGAAATTCTCTCTCCTGACTGCTGAAATCATCAGTTCTCCTTTTAAAGCCTTGAAGTGATTGGATGAGACAACTCTCATTTGACTGTAGATGTAATCAGCCATAGATGTAATCAGCTTACTGACAACTGAAGTCCACAAAATGTCCTCACAGTAACAATCAGGCCAGTGCTTGCCTGACCAAACAACTGAACACCAAAACCTGGCCAAGTTGACACATGAACTTAACCACCAAAGTCTACCCCTTGTCATCTTGGCAGCCATATGCACCTCCTTAAACAATATTTAATCTCTAAATAAAAACAAAACAGTCATATTTTCACCTAGCAATACTCAACAGTCCTGAGTACAAACAGAAATGCACTAACTCCCCCCAGAATAGGGTGCAAGTCCTTGGGTAATATTCATTCTTAAACTTGAGGTCCTATACCTTGAAGACTATGACATGAATTTAATGTCATAAATGTCATATAATAAGGGGATAAAATAAGGAAGAAAAAATATATTTGCTTTATGTACATTTATAAACATACTCATAACAAAGCAAGGAAAAATATTTATAACCATTGCAGTCTTCATTTCTGTAACTGGTCATGTGGTCATAGCTCATATTTATCACTACCTTCTTCCACTACCCATTGCATATTCCCTTTACCTTCAGCAAGCACCTCAGCTGGCCTCATTCCTGAAGCTTCTGGGCCACTGGTGGTCCTGCCTGGATTGGGCTGTTGCAGTTGACTATAATCACAGGGCATGGTAGTATGAAGAGACGCCCTCTCTCTGTATTCCAGACAAATTCTTCTTTCTCTCCACTGTGTAGTTGCAGTCCTATTTCCTCTTGGTGGTCAGGATCAATCACCCCTGCCAGAACAGTAATTCCCTTCTTCGCCTGTTGATTCAGAGGCATGAGGAGCCCAAAGTGGCCAGGTGGCATTCGTAACTTCCAATTCAATGGAATCATTGTTGTGTCTCCTTTTGGAACTAAGACTGTAGACCAGCAGAGCTTAAGGTTGCAGGGAAAGGAAGCAAAAATTTTTCTAGTGGAATCACCTGGGATGATAGTGAGTGGTGTCACTCCCATTTCTACACCTTGATTCCTGGACCTAGTAAATCCTGGCTATGGGAGAAACAGGACCATAGAGTGCATACTGATTCAGAGCATACACAGCCTCCTAGAGAATACTGCCCCAGTCCTACAAAGGATTGCCACCTAGTTGGTATCATAATTGAATCTACAAAAGGTCATTCCACCATTCTATCAATTCACCTGCTTCAGGATGATGGGAAACATGGTAAGACCAGAGAATTCCATGAGCATATGCCAATTCCCGCACTTCATTCGCTGTGAAGTGGGTTCCTTGATAAGAAGCAATGCTGTGTGCAATACCATGATGGTGGATAAGACATTCTACAGAATATACATGGATAGTAGTTTTGGCAGAAGCATTGTGTGCATGGAAGGCAAATCCATATCTGACATATGTTTCTATTTCAGTTAGAACAAATCACTGCCCCTTCCATGATGGAAGTGATACAAAGTAATCCACCTGCCACCAGGTAGCAAGGTGATCACCTCGGGGAATGGTGCCATATCGTTGACTGAATATTGGTCTCTGTTGCTGGTCTCTGCAGCCTTGGTGAGTAGAAGTCCATGTTGCTAAGCCCATGCATGATCTCCATCTCTACCACCATGGCCACTTTGTTCATGAGCCCATTGGGAAATGACAGGAGTGGCTGGGGAAAGAAGACAGCTGGCATCCATAAAATGGGTCATCTTAATCCACTTGATTTTTAAAATGTGCCTCTGGTGAGCATTCACATGGGACACAAATATCTGCATGATTTTTGCCCACTCATAAAGGTCTATCCACATACCTCTTCTCCAGACGTCTTAGTCACCAATTTTCCAATAATCTTCCTTTGAAGTCCCTGATCATTCAGCCAAACCACTGGTGACAACCAGTGAATCAGTATACAAACACACCTCCAGCCATTTTTCCTTCCAAGCAAAATGAACAACCAGGTGCACCACTCAAAGTTCCACCCACTGGGAGGATTTTCCTTTACCACTGTTCTTCAGGGATGTCCCAGAAAGGGGCTGTAGGACTGCACCTGTTCACTTTCAGGTGGTGCCTGCATATCATGCAGAACTATCTGTAATCCAGGCCCAAGTTTTCTTTTCCTCAGTCAACTGACTGTTAGAACTCCCCCAAGAGGCCATAGCTGTGGCCTGAGAAAGAGCTAATGTGGCAGGAGTGGGGACTGAAAGCATTTGGGCCACTTCCTCGTGTAACCTACTTGTGCCTTCAGGACCTGCTCAAACCCTATCTCATATATACTACTTCCATGTTTATGATGGAGTGTTGCTGTGCACCAGACACCAAACCTGGCCAAGTTGACACATGAACTTAACCAGCATACAACCCAAATGTTTTAGTTTGCTAGGCTGCTTAAAGCAGATACTATGAAACAGATTGGCTTCAAACAAAGGGAATTTATTACCTTACAGCTGAGGCTGTGAGAATGCCCAAATCAAAGCGTCATCAAGGCGATGCTTTTTACTCAAAGACCAGCTGCCAGCGATCCTTGTTCCTGTCACATGGCAAGGCACATGGTGACATCTGCTGGTCTCTCCCTTCTCTTCTGGGTTACTCTGATTTCAGCTTCTTGCTTCCATGGCTTTCTCTCTGTCTTCCTCTTTATTTATTTCATTTATAAAGGACTCAAGTAAGAGAATTAAGACCCATCCACAATGAAATGGGTCACACCTTAATTGAAGTAGCCTCATCAAAAGATCCTACTTATAGTGGGTTTATAACCACAGGAATGGCTTAGATTTAAGAACGAGTTTTTTCTGGGGTACATACAGCTTCAAACTACCACACCAAGTGTCCATCAAGATGAATGCATAAACAAAATTTGGTATATACATATAATAGAATATTATTCAGCTGTAAAAAGGAATGAAATTCTGGTACATGTTACAACATGGAATATCCTTGAAGACATCATGTTGAGTGAAATAAGCCAGACATAAAATGACAAATGTTGTATGGTCTCATTTATATGAAATAAACAGGGTATACATATTTATAAAGTCAGAAACTAGAATACAGGTGATAAGGAGCTGGGTTGGGGAGAAGAATGGGGAGTTAATGTTCAATTGGTTTGGAATTTCTGTTTGGGGTGACAGAAAATTGTGTTGGCAAAAGATGACAGTGATGGAGGGCACAACTTTGTGAATAAAATCTACACTACTGAATTGTATATTTTAAAGTGGGAAATTTTAGGTTGTATGTAAGTTACCAGAAAAAATAAAGAAAACCAACAACAGAGAATTGCTCAACCCAAAGAGTGTATCCTAATGTAAACTATGGGTTATAGTTAATAGTATAATTATATAACAACAATATTCATCAATTATAACAAAAGTACCACACTAATGCAAAATGTTAATGATAGGTAAAACTGTGTATTTGAGAGGATGGTATATGGGAACTCTGTACTATCTGCATGATTTTTCTTTACACCTAAAACTGTTCTAATAAAAAAATAAAAAACAAAAAAAGACAAATTCAAGAGATCCAACATCCAAGTAATACACGATCAATAAAAAGAATACAGAGAAAACAGAAGAGGGGTGGGGATCATCAGTTAAAAAACTCAAATAAGTTTCCCCAGACTGAAGGGGGCAAGAATTTTCAGATTGAAAGAGTCCACAATAGTCAGTATACTGACTACAAATCGACCATCATCAAGATACATCACTGAGATTTTTGAACCCTGGGGACAAAGACATGATCCCACAAGCTTCCAGAAAGAGAGAGAAACAAAGTTACATACAATAAGGACATTTTCAGACCTGTGGTTTTGAAAAAATTCACCTCCCACACACCGTCTTCTCTGGAAACTACTAGAGTATGTAAAGTATGCTTCAGAGAGATAGTATACCAAGAAAGAAGACAGAGGAGCCAATACAGAACAGAAGAAAAGGGAATCTGCAGAATGATGGAGAAGCCAGATACCAGGAGCCAGCTCTTGCCTACTAAAGAGAGACACTCGTCCCCACTGGAGCAGGTTAAAGGGCCCCAGAAGACACTCCCTCTGGGAGATGAAATTGAGAGAAAAACTGATAAATCTGAGCATTTGGAAAGGAGATTTAAGCAACTTTCAAAGAGTCTGGGATTGGTGAATACACAGAAAACCAAGCAAGTGAAACCAACAAAACAAAATGATAAGACAATTATTAACTCAAGACAAATTAACAGGTGGTACAGAAACAATAAAGCAATCATAGTTTTACTGCATAGCTCAGCCTTAATAACAAATATAGATAGGATGATAATACAAAGAAGGTTGCTCTAACCAAGGTTATGCTATTAGCTATATTAGGAAGATGGGATGTTGGGAAAGGAGCATGTGTGTGATGGGGTAGGGAGAGGGGAGCTGGGGGGGAGCTTGATCCTATCTGCCACTGTGGAAAGACCAACACCGAACAAACAAGCATCTTATTGGAGGACATGGAGGTAAATATCAAATAATCAGCAAAAAGAAGTGAAAGTGGCCACCTCTGAAGCTTGGAAAATGGGGGAGGGGCAGAGGACTGCTTGGGACAGGGGGAGGGGGGAATTATAATAAACCCAGTAGAACTAGTCAACTCTTTAAATACGTACATTTTTAATATAAAAAACTAAAAATAAAACTAATAAATCAATTAATTAAAAGGAAATCTTAGAAGAAGAACACCATTTTTTGGGTTCTGAGATACCATTAAAATGCTAACACATAAATCAGAAGGAACACGCAACTTAAAGACAGGGAGAAGGCACTATCTTGTCAAGAAATCCTCTTAAGAATGAAACACTCACAACAGGCTTTCTCCTTCCGTCCTGCCTTGAATCTCTGACCTGATTTTTTGGTTCTTGCTCCATCCACCTTGTACGTGGGCAAGATGAGGCTTGTGGAGACAGCGGGCACTGAGACAGCTTCCCAAAGAGAAACCAGCTAATGGAATTAGAGGTGTTAGCTGGATCCCTGCACCAGGTTGCTGAGGCCACAAGCAAGGCCAGAACATGCCATGTCGTGGCGCTCTTTACAGAATGTCCCTGGCCTCGAGGTGATATAAGGAGGGCACCGGAAGCCACCAAGGGATGTGGCGGGGTCGTGAAATGGAGATTAGTGATTAAAAAAAAAAAAAATCAGCAAACTTAAATGACCTGGTATTTGGGAGTGAGACACCAAACGTGAGAACCTGAGTGGGGTCCAGAGGGAAGGAAAATAATCTTTACTGGAAATGTCTTGAAAACATCACTCAAACCCGTATTTTAAATGCTCAAGATGATTTCCTCTATAACCTTCAAGACTTTTTTCTTTTTTTCAATTTTTCTAGATTCCTAGACTTCCTCTACTTAGTGGAGCTCATTTGGAATAAAGAGTTTCATGCTTCAAGCTTTTAAAACAAAGAAAGTTTTCCTGGATGCCAAGTGACAGTCCAGGGAGGATCAATAAGCTGGGGCCAAAAAGAACCAGCCAGAAACCCACATCCCTAAGAACTCAGGTTGGACTCCTCTCAGATGCTTCTCGAAAGTGTCTGGCCCTGAGCTTCTTTTCCCTGATTCCAGACAAAGGCTGGGAACCAGCGCCATCCTCACCAAAAGCTTCTAGAGCTCTAGGGAAGGGTTTTATTTATTCATTATGAAGAGGGCATTTCTTTTATTCTCATTTTGTGGAAGAGTCTCTTTTGGGTTGTCTGCCACAAGATTAGTCCATGAATCTTGCATGAAGACTGTCCACTGCCACCAGAAGCTGCTTAGGGAACACATGACCTCATCTTCAAACCAGACTGCAAAAAATGCAAATAAGGTGCAAATACAGCCCCCAAAAGCAGAACATGCATTCCAAAGACAAAGAGAAATCAAATAATTTCTGGATTGTCTGTTATTTGGGATCAACAACAAAACAACAAAATACCTCGCTTTTCTAGGCAAAAGGAATGGATGAGAGTTTCTTTTGAGTTATGTCCATTGGTTAAGAGTTTGAGGCTCTGCAATCTGACTGCTGGGGTTCAAATCCCTGCTCCACACGTACCAGTTTGGGAACATTACTTAATCCCTCTATGCATCCGTTTCCTCATCTCTAATGAGGGAAACAGGACTAGGTGTGGATTAAATTAGATAATATAGATAGAACTCACTAGGCATAGTAACTGGCACACAGTAAATGTTCAAGCAATGTTCCTATTGTCATCATTGTTGTCATCATCATCATCATCATCAACTGCAAGCTCTAATCTTCCCAGCTTCCTCCCCCATTGCTCGAGCTGACTTTCTGGAGGCAGATGCAAAGAATGCTGGCGGTATGGGTGCCACATGTGCACTGAAGCCCATGGCCTGATGAGGCGCACATATGGCATTTAAGGTTGAAGGGCATTAAAACGCAGTGCACACAAAGCGATCCATTTAAAGGAGAATGACAGCCCCAAGGGGGCATCCTGTATGACTTCATATAGAACGGGCCATTTGGAGACCATTTGAAAGGTGTTTACTTTAAATGAGCCATCCTCAATGAAATAGACAGTGAATGCGTTCATTCTCCTTTTTGATTCAATCCACTTGAACTAGACTCCCTCACCACACCAGCTGCAAAACAAAGGGAACACGCTGTACTTGAATTCACCCAGGGTTTTTCCTCTACAGAGGCCAGAAGCCAGCAGCACCGCTGGATGATTTCACAGCTAGGCCGGGGATTCATCCGCAAGACCAACAGCTGGGGTGGACGGAAGGGGCCCACAGGAAATGGTACTCTCTAACTTTGCAGGCGTGAGCAGCCACCTAGCTTTCCCTGCCTTCTGAACTGATCCCATAAAGCTGGACCTCTGACCTCCCCAGAAAGAGATCAGAGTTCCCCAAAATGCTTATGCCACTTTCTCAAATTGGAACTTATTTAGGGGGAAAAATTCAATTTTCTCACCAGTGAGACAGATACAGAATATCAGAGATTGTTTCATATAATCACAATAGCAGCTGCTACAAGATCCAAAGAGGCATTTTCATCTCCAAACTCAGGAATGGAACATTCCTTAAAGAGGACTGTGGTTTTTTGCAGGTATAAGGATTTGAAATGGATCATTCAAAGCCTAAGAGGCAGTTTAAAATTTATTTTTGAAAAAAATAACCATAAGGTGTTAAAAAAATTACTTTAATTGTTCAGTGAATAGTTTTGAGGACTCTATATTCCAAGGGAAGGAGAGTAATTATTAGAGAGAGGAAAAAAGGAAACACATGATGAAATAGTTTGTGGGGAGAGAAAACTTTTTATGCATCACCTGTGAAAAATTTTGCTGATTATTTTAGAAAATCATTTTTATAAAACGAAAGAAAAATCTAACAGAAAAAAATCAAGATACTGTACTCATTTTTGTATAACAGTCATACCTACTAATATTAAATGAAATGCAAGATTTACAGAAATTCCTTTTCCTATTCTTAGGGGAATCTTGGATAAACTCACTAAACACAATCCAAAGACACAGCCACAACCACACACGAAACCACCCTGCTTTTGCCTCTGCGCCTTATTTATCTTTGCAAAGTTAAACATCTCATAGAACCTCTTATATTTCAGGAGTGATGTTTTCACTGAAAATTAAAACAGACACCCAAATTCCTCCTACTAAAAGCATCCATTTTACCCTTTAAACATTCCCACTGGAAGCCAAACAACTAGCACAAAGCATTCGGAAACATGGGATTGATACATGCTCTCTTGAACATATTTCTATACTCAGTTCTTCCGTAGCCCCTGCTTCTTTCCTATCTTGATTGTTTCTTTTTTCTATCCACTATTCCTTATTTTGGAGTCTCTTGCCCAAACTGCTCCAAACTTCAAACTATTTCATTATTTTGGGACATCTTTGTATCACAAATTAAAGGTGCTTGAGAGTATGTATAGGAATGTGTATATATAGGAATACATCTGTTTAGAAATATATACAGACATGTAATATATTTATATACACATGAAATATGTAAAATAAAGGAGGCAAACACCCAGTTTTGGCTCCTGTTCCCCTCTTGATTTCCCTCTCTGGTGCTTGCATCTTGCACACACGCCAGCTTTTTCTTTCCCCACTTTTAGGATGCTGAGACTACCCGTTCTGGTTTTAAGAGCGAGTGCTACCCTCTTGAATACTCATGGCGTGACTGTCTTTCGTTAGTTCCTCTCTGCTGTTGCTCAAGGGTTGTGGCTGGCACCAGAACAGAGGAGACAGCGAGATGCCCTGGGCTGGTGCGCGCCGGCCCTGCCTAGCTGCTGAGATGTGCCAGGTCATGCCACCAGCCCCCAGGCCTCCCGGGGCCGGGCTTCGGGTTTCCTTCCCTGCCACATGGTACCGCCCAAGGTGCAGGAACCCCACGGGAGGACCTTCAAGTTCACTCTGGGGAACCAGGTGAAAGAGCTCCACCTACTGAACGCAGAGCACAGCTGCTCCACAGGCTTTGAGGTTCCCTCATGGCTAATGGAATTCCTAAAGGGATTCACTGAGCCAGGCTTGTTCCCCCAGTCTCACCGGCCATTCTGACCTGTGATGCAGATGACAGCGTTCCCCTTAAACTTGAGTACAAAATGGATGGGTGAACTGGACACCAAATCACGCCACCCCAGATGGTCACCAGTTTATCCACATGAGGAAACTGACGCATGTCAAGTCTAAGACAGAAATCCACAGCAACAAGAACTGGTATCCACGTGCCTGCTGGAATCATCATTGTCCAAAAGAAAGGATGAGTTCCACACGTTCTAGGAGTAGTGCTAGGACGGTAAGCAAAAACTAATCAAAAACAAATCACAAAACAAAAGCATTACCTGGCGAAGATTGGGAAAGTGCAAGATTGGGAAAAAACAAAACTATGGGAGACTTTACGAGGGGTATAACAGAGGAGAACATGCAGTAGCTTTCTAAAGAGAAAAGATGAATACGTTTATTCTATTCTCCCTAGTTCTTGAAAACACATGTGTACCAGCCCAGAATAAAGTTTCCTCAGTTCTAGAAACAAGGCGCTTTCTCTACTTTGCATTCTCTCTTTGTGCTGCAAACACTTAATCATAACCATTCCTAAATGCCTTTTAATTTACCATTTCCTTGAACGTAATTCCTGGTTGCATACTGTGGGAGCAGTTTAAACAGTATTGCTCATTTTGAGCCATCAAAAGGGAAGAAAAGTTGGCTTTCAATTGCACACAGGAGGGTCTGGACCCTGAAATCTTGGCTTTTCCCTGGTATTTCCCACACAAAACTAAGAGAAATAAAATGTCAGAGAGCTGGGGTCTATTGGGCAGGCTGAGGAGTAGCATTTTGCCCAGGATGAAGTAATGTCTACAGTCCTACTTCTGCACAGAAAAATGAAACCAGATCCTATGCAAGGGCACTTATAGCTTTTAACACCTTTCACTTATTCTTAAGCTTTTTCTCCTATATTTGGAAGGAGCTTATACAGTATTAGGCAGTCTCACTTATTTAGTTGACACCTCCCACAAAAAATATAAGCAGCGTATTTTATTTTTCTGGGAAGTAGGAACACACTAAACAAAAAATAAAACCAAAAACTAAAACAAAACTAAGAAAAAATTCTGCCACACGGGGGTGGGAAGGATAAAGTATTACAGCAACTTTTTCCCCCCTTTAAATTCTATTAAACTTGGAGAAAAGGCATAAACTCTCATTGGAAACATAACTGAAAGAAACGACTCTGAAATCACTTTTGTCACTATCAGTAGTGGTTTTCAATGCTTCTTCCAGAAACATATTACTTCTGCCTGATTACATGGAGAACATTTATTCAACAGATAAATCTCGAGCACCTATTATATACAAGGCACTGTGCTGGATATTGGGTCTCTGTGCTCAATAGTTGAGCTACATTTTGCAGGGAATACAGCCTGACAATAACACTGACAATAACATGCAGGATAATATTTCTATCTGCCCAAATGGCATTATGCCAAGGAAAGTGAATAATAAAAGAGTAAACAATTTAATCTAAATCTATGGCACTGACTTAGCCTTCTTGAAAAAAAGGATAGCGCCTACTCAACTAATAAAACTCTTAAAATGGTCATCACCCCACAGTCTAAGCCATTAGACTTCTTTTAAAAAACAGCTAGGAGGAATGACTTCCCTCAGGTAGCCAGGACTCGGCAGTCCATCTTCTGACTTCTGTCCCCTGCCCAAGGGCTGCTGTCATTTGTGCCACTCTTATCTGCCTCATTGCATTAAACTGCTCCCACGTGCTTTGCTTCTTTCGGGAAATCAGCTGGTGCTCGGCAAATGTGCTAATCAGGGCGATGTGTCACCGTGATGGAAACTGTGACTGGCTGGGTTGGGTTGTGCCGCTCATGTTTTCAAGGATAGCTCATCGTTTTAAAGGGCACTGTGAAGAAAGCGCAGGTCCTGTGAGACCAATCTACCAATCGGGAAAACATGACTTGGAAAGGAAATAAAATCATCTTGTACTCACATACCCTTCTCTCTGAGGAATGCAAATACATTTGTAGACATCATTCCATCCACAGAACAGCCATTTTGGTTCTGGCAAGGAGCTTTATTAGTACTATTTCCTGGTTGTCCTGATAAATCCCAGCTGTGAGCTCAGGAGGGATTGCAATATTAGGCATAGAGCTCTTTCTCCTTGTCTAGCTCAAAACCTCCCTCAGTTTGAATTGGTAAAGTCTGCTCCGTGATAGCGCATGGGGTAGAAGTGGAATGAACATGAGCAAAGCCCAATTAATGTCGACTTTATTATAACTTTGCCTCAAACGTGTCATTCTGAAAACAAGAGACAAAGATATATCCCTGGAGATATGAAAGTTTTCCACAAAAATGGAAAATGGTTAATTCTTCTTTGTTTTTTTTTTTAATTAAATTTAGTTTTATTGAGATATATTCATATACCAAACAATCATCCATGGTGTACAATCAACTGTTCATAGTACCATCATACAGTTATGCATTCATCACCCCAATTTATTTTTGAATATTTTCCCTACACCAGAAAGAATCAGAATAAGAATAAAAAAGTAAAAGTAAAAAAGAAACACCCAATTCATCCCACCCTCCCACCCTATTTTTCATTTAGTTTTTGTCCCCATTTTTCTTTTCATACACTAGATACACATCCATACACTAGATAAAGGGAGTGTTATCTACAAGGTTTTCACAATCACACTGTCACCCATTGTTTTTTTGGTTTTTGATGACAATCTTCAGACAGATTAATAGACAGACGGACATTGTAGGGGTTGGACAACTTTATGTAAAGGGCCAGATAATGTATATTTTAAGCTTTGTGGGCCATACAGCCTTTGGTGCAACTACTCAGCTCTGTGGTAGTGTGAAAGTAGCTGTAGAAAACGGCTGTGCTCCACTAAAATTTTATTTACAAAAACAGGCAGTGGGCTGGGTTTGGCCCATGGGCTGTAATTTGTGACCCCTGGATCATCCAGATATAACAGTACTGCCAACCTATTTCAGAGTTCACATCTGCATTAGTGTATATAATTGCACAGGGAGAGGCAGCCTGCTTTAATTGTTGAGAGATACTGAGAAAAGAATGCAAGGGTGGTGCTTTTGGCCGTGTAAAGGCTAAATGATTTCACGGCATGCTATATAAGCAAACATTTAACAGCAAGTAGAAGAAAAGCAGTGGGAAAACTGGTCATCACATGGCTCAGGATAATACAAAGAAGACAGATCTCAAAAGAACCTGCATGGGGCTGTCGGCACCATATTCATATTAATCTTTACATCAAATTTAAATTGTTAAATTGAATTTTATTGACTGAATAGTTTTGCTGTGTTTAATTTGTAATTTTATTTTGGTTTTACAGTTGAATAAGAGTTAAAAAAGCATCCAGAGTTTGTATCTAGTCATAGCTTTAGTTTTAAAATTAGCATTCTAATATAATTTAAGTCAACCCCAGTGAATCTGTGAAATTTTTTTTCCTCTAAAAAGAAAAAATAATGCTCAGGTTTGAGAAATATTGCCAAACCTGGCCTCTTACATCTGAACTGCAGGGCCGAACTCGGAATGAGAAAGTATGCAGGTCTGGCGAGGTGGGGGTAGGGAGAACTGCACTGCCTTCTGGAAGGCATGGTTGTCCAAGTAAATGCCTGTGGGCAGAAGGGGAAGCCAAGGAGTCCGGGAAGAAATGCCTGCTTGAGATTTCAGTGTTTCATGTACTCAGTCAGTTGAGTATGCCAGGGCACCCGCAGGGAGGGTCGAAAAAGATCCCATGGGAGCCCAGAACTTCACTAGACAATTGCCAAGAAGACACTTGGATAAGGGAGCTGTGTACTTTAACTAACCTTCCTCTGGTTGATCTGAGAGAGGGATTCATTCAGCACACAAGTGGACAGTCAGTGGAGCTAAAGAAAACCCACGTTTTATCCTGCTAATGTATACACCAAAGAGGAAAGCCAGGAGCCCGGGGGGAAACATACTGCAGAGTAAAAGTGAAAAGAAAAAAAAAATCATTCCAAAGACTCAGAGGAAGAATAAAGCTCGGAAATAAATTTACTACAGAAGCCAGAAGATAAATTTAAGAAACTGGCGTTCTCATTACTAAACAAGAAGATACAACTACTATGAAATAATAGTAAAAAACCATGAGAATCAGCAGGCTGAAACATAAGTACATCAGGGTGAAATAAAAAAACAACACAGTAAAGAATAAAAAATAATGAAGTATTTCAGGAAATTAATTTTGCAATAACCTAACATAAATCTATGATGGAATTAGTAAAGAAAAAAAGTGTGGAAAATCGGGGGTATAGAATGTAAATAAAAAATGAAAAGGCAAACCACACTGACTGGGAGAATATATCTGCAATACATATATCTGACAAAAGACTGGTACCTAGAGTTTAAAAAAAATTATAGCACAATAATAAAATGACCAAAAAAGCCCACATTATAAAAATGGGCTAATGACTTGAAGAGATGCTTTGCAAAGGAAGATATGAGTGCATAATAAACACATGAAAAGGTGCTCAACATGATTAGTCATCAGGGAAATGCAAATTAAACACATGAGATAGTATCTCACACCTAGTTGGATGGCAAATATTTAAAAGGCTGACAAGACCAAGTGTTTCCAAGGACGTGCTGCAACTGGAACTCCCATACATTGCTGGTGGGAATATAAACTGATACAACCACTTCGGAAACAGTTTGGCAGATTCTTATAAAGTTAAAGATACACTTATCATATGATCCAGCAATTCCACTCCTCAATAGCTACCCAAGAGAAATGAGAACCTATATCCACAGAAAGACACATACATGAAGTTTCACAGCATATTTTTCATAATGGCCCAAAACAATCCAAACGTCCACAACAGGAAAGTGGGTAAACAAACTGGCTTATTCATACAATGATCTACAATTCATCAATTAAAAAAAAAAAAAGAATAAACACCTTATACCAGCAATAACATGGATAAATCTCACAAACATTTTGCTGGGTAAAAGAAGCCAGGCACAAAAGTGTACACACTGAATGACTCCCTTTATATAAAGCTCTAGAAGAGATTAAACTAAGCTATAGTGATAGAAATCAGATTAGTGGCTGATTGGGGGTTGGCAGGGTGGTAAGGAAGGAATGACTGCAGGAGTACAAGAGAATTTCTGGGGTGATGGAAATATTCTATATTTTCATAAGGGTGGTGATTACATAGGTGTATATGTTTGTCAAACTTCATCAAACCATGGATTTAAGATGTGTGCGTAGCATTCCATGCAAATTCTTTTTTAATAAAGTTGATTTAAAACAAAGGTACCCACATTAGATTCATTCTAGAAAGTTCTGAATTAAATAAAAAGAAAATCTACAAACATCTAGGCAGAAAAATCAGACTACTTTCAAAGAATAAAAAAATTTTGATATATTTCTCCTCAGAAACACCAATAAGAGATGATAATGAAATGTTTATAGCCATTTGAGAAGGGAAAGAAGTAACTTAAAAATTGTATACCTAGCCAAGGACTGTTCACAAATGAATATACAACAAAAAGTCAATCTAAATATGGAAGGGCTTAGAAAATATATCATACATCCTCCATTCCAGAAAAAAATATTGAAGTCATTTCCGAGCTGACTGAAAGATTATTCAACCGTATGAGCTCAAGAATTTAGAAAATCTAAATATTTATTGCAAACATGGTTTGAAACTGAAGACGTAAAACAATATTAGTAATTCCTAGAAGAGAAGATATAACATGAAAAACTAAAATACAGAGATGAGTCCCAAACCCCAACTTGTATTAAAACTTGGGAATGTGGGTGAGGGAAGAGGATGGAAATAAATGCCCACTATCTTTATTTGACGCAGTGAAGTTAAAAGCCATTGGTTAACTAAATTTGAAGCTTCCATTATGTAGTCATAAAAATAATGTGAAGCTCTTTATATTCTGATATGAAATTGTCTTAAGACAAATTTATTTTAAAGGAGAAAAGCCCAATACAAAAATGCGTATAGCATGCTATTTATTATTTGTGTAGCAAAAGAGGAAAAAAATATATTATACAAGGTAAATTGATAGCATTGATTGCCTTGGGAAGGGGTATGGGGTAGCTGGGATAGGAGTAAGAAGGAGACCTAATTGCATATTTTTTTGTCCTTTGTTCATTTTGAGCCATGTAAATATACTTATTTTTTTAAATAAAATTAAAAATATATCATTTATTTTGTTTTGCTTTTTTACTTGAGAATAAAGCAAATATTCATTGAAGACTCTAGGAGAAGTGAAAATGTAGCTGATGATAAAGAAGATGGCACAAATCAGATAAGATTCAATAAATGATGTTGGAGCAAATGGTTTCCTATTTGGAAAAAAAAATAATGTTGCATCCTCATTTCACTACCCTGACCGAAATAAATGATAGACAGATAAAGGAATTAAATTATAAAAATTAAACTATAAAGACATTAGAACAAAACTAGTGAATCTCAGAGCAAAGAAAGACTTTCTGAGAGAAACCTGATAGATATGACAGCATAAAAACTAAAACCTCTTGAAGATCAGAAACATCATGTAAAATTAAAATCATACTAAAAACTGGGGAAAATACTGTCCGCAAATATGATAGGAAATAAGTATCTTTATATTGTAAAGAGCTCGTCAAACTAAAAGGCAAAACAAAAACAAACTGTTTTAAAGCCTCACTAAAACCTCAGTTTAAAAATGAACAGAAGAAATGGACAGACAGGAAATGAAAAAGATTAATAAACATCAAAACCTGGGTGATAATAAAAGTAATCCAAATTAAAGAGAGAACTTCTCTTCACTAACAGACGAGCTAAATTTCAGGGAAATGGGGACCCCCTATATCTATTGATGAACGTGTAAATTGGTACAACCTTTCTGGAAAACAACTTGGGATAGGTACGCACATCCTTAAACATATCCAAAACCTTTGATTCGATAATTATAATTTTAGACAAAATGTCTCCTGAGGAGTTTAATACAATTTTATTTATATAGTGGAAAAAAATACCTAGAAACAATAAAAATGTCTAATAATATGGAAATGTTAAATAAATTCTGATATGTTCATAAAATAAAATATTATGCAGACATTAAAATCCTATTTTTGAAAACCACTTAATGACCTGAAAAAATGTTCAAGATTTACTAGGAGGGAAAAAAACAGAGTACAAAAACTGTTACATGTTATGATGACAATTTTGAAGTGATAATAAGTGTTTTACGCATAGATTTTAAATACTGGAAGAAAATGCAAAAAAAAAAATGTTAGCAATCATTTTCTCTAAAATTATTTTATTGTTTATGTTTTTCTGTATATTTTAAAGACTCTAGAATAAGTATGTGGGAGAAGACACCATAATTTAAATAAGGGAATATTACAATTACAAAATTTTTACCTGGCATCAATGTGTTCAGGATCTCAACTGAATGAGTTTATTATTGCCATAAACAAGTAATTTCCAGACCAAACCTTGGATGATGCATTAGCACTTGCCTTCCACCTTTCTTTATACACCTTTGGCTCAGAACTTCCTGGGCACACAGTATGTAGAACAGAGCCTTTACCAGGACAACTCCAGTGGGCCAGCCGGCAGACGGGACAACAGCCAACAGAACTGTCTCTCAAAGTAATGAAAAACCATGTACAGACTCCATGATGGAACCACAGGTAACTCAACTGTAATGGTCTTTCCAGGAAGTCTTCAACCAAGACCACCCATGAATGGCCCACAAACTACCAGCTGAAGGCAACTACTGACATAATCTATGAATTGATAACTCTGGAGTCAGGAACCCATATCTAATGCCCCAGGTTCCTAAGGGCCCCTCCCCACCCCCAGCCTGTTTTCTCTGGCAGGATATTTTATAAGTATGTTCATTTCCAACCCAACTAATAAAGAAGCTCTTTAAAGTTTACAAAAACACTGCTTCTTGCGTTCCTGGGTACGGCATGTGTGCAATACATAAATAAGCAAAGAACACATGTACAGTACCTTCCCGAAGCTGTGTTGGCTTGGCAGAATTTTCCCCACTCATTAAAACAACAAAAGACGCAGCTGCTCGAACTGTGGCCTGCCATGTTGACATGGCAACGGGTGGCTCCTGGCATGGAAAAAGGGCCCTGTTGTTTATGGGGGATCCCATAGTATAAACACATGGCCTGCAGAAGAAAGAGAAAGAAACAAAGGGGGAGAATCTTTAAAATGAGTTGTCCCTTTTCTCACCATCATGGTAGTGAAGGTTAACTTGGGCTTTCAAAGAGAAAACATTTGAGGCTTTGTAGTTCAGGGATTTCAAAGCATTCTGGACGGAAACTGCCAAGGGCTGGGCTGTGTGAATAGCCTAGTGGTAGATTCTTCCCAAATGAATTACTTAAATATGTAAAGAGGGTTGTTTGGGGGAGGTGGGGGGGGGAGTTTTTTTTTTTTTTTAAGGGAAAAATAATATTTTGGATGAAGTTTCAAATTCTAGTCTGCCAAGTTGTAATTTATATTACCCTTGCCCTCTTCTTATACCCTCATGCCTTCAGAAGAAAAAAAAAAACTTGAGACGTTCTTGCAAACCTTTTGGAAAGTATTCTGGAAAAGAAAATATGTTTGTAGATCAGGGAGATAATAATGCTTGGAAAAACAAGCTGGTGGTCTCAAATTCAGAGCTGGCGGGTGGATACCCCCAATCTTGGAAACCACATCTCAAATGGAACCCTTGTGGGAATCCTTGTGTGGCGGCCAAGAACAAGGGATGGCACATCAACAGGACTGTAGGGTTACAGCAACCAGGCTTGTGGTAGGGAAGGGCCCGGGACACAGAGTCGTTACCAAAGCAAGCACAGCAAACCAATGGCATGACGTCAGGACTTGCTGTGCTACGATTAAAAAATACAAACCCACCTCCACAAAGAAAGATCCCTTCCATAATTAAGTCATGGTTGACAGAGATGGAAAAGAGCTATGAGATCAAAGGAATGCACTGTTTTGACATCACAGAGGAGAAGGCACAAGACTGATTCCTCAGGAAAACATCTTAGGGAAATGTTGCCACTCTTTGCATTTTGGGAGTTATGAGAAATATGAAGTCGTTTTCCTTGGCTTGATTTACAGAGTAAATAAATAGAGCAGAGCACTACCTCATATGGAGAAACTGGCTTTCCTTTTTTATAAATGTCATTATGCTTGAACATTTACTGTGCTCCTATAATCTGCAGGAGCGTCTCTGTGAGTCAGAGTCCCATAAGGAAAAGAGAAACCAGTCTAGATCTTAACAAGCAGAAATAATTTGATATAGGAGATTGGTTACATGAATGATAGAATTGCTGAGAAGCCAAACAGAGGACAGGGAGGTGACTGAGAAATCAGCAATAGCAGGAAGCAGTTATGACTCCCAGGGTTGGTTGGATGATGGGGACAGCTGCTGTAACTGGGTGTTACTGAGTTACAGCCACAGAGGTCACCTGGTAGAAGCTAGAGTCACAGTGGGGAGTGGCCAGTGGGAGCTGGAACCACAGAGGAGACTAAGTCACCGTTGGAGACACCGTAAGGAAACGAGGAGAGGAGAAGAAATACCTTGTTTCTCACCAACTCCTGCTCTCAACTCTTCCAATAGTGCCCCCTACTGGACAAAGCAAGCAGGAAGCCAGAGGATAAGGGAGTGTGGGAAATGAAGTGCATTGTCATTCAGAGATCACAGTAAGAGCAGAAAGGGATCTTAGGGCACACAGGCAGTTGCAGTATACCTATCCTAGAAGCGAACATGCCACCATAACGTACAGGTTCAACATGGGAAAAGAAATAAAGATCAGAAACTAGACTCTAGTAGAGTTGCTAACTTATTAAATAAATGTGGGGAAAGTCCCTTGACCTCTCTGAGTCACATGTAAAATGGGGATGATGGAGGTGGGGAGATAGGAAGCAGAAGTAGTAGGTGACGACTTCTATCTATTCTGGCCCATAAGTCTATGCTTCTCTATCTCACGTTTATAGATCCAAGAACAAAGAGCAAATTTTGGGGGGAGGCCCATAACTGCCCACCAACTTCAATGAGATCTGAGTTCTCACTCTGGTCCTCTTGGGTCCCTGGTTAATTGGCTTAAACTAGGTTAACTGTCCAGCCCCAAGCTAAGAACCTAATGAGGGGGGGCTGCTAGAGCTCACCTCTTCCCAGGTGGAGGTGATGGGGTGGGATCCTCTAGCAGCTCAAATAGCTCAGGAAGGTGAAGTTGAGGCATACCTAGCTCTAAAAATTCTATCGTTTAGTTTTTTCCCAAAGAGACTATCTCAGAGAAGGATTCTCAGAAGGAAAAGCAAGTATTGTCAATAGAAAGGGGGTGTAACCCCACTGGTCAAACAGCAGCTATGACTCCTGTTTCCTCCGGCAATGGCATACATTGAGAATTGAGGTGCTTTTTCACACTGAGGCAGACAGGACCCCAGGCTTTTTCTCAGTCCAAGAGCTCCAGGAAGCCACTTCTTCTAATCTAAATCAGATTCAGGGGGGGAGGAGGTTAGACCTATTTGTGATGCTTACAGGGAAATGACCGCCCTTAATTAGAGGGCCAACTCAAGGACTTCCTCTGCCTCAACAGAAGGGGAGCTGGCTCCTTAGTTTTAGGGCCTTAAGTTCTAAGGTGCTTAGGCCAAGTCTGAAAGTATCCATTCTTTGCTGCTTTGGGGCTCAGGACCCCATTTCCCTAGGCGGACTCTGGTGTTACAGGCCTTCCCTTCCCTGCCTCAGGGAGCATCCTCCCCAAAAGACTGGCCTGCCAATATGTTTGCTCTCCTTCCCGCATTAGGTTGGGTCCGAGGCCCTGCTGGCATATTATCATGTACTCCACGAGTGCCCTTCCATAAGCGGGCTCTACTTCCCCCATCCACCTTTTCCCTGAAGAAATAATCAGATTTGAGATGAGTGTCTATCTGAGAAATACTTCAGAGAAAATTAGAAGGACATAGGAAGTGAAGTGCTGAAGGAGAGGGAGAAGGAAAGGGAGACCTCTCTGAGGCAGCCGGCTTCTAAGTTGGCCCCAATGACCCCAGCCTCCTGGTATTCACAACCTCCCACACTGCACCAGGGTGGGTTTGTGTAACCAATAGGATACGGCAGAACTGAGGGCCTGTCACTTCTGAGATTAGATTATTTTTAAAACTGCGGCTTTCACCTTAAGGGTTTTCTCCCATCTCCTATCTCCCATCTCCCCTCCCACCTCTCTCTCTCTCACCATTCAATCTGGGGGAAGCCAGCTGCCATGTCACAGGACACTCAGACAACCCATGGAGAGGCCCAAGAGGTATAGGCCCAAGACCTCTGGCCAACACCCCTGTGAGTAAGCTTGGAAGAAGACTTTCCAGCTCCAGTCGAGCCTGGAGAAGACGGCAGCCCCACCAGCCCCTTGTTTGCAACTTTTAAGAGATCCTGAGCCAGACCCACCCAGTTAAGTGGCTCCTGGTTTCCTGGAACCTCAGAAACTGTGTGAGGTAAAAAATGTTCGTTCTTCTAAGCTGGCAAATTTGGGGGAAATTTGTTATGCCACAATAGGTAACTAACACAGAACTTTCTGAGGTTTCTGACTCCAGTGACAACATGGAAGGCAAAGCTAGTGAATGAGAAAGGAAACCCAGGGTGACAAGCAAGGTCACAGGAAGGGATAAGGAAAGAGGCGGTACCTGCCTGGTGAAGGTCCTTGTAAAAGCTTTGCACAGCAGACAGCAGAGGACACATTTGTGGACACACAGAGTGTGCTTTCCTAATTCAAACTGCAGTTTCGTGTCCAACAATGGGACTGAATATCTAAAATATGACCTACCTCAGAAAAGACGGGAATGATGATTTTATAAAGTAATAAATGTTGATATTAGAAGATACCACAGACGAATGGGGGCAAATCTTTCCATTTGCTGGGTTAAAAAATCATCACCATCCTTTCCTCCCCAGTTCTGTATTATTTCCCCTCTGAGTTTCCAATTCTAGACATTCTGTCCTAGAATTTCATCCTGATTCCTTCCGTCTTCTTCTTGAAGGCTCTTTCTGCCATTCTGACCTTGGCACTTGAGCTTCCTTCTCCCTCAAGAGGGTTGCTTGCCTGGCCTGGCCCCCAGAGAGATCTCACCTCCAATTCCCGCTGTCCTCACAATTCTCTTTTCCTAACCTCCTCTTCAAATGGCATAGACTTCCTTTCTGCTCAAGTCTAAAATATATTTTCTTTCCAGGTTTCCCTTTGGTGTCCAAGCTATAAATCTGAAAGTGTAGATCAAGTCAGTGACCTAGAAGCCACACCTTATAAATACACCCATGTCTGATACAAGACTCCATCGCTTTCTCATTGGGATGTTTTCATATATAGGAAGACAATCACTGAAGTAGGAGGTCCTAGGCAAAAGTTCTTGAAAATGTGGAGATTCTCTTGATGCCCCCAACTTACTCCTTTGCTGGCTTTTTCCTCTTTCACAGGTGCTGCCTCAGCCCTCCCTCCCCAACATGCCCAAACCAGGCATCAAGGGCTTAGAATCATCAAAACCAATGGCCTCTGGTTCTTTTACAACTTGAAATCCTTCTTCATGGCATAGTGCAAATACCTGACGATGATTTAAAGTGAAGTAGCTATATTGCAACAGGGATGAAAGCTTTAATCTCTGGATAAAGTTTCAGTGGTGGAATTTGGGGCATCAGCCAGCAGGTGGAAGATGGGCACGGGGGTCTCACAGTCCTGAAAATCACACTTCCTATGTGGTGACTCAAGAGTAAAGTTGGCTCCCATCATGCACTCATTCAAATAGGGACTATAGGGAGGGTGGGTTCCCTGCCAGCCACTTCCCACCCGGCCAAGAGAGGAGGGAAATCTACGTGGGTTTATAAACATGCTCTGTAGTTATCTGATGTGTAATCACTGAAATAAATGCAGCTGTGTTTATCCAACATGCACAGCCTTGCACCTCAGCCATGTGCTAAAATGCTTATGGAATAGACGTGCAGGCCGCTGGCCCGAAATTCTCCAGTACTTACAACTTCATTATTTCCAGACGGAATAACTCCTTCCAGCACGCAGAGGAAAACTTTCTCTCACCAGGGTTCATCTCACCCGCCCTGGGACACCCACTTGCATGGGAAGCTCCTTGGGAAGCCTAAATTAACTGCAAAAGGAGCTGTAGGAGTGGGAAGAAGAGATGGAAAATCAGAGAAGAGGAAAACAGGCTTTAAGAGGGGTGGAGAGGCAGGCTCGTGGCTTGCTGCCATTAATATAACTTTTAAATTTAGGAAGAACCTGTCAGAATAAATATTATCATGGAGTGGTCAAATGAGGACAAGAATTCACTGTGCCTTCCAAAGAAAGAGGTCAATGAACACCAATGTGCTTGCTAGTCTTCTTTAAGGAGGAAACATTTATGGAAGAAAACTTACTTGGAGGGAACTGATTCAAATCATATATTTTCTTTCTCTGGAGGTGACTGTTACAGGCATTTGAGTTTTCGTGGTTGTAGGTTCTGGGGGGAAGGGGAAGGGGATGCCATTTTTCATTTTGAGATTGGTTTCTGTTCCACTACTTTCTATAAAGTCACTCATTTTCAGACTCAGTTATCACTGAGTTCAATGTCTGGGGAGAAGGCTGCTTCAGAAGCAGCAAAGAGGTAATGAGTCCCAAACTCCAGTGTGTGTGTGGTTTGATGAGTTGATGGCTTCTTTCCAACAGTGAGGCACTGATATAGTCTCTGGAGGCCAGGGGGCCACTGATGTGATGGTTTAATGGGTCAGAATCTTCTGCAAGCTTCCCAGGGTTACAAAATCTTCAGGTCCCCAGATTTCCCCAGCCTTCTGTCCTTCCTGCCTCTTACAACACCATGTGCTCATTAGACCTGATCTACAGTCTCCCTTGTAAGTGAGGAACCCTCTTGCCTTCTCATACCACAGAAACCAAGCAGCAGAATTACTAAAATAGGAAGCATCAGCTATTATTCTCTTTCTACCCTACACACACACACACACACTCACACACACCTTCCTTTACATCATTCTACTTCATGGCACAACTACCAAAACCATCTAAATTCATCAATCATACTGAATATAATGCAGGCCCAAGGAGAATGCTGCTTTGATTGGGAAAGACAGATTTTGTGTAAAGTCAAAGGGACTAACTTGAAAGTGGCTTTGAGTCAGAAATTCACCACCTCTTTACCAGAGGGTGCTTTGGGTATGAAACAGGCAAGCTGCTTGTAAAGCCAAAGAGAGTATTTCTCATCCATAAATCCCTTGTGGATATAAGATTTTACATGTGTAAAGCAGTTGAAAATCCTTTCATGGACTCTTCCCATTTTACACATGAGGAAATTAAGCGTTAGAGACATAAAATAACTTCTCCAAAGTCACACAGTTCTGACTAGAACTCCAGTCTCTCGGCTCTCTCATTCCAGGTTCTTTTCAACATACTATGCTCTTGGTTACAGGTTGTTGTGATTGGTTATTTTCTGATGATGTTTGATTATTTGGTTTTTGTTTGGTTGGTCATTTTGGTTATCTGTTTAAGTAAGGATAGTGTATCATTTTCTTTTTTTCCACAATGACTCAACTGAGATTCTGGGAAATAGAGGTGAACGAAGTGTGCAAAGCAAGGAGAAGAGAGGCTAAAAAAATGAACGCTTTTAAGCATTTTCAACTTTGGGAGTATCGATTCTTTCTTTATAGTTATACAATGATATTACAGAATTATCATGTATTTCCACTTCAGCTCTCAAAAATTTTGCTTTGGTTTCCTGAAGCAAGTAGGGAGGAAAAAAGTATTACAGAAATGCTTCTTTTAAACCTGAAATTCCTTCCCAAGACCTTCTCATTCTTTTAAATTTAAAACTTCCCTTTAAAGTGAGATATAAACAATATAACTAACTCAGTAGGGGGGAAAGCCCCATTTTAAACATCTGGTTTTGATGTCAAACTAAAATCAAGAGTTTACATCTTCCTTGCTCCAATAGCTGGGCAATAAATATAACAGAAAAAGTAGTACTCCTCACAGTATTTTGCCAACTTCATCCTGGTTGTGTCTAAACAAAGAAACATCATAATGTTTTTAGAAATTTTAAATTTTAATATTACTTTAAATTACAGCATGCTTCCTACTCATTTTCCTTATCTTTGACAATGATTCAAATAACTGCAGTTTTTATATTGAATTTCCTTTTTATCCAGATTTCCCCTCCATTCAACTCATGTTTAATGGTGTCATCGGCTTAAGCCCAGACTTCCAAGATCACTTGGCTGGTTCTGCAAGAATTATAATTTTCCTAAGGGAAAAGGGGATGGGATACCAGAGAGAATGCTTTGCTTTAAAATAACATTTTATTAGTGGAATGGGGAAAATGCTGAAAATGCAAGGCAAGTGCAGAAACTACAAAGGCTTTGAATTAAGATTTCCATTTTAGAAGTTGTTTTCTTAGGTATAATGAAGATCTAGAATCAAAAAGATACTAAGTCCTCCTCCTTTTTAGCATAGCAAGAACACTATTACACATTCTTGATCCTGTCCCTGCTGTGATCAATATATTTTTAAAGGGCACACACTAATGCACATCACACAAAAGTGAGCATCTTTTCCAAGAAGCATGCTATATGTATGTTCAGATGGTTATATATGAGCTCATTCTGTTGGTCAATCTTATATTTCATCTATATTGGAACAATGGAGGGAAGAAATAGCATTTAGGTTCAAGAGCTGGCACAGCCCTACATTGGCTAAACTAAAGTAGAAAATTGTAGTTTTTATACTCCCAGATATTTCATTTTAGAACTAAAATAATGGGAAAGATGAACTTATTGACAACTATTTAGAAGAAATACGCTTTAGCCGCATCAAATATATTTTCAGTTCTTTTCCAGAGAAAATTGGCACTTGGTAAAGGTGACAGGACAACTCTTATGAAAAGGGGATTTCAGGATAAAAAGGTGACTTCTTCCCAAGTTTGAAGTTTATTTTCTTAGTAAACTTTAACTTTCAGAACAGTTTTAGATTTATTTTAAAAAACTACAAATAATACAGAGTTCCCATATACCCCACACCCAGTCTCCCCTACTATTAACATCTTACATTAGTTATGTTACATTTATTCCAATTAATGAACTGATTCTGATACATTGCTATTAACTAAAGTCCAGACTTCATTTAGATTTCCTTAGTTTTTCTCTAATGCCCCTTTTCGGTTCCAGGATCTCATCCAGGATACCATATTACATTGAGTCGTCATGTCTCCATAGGCTCCTCTTGGTCGTGACAATTTCTCAAACTTCCCTTGTTTTGATGGTCTGGGGGAGTATTGGCCAGGTATTTTTCAGGGCATCCCTCAAACAGGATTTGTCGGATGTTTTTCTCATGATTGCACTGGAGGAAGACCATAGATAAAAAGTACCATCTTCATCACTTCCCATCAAGGGAACATGCATACTATCAACATGAGTTACCATGGATGATGTTGACCTTGACTGCCTGGGTGAGGCCGTGTTTGTCAGGATTCTCCACTGAAGAGTTACTTTTGCCCCCTTTCTATACTTCCCTTCATTCCTTCCTTTGGAAGGAAGTCACTCTGTGCAGCTCACTTACAGAGTGGGGAATTATACTTTACAAAGTGTCTATGTAAATTGGTATTGTTCCTACATGGGAAATATGTCTCTTCTCCCCTCCGCCCCTTTATTTATTTATTTGTTTGTTTGTTTGTTTGTTTATTTAAAAATCATTTATTTATATCAGGATGGACTCCTGAATATTTACTTGATGCTTTGGATTATAATCCAGTGCTACTTTTTTTGTTGCTCAATTTTAGCCATTAGAAGCTCTTTCAATTGCCTCCTGTGGCCCTTTGACATACCTCCATTACTGTGGGTGGTGATGGTGGTTGTTTGTTTGTATTAATTATAAGTTGTGGGTTTACAGAAATTGTTGCTGCTGTTTGAGGACTGCTCTACATTCTGGCACTAAAAGATGCTCTGGGCTTATCTTGTATATATCCTGCCAGAGTCCTAGAATCAGCCATTTCTCCAAGGAGCCCTGGTTCCTTTGACTGGAGAACAGTATGAGAAACCAAGAGCTGGCCCCTGGGTGTGTTTATTGCTCCTGGGATGTCATTGCTCTAGACACTCTCAGCTGACAGAACAAGGAAATATATGTATGAACGTGTACTCATCCAGGAATGTACACATGCCTATAATTATTACTAGATGTATCTACATTAAACTAAACATGGGAGTTCAAAGTGATGTCTCCAACTCTAATCCAATGCCATATGGATCATTCTAACCTGCTTATCTGTAACCTCCCACTCCAACAATGAGGAACTTGCTTATCTGTAACCTCCCACTCCAACAATGAGGAACTGGGCTTCCACTGTCTGCCATCCATTTACTTACTTGTTCAATTCCAGGATCCATGTAGAGTGGTACCAGAATTGCTCATCTGAACCCTCATGGGAAGCAACTTTATCAACTACAGTACAGCACACAGTACAGCTCCTTTTGCCCTTAGTCTTAAAGACTTCGCTCATTTCCAGAGTTACTTGGGTCAGCACCTTTCCTCCACCCCCACCCCCTTCAGTGAGGTTGTTTCATGTATCTCTTATATGGTTAGCTTATTTTTGACACATTCTGCATTCCATCCTGGAATCCCCAGATCTCCTAAATGATTATTTATTTATTATCAAACAAAATGATATTAAGTTTTATTCTTGACAAGTGATAGGACTAGAGTGAGAAGGGAGAAGCCATTCTGTCTAATCTCTGCATACAAGCAGAAATTTATTGAAAGCTAGTATCGCTTGTTTACTTTTTAAATGCATTTGAAAATCTATTTGCATATGATAACGGACCTGGTAAAGACCAAAAGTAAGAAAAGACATGGATTTTTCTAGGAGCTTCTAGTCACTTTATTCGATTTCCCTACCTGTAAAATGGGACTAAAAAGTTTCTCATCCAGAACTGAGAAATTATGGTAGGTAAGCTGATAGTATTCAGCCATTCGAGAGCAAATACATAACAATTATTTTAGTTTTAGTAAATGTGGACCCTGTGCCCTGGAGGAACAAGTCTACATCACCCACTTTACATAATTATAGTAAGAAAGTGCCGCGACTTTCATATTTACTCATATCACTAATAAATCATTTCTGTCTAGCAACCTGGGATCCTTAGGCATTTTGAATTCCTTCAAATATTCAATTAGTGACCAGCATATATTTAGCATTCTTAAACATGTGGGAGAATGACAGAGATTTTGTGGCCATTCATGGAAGATTGTTTTGACTACAATAAAATCTCCTGCCTGCCCCACCACCACCACCAAAAAAAAAAGGAAAAAAGACAGAAAAATCTTTCTAGGATTCCTTTTTAAAAACAGTTATTACCCTTGTAAGATTTCATTAATGGCATTTATTTACTAACGTGATTGCAAACTTCCAAGGATACAGGTTAAACTCCTGTGGAGATCATGCATTTTACTGAATTATCAGAAAAGATACCAAGAGACACCAAGAGTAAATTCCTGAAGTCAAACTTTTCTGAAGTAAAATTTGCCCAAGGACCTCTTTATGGAAACCAGCGTTTATCCATAACTCAATCTTACTCAAAATTTTTACATGCCACAATTCACAAGTCTAATCTCTTTCTTTGTAGTAAGCATTTAGGAGAAAGTCATGTTTGAGGCAATTAATGAGTATTTCTTCCAAATAATTGTCCATAGTTTCTTCTTCCCCATATTCTTATTAAAAACTGAAATATTATTTTGTAGTATAAAAACTACAATTTCCTAGTAAAATGTTCAGATATAGTATGCTGTTAAATCTTAATGAAAATCCCATCTTTAACAAGTTCAAAAAATTATGAAGATACAATAAGAACACCCATTTCTTTCCCTCACCATTTCCAAAGAACATCCAATAAGTTACTCTATAAATAACCTCACTATGCCTTTGTACTGATAAAAGTTTGCACCAACCCTGTAATTTCCCAAAGACTGCCTCAGACTCGAGCAGCAATGAGACAGGAAACGAACTTCTGTTGAGCAGGGCAGGACACCAGAGCAGAAGGTAAGATTAGAAGGCAAGGAACAGGATAATTAGAGCTCAAAGTCAAGGTGATGCTTTAAACAAAGATCCAAAATTTGCAGGGTGGGGATGGGGGTAAGGGAAAGAAATGTAAGCAGCTGATGGAGACAACTGCTTCAATTAAGGGAATCCAATGCTATAAAACAAAGTGCTGAAAACAAGCTAAATGAGATCAACAGTTCTCTATCCAAGTTCTGCAATAATTACCACATTGATTTGTAATAAATTACCACAAAGAAATAGGTAAAATAATCAGGAATCAATATAGTTTGTTTAAAAAATTCTCAAATACTAAAAAAGTCTGAACAACTGTTGGAAGAAGGGCAATAACCAGAGAGCAAATGGCTGCCTAAATGCATCCCCTCGAAGTTCATGCCTCATCAATTCCTTCTCCCTACACTTAAAACCAGGGGTCTTTCTGGATTCAAATCCCAGGAATCACGGCTAAAGGAAGTGTGCAGTCTCAGCAGGACTGACTGTTACCCTTCTCTGAAACAGATTTTTCAAGAGCTCTGGGGTGCATGTTATACGGTAACTGAAAACATCCAAAGAGGCACAGCTGCCAAGCGACAGGTACAGTAAGAAATACAAAAAGTGAGCCAGTTTTCTTTGGAAGCACTTGATCAGGTTTCACACAGACCCAATTCCACAGCAGCTACCCTCTCAGGGAAATAGGTAGGAACTTTGAGAAAGCACTTGCTGAGAGACACATACCACTCCCATCTGTAGCACTGGAAATTTCTAGGCTCAGGATTTAATCATTAGATTCGCCTTTCAATCTCCTAACTCAGATATATGGGGGCTTAATAAAGTAATCTTTTCATCCCAGCTCTCAAAGGAGGTAATCCTATTAGAGTTCAACATGCCTGGCCTGGGGATTTACCTGCTTTGCTGTGAGTCTAAGGATTCGAGGCTAGATGGTGGTAATACCCGAGGATAAACAGGAACATCTTTGCAGAGCTGGTCCCCCAGGATGAGTGCATCCCTGCAAATTCTCATCCTGCAGTGTGTGAGATTAAAGGGCACAGGTGCGGGGTGCTCAGGTAACCTACCTGCCACTCTGGTCTGAGGTCCACGTAACTGATCTCCCCTTGGGTTTGGTTTTGTACCAGATCCTTACGGCGTGAGGAAAATCAGCAGCTGTCTGAGCCCCTGTCTTCCTGATCTGTAAGCTCCAAGTGTCAGTGGCAAACAGGAGTTCCCCGCAGCCAGGAGCCTGGCTGCAGCGAGCATAATAGTCTAACTGCTCCCTCCAACGATCTGCAGGCAGAGTCACTAGTTCACGTACAATCTGATTCCTGAGCTCCTCAGAAACAACTGTGAGCTTGGGAGACCTTGTAAATTTTTCAATACCTGGCACAGCAGCAACATCCACCTCTTCAACCTTTAACACCGATAAATCACAGCAGTCCAACACCAGCAAAAAACCCTCACTCCCAGGATTCCCTGGGTCTCGACAGTACTTTGAACTAGAAATCCCAGAAGCCAGTTCCTGGTTGTCATGGTTACCATCTTCATCAGAAGTATCTTTTTCACCTTTACCACAGATGGCAAAATCATTATATCCCATTTTAGATGAGGAGGTCCCTGTGTTTGTCATGGGAATATGGCAGGGTCCAGGCGTTCTAAATTCACAGGCTTCGTCTGACTCCGACTGGCAGGTTTCTTCAGTGGAACTGCTCCGTTTCTTGAATCTGTTTCCAGACTCAAAGAAAAGCACTATGGTGCCCTCAATGTCTTGACTTTCGAAATTCACATCTACATCCACTACGTAGTGCTTCACGAGAATGTGGCTGGTGTTGGCCAGGAGAGGCAGGTCATCTTGGGACGGGTCCAGCTTTATGTCCATGGTGTAGTTTGTGCCTTAATCTTCCTATCTGCCTTAATTTTCCAGAATCATAAATGTCTGCGTACCAAAAAAATCATCCGATGTCACAAATTATGGTCCCACAACTTTCACATGCCCTGGCAGAGAAGAAAAATACAATTAGACAACATTCCAAATAAGACCCTAAATGCTCCTGCAACTGCTGCTCCTGCAAGTTGACTGCCATCTTTAAATAATTCCCCCAATGTATTAGCTGCTCATGGCTAGAAGGCAGACTAGTCTTTTTAACTGACATCAAAGAAAGCTGCCTAATGGTTCTCTAAAAATATTTCAATTACCAACAGAATGAAATGGGCCTCCACAAAGCCAGAAGAATGGTGTTCCTAACTAGAACAGTCCTTGTTTTGGAAAAGAGCAATTGTTATGCAAAAGTGCAATTGAGTATCACTCTGCCTCTTGTTTTAAAAGACATTAAATTTATCATTTCTAATTTTGTGCATCAAAAGATAAGTGATTGTTTCTCTACTGTGATTCTAAGTAACAAGTGTGAATGAAGGCTAAATGGCCTCATAAGTTTTATTCTTTGAGAGTAATAATTTAATACATACAATGTAACTCCAGGGATTAATGTACTTTTCACATTAGGACTGCTCTCATATCAGCACTTCCAGTAAATTACAGGAAAATGAGCCAATTTATCAGGAGTGCATTCTAAGTATTCCTTTGAGATTGTTCACGGAGATTTTTCAAATTTATAGTTAAATACTCAAGGTATATCATTACATCTTAATAGCTGAAAGCCCATTAACATTCTGGATAATAACCTTCTTGTGGCAAACAAAAGGTCTTCTCATTTGAAAAAACTGAAGTATGCAAATACCTATAAAAGGGAAGAGAGAAATTAAAATGTGGAAACAGATGTTGCCATAAAATGCACAAGTTCTTCATAAAAGTTCTAAATCAAAATGTATTCTTATTTTATAATAGCAATCTAGCTAAAAGAAAAATTATTTGAAATTATTTCAGTCCCTATTGTGTACTGAATTTCTTTTAGCATAGGCTGTTTTTACTTTTTTTTTTTTAATTCTTTTAGCAAAAATGAAAAAGAAATGGCAGGGGAAAAGAAATAAAAACTCTGACAGAGTAGAATATTTCAAATAATTTTTTTGTTTCTAAATATCGGAAGGTATTCTTTTATCATTTACAAAACATTACTTGCTTAGCTTTTCAAGTAAAATTGAGACCTCCTTTTTGATTCTGGTTAACTCCACTTCCCTTCCAACTTCTGACAGAGTAGAATATTTCAAATAATTTTTTTGTTTCTAAATATCAGAAGGTATTCTTTTATCATTTACAAAACATTACTTGCTTAGCTTTTCAAGTAAAATTGAGACCTCCTTTTTGATTCTGGTTAACTCCACTTCCCTTCCAACTTTATCTGCTTCTCTGCTAGACCCTTTTATTTCCCTTTCTTCTAGAACTCATTCCAGCAATCAGCTCTATTAAATTTCCAGTTTTTACTCTCCACAGGCTATTTCCTCATCAGAATCTCACCTAGTCTAAAAAAGCCTGATCCTGCAGCCTGGTGCAATCTGGTTTCAGGCTATTTTTCCAGTCCTGGAGACCAACACCCCCTTTGCATCCTTGAACTCTAGCCAAAGGGCCTGCTCAAGCACCAATCCCTGAAGATGACTTGACTCCAGGCCTCTACATGCCTTTGGGACTAAGCCCTGTTCTGTACCTGAATTCTCCTGGCTCCCAACCTCCCAGATGTACCCGCCCCAATTCTACTCCCCCTCCCAGCCCCAGTTTACATGAAACCACCTCCAGAAATCCTTCCCTGTCCCTAGTCCCGCCTGCCAACAAACTGTGTACGGTATTGACTTTAAGTGCAATTGGAATTGAGGGACTTCAAGGATGCAAAGAATGGTTTGGGGTTACTTTATGGAGAAGCTGGCACTTCTCTTGGTCCTAGAAAAATCACTAGGCAGAAAAGGATACATTTTCTTTTCTGCATAAGCCTTAAAGAGGGATTGAATTTGTCATTTAATGAGACAAGAAAGGAAAGCACAGTAACTAGTTTAACAATAACCTTCAATAAAGCCATGGACTACATCCATGTAATGAGAAACAACAGATGTCAAAAATCTAACCTCGCGTTTGGGGCTAAGAACATGTAGTATTTTGTTGCTTGAGCTTTTGTTAAAAAAAAGTATTTAAAAAAAAAACAATAACCAATAAAATAAAAAAATAAACAAATAAAAAAAAAATAACCAGAACACACACACACACAGACAAACAAAGAAATACTCTACCTTGAATAAACTGAGACAAGGGCTAATTTAGTTACTGTCTAAAACTATCATATTTGCAGAAAAACAGTTTAATATATACCACCATACAGATACAATCATGTATTGTCCAGTCTTAATAGATTTCTTCATGTACTTTTAAAACTTAGTATAATTTAAGAATGACATGCATTCTATAGGGAAGTTTTCACCACTTTTTCCCTTATGGCAGAGAGCAAGGCTGACTATGAGCCCTGTGCATTCAAGTCTGTGAGCTTTCCCTCATTTGTCACCATTACTGGCAATCTTTGGCCTTCTGTGGATTCCTTAATACACTCTCCAGAGAGGCGATTTAAAATTAACTTTACATGACTCCTGTCTCATTCTCAGCAGATTACTTTGCCTCCTAATTCACCAAGCTGATTTGAAATCTCTGCTGTCCATCGTACCTCAAAATATCTCTAGTTTTGCACAACTATTGCCTTCCCCTACTCAAAGAAAATAATATCCCTTCTTACCAAAGCTAACTCCTTCACCTTGAATCCTCAACTTTGGGGGCGTTGAGAGAACCAAATAAATAACATTCTTCTTTCCCATCCAAGCCCTGAGCATATTGAGAAACAAAACGAGGATATGGCAAAGGAAGACAGAAATATCACTGTGAAGGCTAAGCTGCAGAATATGGCCTGATATGAGAGTCAAAACTACATGAAACTCAAACCCTAAAATTAAATAGGTTGACCCCCACAGCCACAGGCAATGTTGGATCAGGCCAAAACTCCCAGAAGAGGAGGTGGATCTCCCCCAAGTAACTGTATATATGATATGATATATATGGCAGAGAAAGGCTCCCTATGGTCAGCATTGCTGCCCAAAAGCAAAAAGGAGGAGCTGAGCAGAGCACAACATATCTTCTTCCCAAATCTACCAAAATAAGTAACTCTCTTAGGACAGAAGAAGTAAAGGAGTAGGGGGACCAGGAGTGTTGCACTAATTGAGAAATTGAGCTCCCCCCACAAGAAAGGACACAATAGAAATGGGAAAGAAGTGTTCCCCTCCAACACCATACCCTCCCACTTACTTGGAACCTTATTTCTTCATTTCACATTTTTCTCTAGCCAACATTTTCTCCCTTTCGATGATTCTATACTATTCCCAATGTTTCAAACATCCCTAGGTCTGCCATCTTTAAAAATAAACAACAAAACTATATTTGGCTTTGTTGGCCATTTCAAATAGTCTTATTTTATTGAATTTTGGAGCTGGAAAAGCCCTTAGGGATCATTAGCCCAGCTCTAGTTTTACAAATGAAGACAATGAGGCCCAGAGAGGTAAAGCAAATTGCCCAAAGTCACCAATTTCTCTTTTCATTTGGGAGAACAGGAATGTTCTCCCACTTGCAGATGCTTTTCCTTGGAATATTCCTTCTCCAACTCTCTGACCATCTCCTTTATATTGCCCAAATCATAAATCAGATGTCACATCCTTAGACTCTCTTCTTTATCCCCATTCTACCCTCTTTGTCTTCTTCAAGTCAGATAGACTAGGAATCGATTCTTATTGGAATAGCTTTAGGAAAAAAGGAGAATTTTTAAGCCAGCCACAAAACATTATCTTTGCATAGTTTTCAATCTAAATTATGCATGAGATGCAAAATTATTACAACTTTATACTTGTATTACACCTATTTCGTACTTGTCTTTGGATTCGTGGATGACCTAAACCTCCTTTCTCTGGAAGTACATAACTCTCACAGATATCAATCAGGGCCATGGCTCCACATTCAGGGAAGAACTGAACTGACACTGCAGATGTGTGTATGTGGTCACCCTGAATGCCTCTCTGAGCAAATGGAAACCATATTTCTAAGCAATCCATTGACTTCAGCTCTTTTTGCTATTATTGTGCCCCAAGTGAAAATGCAAGCCTTGTCTTACTGAAGCATCTTTCCATTCCCTGTCACTAAACACCCCCACCCATCCTTTATCAATCCCAATGGTTAGTTTTCCAAAGGCTAACCATTGCTGCCTCTGAAATAAGTGTGGTAAGCACATGTTTGTATTTTAAATGTTTACATTATTGTCTCATAAACATCATCAATGGCTTCAAAGGATTAATGTACAGCAATATTTTTTCTTTAAAAAGGGAGAGAAGGATCAAATACTAAACAGAGCTATGGCACAAGGGAGGAAATTGCCCTGCCATTTTCAGTCACCCAATAGCAATGCACACATTTACAAATGTGTGAAATATCCTCTGTAAAGCCATTCACAATTGTTCCAACTAAAATAATTTCATTCGCTTTTCAAGCTACAAAGCAATCTGTATTACTTTCATGGCCCTTAACTCATCTTGCCTTGGTTGTAGTTAGCTCCATCCTCCACTGGTCTATAAACCCCATTGGGGCCCCTGATTCATCTGTGTTCACAACCATGCCAAATAGAGTTCCCTATACATAGTAGGTTCTCAATAAATATCTGTGGAATTGACATCTGTGGGCAATAGTTACATATGGAACAGGAATTCCGGCTTGCATATGTTCTATACTCTGGTAGAAAGTTATTGCTTAACTATTGCTGACAAGGCAATGCAGGAATGAGACACGGACACAAAGCTAAGAGTTAAGGGAGCCCTTGAGGAGCCTGTGGAGAATGCAGGGGTATTCGCCTACCCCACCTCCATGGTTGCTAACATGACCACAGACATAAGGGACTGGTGGTTTGATGGGTTGAGCCCTCTACCACAGGTTTTACCCTTGGGAAGACGGTTGCTGCAAAGGAGAGGCTAGGCCTCCCTATGGTTGTGCCTAAGAGCCTCCTCCCGAATGCCTCTTTGTTGCTCAGATGTGGCCCTGTCTCTCTAGCTAAGCCAACTTGAAAGGTGAAATCACTGCCCTCCCCCCTACGTGGGATCAGACACCCAGGGGAGTGAATCTCCCTGGCAACGTGGAATACGACTCCCGGGGAGGAATGTAGACCTGGCATCGTGGGACAGAGAACATCTTCTTGACCAAAAGGGGGATGTGAAAGGAAATGAAATAAGCTTCAGTGGCAGAGAGATTCCAAAAGGAGCCGAGAGGTCACTCTGGTGGGCACTCTTATGCACACTTTAGACAACCCTTTTTAGGTTCTAAAGAATTGGGGTAGCTGGTGGTGGATACCTGGAACTATCAAACTACAACCCAGAACCCATGAATCTCGAAGACAGTTGTATAAAAATGTAGCTTATGAGGGGTGACAATGGGATTGGGAAAGCCATAAGGACCACACTCCACTTTGTCTAGTTTATGGATGGATGAGTAGAAAAATAGGGGAAGGAAACAAACAGACAAAGGTACCCAGTGTTCTTTTTTACTTCAATTGCTCTTTTTCACTCTAATTATTATTCTTGTTATTTTTGTGTGTGTGCTAACGAAGGTGCCAGGGATTGATTTGGGTGATGAATGTACCACTATGTAATGGTACTGTAAACAATCGAAAGTATGATTTGTTTTGTATGACTGCGTGGTATGTGAATATATCTCAATAAAATGAAGATTTAAAAAAAAAAATCACATGGTATACAAAATAAAAAAAAATAAAAAAAATAAAAAAAAAAAAAAAAGAGTTAAGGGAGCAGGGGGCCCACTGCCTCTAGGGCAAGTGGACGCCAATGCATCTTTGCTCCAGCTATTTATTAGAGCAGATCACGTGCATATGCTCGAGGTACATCAGGTGTAGTTACATCAGGTGTGTACATCTTGTTTACATCAGGAACGTCATAGTCACAAGACTTACATCAGGTGTATATCATCATCATAGTCACAAGACTTACATCAGGTGTTTACATTCATCATCATAGTTACAAGTTAGTTACAAGTTACACATCTTTACAGGGCGGGCCTGTACGGTATTCTATGCAGGCCTGTGGCTCAGCGTTTTAAGCCACCACCCTAGATATACCTCAGGCAGCATGGAAGACTCAGTTTCCCACACTTAACCAACATCTTTCTCCAGACATCACTCTCAAGTTTTTCTTCTCAGGATACATCTGTGCTTCTTTATGCTATATCTCTTTTCTTGTAAGCAATTTAGGGGAAAAGAATAAATTTTTTCACACATGCTTATTACATAGCATTGAGCACACTTTGGGAAGTTATTAAATATTTAAGTCTACAAATTATTTGATCAGAGGACAGCTTTCTGCTATTCCAAGTGGGTTCATTCTTTAGGATACAGTGAATGTTCTTAATAACAATTCATTGTTTCTGGGTACATTTCCTCAGACACAAAAATGCATATAGTCATAGGAACAGAGCTTATTGCTGTGAAATTCAATAAAATAATTGCAAAGTCAGAAGGAATCCTAGAGGTCCAAATGTATTGTTTTGTGTTTAGAAACATCACATTGACATAATATTCTGTAACTGCTTCTTTCACTCAATGGCTTTTAAATATAGCCATATGAATGCCTATAGATCTAGCTTGTTTCTTTTAACCACTGTTAAATACCCCTATATGAATATAACAGAATTTATTTCAATATTCCCTTTTTGATAGATATTTAAATTCTTTAAAAATTTTTATTATTACAAACAATGCTGCAGTGAACATCCTTATAAATGTCTCTTGTTGGACAGGTACAAGTTTTTCTGGGTAAAACACCTAGAAATTCCATTTTGCCTGATATTAACATTGCCACACCTGCTTTCCTTTGGTTTGTTTTTTCATGGTGTATCTCTTCTACTTCTTTATTTTTATTTTTAATTGCTCTGGATTGTTTTGCTTTGAGTGTATTTTTAAAGCAACATTTGACTGGATTTTTAAAAGCATACTTATTTTAAATTACTGTGGTTACTTTATTTACATTTATTGTAACTACTGTTGTAATAGCACTGATCTCAGCCAACTTTTTTAGATTTTCTATTCACCATGATCAATTTTCTTTGTTTTTACTTTTCTGTCTTTGTTGATTTTTTTTCCTGCATTTGCTTTTTTTCCTCTGCTGTTCCATAAGTCACACCATCCATTTTTCTTTTCCTTAACATGCATAGGTCATCTTTCTTTAAGTTAATCTCTAGTAACCTTCTGAACAATACAACAACCTTAGAAAGTTTTATCACCTGCCTCCCCTCTTCCCCACTCCAAAACAGCTTTTGTATTGTTGCTGCTAATATCTTAGTATCACACTGCTTTTAATCATCCCCAAATCCAACTTTTTTAAAAAAAAGTCAATACATATTTGTATTAACAAAAATGTTCACTAGCTTCCTTACTCATGACTAATCATACATTCCACTCCTTCCCTCTGGGTTCAATTTTGTTTCAGTTACTATTGCCACATAACAAATTGTTGGGGCTTGAATCATGCCCCATACAAAATATATGTTCAAGTTCTAACTGTGGTCCTGTGGGTGTGAACCCATTTGTAAATAGTATCTTTGAATATTTTATTACTTAAGATAAGTCAGGGTGTGGATGCAAACCCATTTGTAAACAGGACTATTGAAGATGTCATTGGTTACGACGAGGCCAGATTGAATGGGGGTGTGCCTTAATCCAATATGGCAGAAATCCTTATAAGCAGAGGAAATTGTACACGAAAATAGGAAATCAGAAGAGGAGACACAAGGAGACAGATCACCAAGTGATGGAAGATTGCTGGAAAACTGTCACCAGACAGTTTGGAGCCTGCTTTGGAGCATGGCCTGATGACAACTTAATTTGGACTTCTGGCCTATAAAATAAACCCCTGTTGGTTAAGCCAAACAGTGTTTGGTATTTTTCATAGCAGCCCTAGCAAACTAATACACAATCAATGCAAAACATTTTACTATATTCTGTAGGCCAGGAATTTGGGTAACACTCAGCTGAGCTATTCTGCTGCTGCTTATACGTTCAGTTTATGTCACTCAATTGTACTCAGCCAGAGGATGTACTTATCTGGAGGGTCTGATGACCAGAGTGGCTACAAGAGGTCTTTCCAACACGGAGGTCTCAGAATAGCTGGACTTCTTACATGGTAGCCGGGGGTCCCCAAATCAAGTATTCCAAAAGGACTAGTTGAAAGCTGACCTACCCTTGAAAACTAATGTGGCATCACTTCCAGCACATTCTGTTGGTTTTAAGGGAGCCCAGATTCAAGGAGAAGGGAATTAGACTTCAATTCTTGATGGGTGTGGCAAGATCACATTATAGAAGAACATGTGAGTTGGTAGATTTTTGTTCCAGCCATCTTTGGAAAATATAATCTACAACGATTTCTTTTTTATTTAAGAATATCTTTAGTAATTCTTTCAGGAGTGATTGATGAGTAGTAAACTCTTCTAACACTTGTATATTTGCAAATCCTTACTGTTGAATGATCACTTAAAAAAGTATAAAATGTTAGGTTGACAAAAGGGGGATGTGAAAGGAAATGAAATAAGCTTCAGTGGCAGAGAGATTCCAAAAGGAGCCTAGAGGTCACTCTGGTGGGCACTCTTACGCACACTTTAGACAACCCTTTTTAGGTTCTAAAGAATTGGGGTAGCTGGTGGTGGATACCTGAAACTATCAAACTACAACCCAGAACCCATGAATCTCGAAGACAGTTGTATAAAAATGTAGGTTATGAGGGGTGACAAGGGGATTGGGAAAGCCATAAGGACCACACTCCACTTCTTCTAGTTTATGGATGGATGAGTAGAAAAATAGGGGAAGGAAACAAACAGACAAAGGTACCCAGTGTTCTTTTTTACTTCAATTGCTCTTTTTCACTCTAATTATTATTCTTGTTATTCTTGTGTGTGTGCTAATGAAGGTGTCAGGGATTGATTTGGGTGATGAATGTACAACTATGTAATGGTACTGTGAACAATCGAAAGTACGATTTGTTTTGTATGACTGCGTGGTATATGAATATATCTCAATAAAATGAAGATAAAAAAAAATGTTAGGTTGACAGTTATTTTCACTCAGCACCTTGAATAGGAGTATGAGTTCAGCCAAGTTAACGGCCTACTAATACAAAATAAAAATACTCCTCAGAGGAACATAACAAAATCCAAAGTTTATGCAAAGTATGAGTCACAATGTCCATGATACAATCCAAACTTACTAGACATAAAAAGAAACAAGAAAATATGACCCATAATCAGTGCAAAAACATTCAATGGAGACTGACTAGGAATTAGCCAACAAGAATTTTAAAGCAGCTAGTAGTACTGTAGCTAAGGACACTGAGGCTTGATGCTTCTAATGAATGAAATAAAAGGAGGATACAGCAGAGAAACAGAAACAATTCTTTAAAAAAAGGAAATTATAAAACTGAAGAATATCTGAAACAAAAGTTCACTAATTGGGATTAACAGCAGATTAAAGATTACAGACTTCAAAAGACAGAGTAAGTGAACTTGAAAATATTTATATAGAAATCATCCAATCTGATGAACAGAGAGAAAACATACTGGAAAAAAATTAACAGAGCTCCAAGTACCTTTGGGACAAAATCTAAAGGTCTAACGTACAGGTAACTGGGAGTCCAAGGAGGACAGGTGAAAGAGAATGTGGTAGGTAAAAATACTTTTAAAAATAATAAACAATGAGTACATCCAGAAACCCCTGGTTTCTAAATATCACTTTCCAATGAAAGAAAGGAAGGTTTCCAATAAAAGGAACCTTGGAGAAATGGCTGATTCTAAGGCTGGGGCAAGAAAAACACAAGTTGAACCTGGAACATCATGTAGGCCCAGAAAGCAAGGAAGCAAGAATAAAATGAAGCAAAAAGGAAGAGGTTTATCAAAAGGACAGAAGAACCAACCTGAAAGAGCTCCCACTGGCCAAAGTTGGAAAAATCTGAGCAAGAAAATACATAATTATTATATTAGATTAGAACTCAAAGAAATAGATATCTCTGAGTCCATTCTGATATAAACAAATGATTAAATAAATAAATAAATAAATAAATAAATAAATAAGGGAAAGGGACAAATCTTCCTTACAGAAGAATTTCAAATAAGAGATGAAGCTACTCCCTCCTCCAAGAGATGTAGTTACTCTCTCCCCTTGAACATGGGCCTCACTTTGTACTTGCTTGCATAGAATCAAGAACAGAAAAGGAAAAATATTAACTTTACAGTAGAGAAACCTGGAAGGCACCAACTTAACTACACTATCAAGGTTAACATCACCAGTGATAAGTCATGTTGACATCATTATCCCTTGATATGATGTGATGGGAAGGGCATGTTACCTCTTTAGTACTCTTCCCAAAAATCAAAACCTCAGACTAAACATGAAAATACATCAACAAATCCACACTGAGGGCCATTTAAAAACAAACAAACCATTAAAAAACCTGACCAGTACTCTTAAAATATCAAGGCCATGCAAAGCAAGGAGAGTCTAACAAACTAACAGATTGGAAGAAACTAAAGGGACATGGTGATTACATGCAATGTAGTGTCCTTGGTTGAATTCTGAAATAGAAAAAAGGATATTCATGGGGAAACTGGTGAAACCAAATAAAATCTGTAGTTAACAGCATCATATCAATATTAATATTTTAGATTAACAAATGTGCCATGATTACGTAAGATGTCAACATCACGGGAAGCTGGCTGAACAGCATATGTGCACTCTCCATACTATCTTTGCAACTTTTTGATAAATCTGAAAGTATTTCTATGGAAAAAGTTTATTTTCTTGGTTAAATGGTTAAAATTTCTCAAATTTGGTGGAAGTCAGAAATGTAATGATTCAAGACTCTGAACAAACTGCAAGCAGGATAAATACAAAGAAAACCACACCAAGACACATTATAGTCAAACTCTTAAAAACCAAAATTAAAAAAAAAAAAAAATCTTGAAAGCACCCAGAACAAAATGACATATTACACTCAAGGGAACAATAATACAAATGACAGTTGACTTTTCATAAGAAATAACAAGGGGACTTCCGGAAGATGGTGGTTAGGAGAGACAGGGCAAAAAAACACCTTCTCCATAAAAAATACTAGAGAAAAGCCAGAAAGTGACCCAGAGCACCAGTTCCAGTGATGCACCAGCTGGACAAGGTCTGCTAAATCCACAGGCACCGTGCACTTGGTGAAACCCAGAGACTGCGTTCTGAAACGAGTGAGTAAGCCTGCTAAATATCTGGCAGCCACGCTTTGGTGTGGGGAAACCATGGGTTGGCGTTTGGAGTCAGACTAGTTCTTTTTTAAAAACCCAAAAGCGGCTGTGGATAGAGCAGCGAGAACCACACAGTGAAGAGCGGCAGGAATGGTGTCTCCACAACTGGTGGGTATGCCTCAATATCTGGTGTGGACGATAGCCTTTCATGCACCTGCTGCTAACTGTCTCAGAGCAAGGAAGGCAGAGGTTAGCCAAAAGGGGAAAATAACCACACCCCTTACAGCCATCATCCTGGCAGGCTGGGAATGCTCCTGCCTGGTGCCCATGCCACAGCCCAGAATGGTACCAAAAAACCCAGTGTGACAGGAAGTGTTTTCAGCAATATGCGCACACGCCAAAATATCAGGCATGGACAATAGCCTTTCGCGCACCCACAGCTAACTGTCCCAGAGCTAGGAAGGTGGAGCTGTGTGAAAAGTGGGAAATTAACACGCCCCATACAGCCATCCTTTCAGCAGTCTGGGAATGCCCCTACACATCCCGGTAGCCCAGAACTACCCTTGAGGAACAGCGCGCACTTGTGACGTAGCACAGCCTTCCCTAAGCAGAGGCCCTAGGAGGGCACGGCTTGGAAGAGGGACCCACTCGGAAATCCCAAGGACCAAATGCCAATACCAAGGACTTATGGGTCAGCGGCACAGACAATCTGTGGCGAGACTGAACTGAAGGTTTAGACTCTTGCAACAGCCCTAAATTTCCAGGAACACCTGGGAGGTTTGATTACTAAAGCCGCTCTCCCTCCCTAACTGCTCAGACACACGCCCCACATTCAGGGTGGACACCACCTACTACACACGCAAACTTGATGCACCAACTGGACCCTGACAAGGATCAGAACCCCACACACCACAAAGACAAAGTTGGGGAGAACTGGCTTGAGGGGAATAGGTGGCTCACGGATGCCACCTGCTGGCTAGTTAGACAAAGTATAAGCCACCAAGCTGCAGATCTGACAAATTAGAGATAAGTCTTTGAATTCACCTAATATCCTAAAAGAAGCTTATCAAGTTAAGCAAATGCCAAAAGGCCAAAAACAACAGAAAATTTTAAAGCATATGAAAAAAACAGACACTATGGATAACCCAAACCCAAACACCCAAATCAAAAGATCAGAGGAGATGCAGCACTTGGAGCAATTAAGCAAAGAACTACAGACAAATAACGACAGCATGGCACAGGATATAAAGGACATGAAGAAGATTCTAGAAGAGCATAAAGAAGAAATTGCAAGAGTAAATAAAAAAATAGATGATCTTACAGAAATAAAAGAAACTGTTGAACAAATTTAAAAGATTCTGGATACTCATAGTACAAGACTAGAGGACACTAAACAATGAATCAGCGACCTCGAGGACAACAAAACGAGAAATGAAAGAACAAAAGAAAGAATGGGGAAAAAATGAAAAAATTGAAATGGACCTCAGGGATGTGACAGATAACTATAAAATGTCCCAATATAAGACTCATCAGTGTCCCAGAAGGGGAAGAGAAGGGTAAAGGTCTAGAAAGAGTATTCAAAGAAACTGTTGGGGAAAACTTCCCAAACCTTCTACACAACATAAATACATAAGGCATAAATGCCCAGCAAACTCCAAATAGAATAAATCCAAATAAACCCACTCCGAGACATATTCTGATCACACTGTCAAATACTGAAGAGAAGGAGCAAGTTCTGAAAGCAGCAAGAGAAAAGCAATTCACCACATACAAAGGAAACAACATAAGACTAAGGAGTGACTACTCTGCAGCCACCATGGAGGCAAGAAGGCAGTGGCATGACATATTTAAAATTCTGAGAGAGAAAAATTGCGAACCAAGAATTCTTTAACCAGCAAAGCTCTCCTTCAAATTTCAGGGAGAGCTTAATTTTTTCACAGACAAACAAATGTTGAGAGATTTTGCTAATAAAAGACCTGCCCTACTTGAGATACTAAAGGGAGCCCTACAGACAGAGAAACAAAGAAAGGAGAGAGAGATACGGAGAAAGGTTCAGTACTAAAGAGATTCAGTATTGGTTCATTAAAGGACAATAAGAGAGAAAGGAAAAAATATATCTGACAAACATAAACCAAAGGATAAGATGGCTGATTCAAGAAATGCCTTCACAGTAATAATGTTGAGTGTAAATGGATTAAACTCCCCAATTAAAAGATACAGATTGGCAGAACAGATCAAAAAATATGAACCATCAATATGTTGCACACAAGAGACTCATCTTAGACACAGGGACACAAAGAAATTGAAAGTGAAAGGATGGAAAAAATATTTCATGCAAGCTACAGCCAAAAGAAAGTAGGAGTAGCAATATTAATCTCAGATAAAAGAGACTTTAAATGCAAGGATGTTATGAGAGGCAAAGAATGCCACTACACACTAATAAAAGGGACAATTCAAGAAGAAGAAATAACAATCATAAATGTTTATACACCCAATCAAGGTGCCACAAAATACATGAGAGGAACATTGGCAAAACTAAAGGAAGCAATTGATGTTTCCACAATAATTGTGGGAGACTTCAACACATCACTATCTCCTATAGATAGATCAACCAGACAGAAGACCAATAAGGAAACTGAAAACCTAAACAATCTGATAAATGAATTTCATTTAACAGATATATATAGAACATTACATCCCAAATCACCAGGACACACATTCTTCTCTAGTGCTCACAGAACTTTCTCCAGAACAGACCATATGCTGGAACATGAAACAAGCCTCAATAAATTTTTAAAAATTGAAATTATTCAAAGCACATTCTCTGACCACAATAGAATACAATTAGAAGTAAATAAAGATCAGAGACTTAGAAAATTCACAAATACCTGGAGGTTAAACAACACACTCCTAAACAATCAGTGGGTTAAAGAAGAAATAGCAAGAAAAATTGCTAAAAATATAGAGACAAATGAAAATGAGAACACAACATATCAAAACCTATGGGATACAGCAAAAGTGGTACTGAGGGGGAAGTTTATAGCACTAAACACATACATCAAAAAGGAAGAAAGAGCTAAAAATCAAAGAACAAATGGAGCAACTGAAAAAACAAGAAAATGAACAGCAAACCAATCCTAAACCAAGAAAGAGAATAAATAACACCAAAAGTTGGTTCTTTGAGAAGAGCAACAAGATTGACAAGCCCCTAGCTAGACTGACAAAATCGAGAGAAGACCCATATAAACAAAATAATGAATGAGAAAGGTGACATTACTACAGATCCTGAAGAAATTAAAAAAATTACAAGAGGATACTATGAACAACTGTATGGCAACAAACTGGATAATGTAGAGGAAATGGACAATTTCCTGGAAACATATGAACAACCTAGACTGACCAGAGAAGAAACAGAAGACCTCAACCAACCAATCACAAGCAAAGAGATCCAATCAGTCATCAAAAAACTTCCCACAAATAAATCCCCAAGGCCAAAAGGCTTCACTGGGGAATTCTACCAAACTTCCCAAAAAGAACTGACACCAATCTTACTTAAACTATTCCAAAACATTGAAGAAAACGGAACACTATCTAACACTTTTTATGAAGCTAACATCAATCTAATACCAAAACCAGGCAAAGAAGCTACAAAAAAGGAAAACTACAGGCCAATCTCCCTAACACGAATATAGATACAAAAATTCTCAACAAAATACTTGCAAATTGAATCCAAAGACACATTAAAAAAATCACACACCATGAAGAAGTGGAGTTCATTCCAGGCATGCAAGGATGATTCAACATAAGAAAATCAATCAATGTATTAAAATACTATAACAAATCAAAAGAGAAAAATCAAATGATACATCTTGATAGATGCTGAAAAAGCATTCAACAAAATCCAACATCCCTTTTTGATAAAAACAGTTCAAAAGGTAGGAACTGAAGGAAACTTCCTCAACATGATAAAGAGCATATATGGAAAACCCACAGCCAGCATAGTACTCAATGGTGAGACTGAAAGCCTTCCCTCTAAGATCAGGAATGAGACAAGGATGCACACTGTCACCACTGTTATTCAACATTGTGCTAGAAGTGCTAGGCACGGCAATCTGGCAAGACAAAGAAATAAAAGGCATCCAAATTGGAAAGAAGAAGTAAAACTGTCATTATTTGCAGATGATATGATCTTATATCTGGAAAACCCTGAGAAATCAACAATATACCTACTGGAGCTAATAAACAAATTTAGCAAAGTAGTGGGATACAAGATTAATACACATAAGTCACTAATGTTTCTATATGCTATAAATGAATGAAGTGAACAGACACTTAAGAAAAAGATACCATTATCAATAGCAACTAAAAAAGTCAAGTACCTAGGAATAAACTTAACCAAAGATGTAAAAGACCTATACAAAGAAAACTACATAACTCTACTAAAAGAAATAGAAAGGGACCTCAAACGATGGAAAAATATTCCATGTTCATGCATAGGTAGGCTAAATGTCATTAAGATGTCAATTCTATCCAAACTCATCTACAAATTCAGTGCAATTCCAATCAAAATTCCAACAACCTACTCTGCAGACTTGGAAAAGCTAGTTATCAAATTTATTTGAAAAGGGAAGATGCCTCAAATTGCTAACAACACTCTAAAAAAGAAAAATGAAGTGGGAGGACTTACACTCCCTGACTTTGAAACTTATTATAAAGCCACAATAGTCAAAACAGCATGGTACTGGCACAAATATAGATATATTGATCAATGGAACTGAATTGAGAATTAGGAGATAGACTCCCAGATCTACGGCCGACTGATCTTTGATAAGGCCCCCAAAGCCACTGAACTGGGATATAACAGTCTTTTCAACAAATGGGGCTGGGAGAGTTGGATATCCATATCCAAAAGAATGAAAAAGGACCCCTACCTCACACCCTACACAAAAATTAACTCAAAGTGGATCAAAGACCTCAATATAAAAGACAGTACCATAAAACTCCTAGAAGATAATGTAGGGAGACATCCTCAAGATTTTGTATTAGGAGGTCACTTCCTAGACCTGACACCCAAAGCATAAGCAACAAAGGAAAAAACAGATAAATGGGAACTCCTCAAACTTAGAAGTTTCTGTACCTCAAAGGAATTTGTCAAAAAGGTGAAGATCATATGAGACCAAGGGAAAAGATATCTATTTGGTACAGGATCTAAATTTTCTAAACGGTACAACTCTACAGTCAATTTGTTCAAACACCACAATTGCATGGAACTTTGAATAGGAAGTGAGATACGGTAGGTTAGTATAGGCTGGAGTGAAATAGTGACACATCCTAGAGTAATTTGGGCAGATAATAAAAACTATATTTACAGCCTCCCCCTCCCCAGCCCCGAGGATCTGGGGGAAGGTGCGGATGTGTTGGACATCCTCACCTGGACTGGTGTTGATGTTGTCACAAACATTGGGACTGGCGGTTTGATGTGCTGAGCCCTCAAGCATGGGACTTGCCCTTATGAAGCTCATTACCACAAAGGAGAGTCTAAAGTTGTATGTAATGGTGCCTAAGAGTCTCCCCCTGAGTACCTCTTTGTTGCTCAGATGTGGCCCTCTCTCTCTCTAACTGAGCCATCTCGACAGGTGAACTCGCTGCCCTCCCCCCTACGTGGGACCCGACTCCCAGGGGTGTAAATCTCCCTGGCAACGCAGAGTATGACTCCCGGGGATGAATGTGGACCCGGCATCGTGGGACTGAGAGTATCTTCTTGACCAAAAGGGGGATGCAAAATGAGACGAAATAGTTTCAGTGGCTGAGAGATTCCAAATGGAGTCGAGAGGTCACTCTGGTGGACATTCTTATGCACTATATAGACAACACCTCTTAGGCTTTAATGTATTGGAATAGCTAGAAGTAAATACCTGAAACTACCAAACTCCAACCCAGCAGTCTGGACTCCTGAAGACAATTATATAATAATGTAGATTACAAGGGGTGACAGTGTGATTGTGAAGACCTTGTGGATCACACCCCCTTTAGCTAGTGTATGGATGAGTGAAGGAATGGGGATAAAAACTAAAGGACAAATGGGGTGGGATGGGGGGATGATTTGGGTGTTCTTTTTTCACTTTTATTTTTTATTCTTGTTCTGGTTCTTTCTGATGTAAGGAAAATGTTCAGAGATAGATTGTGGTGATGAACGCATAACTATGTTATCATACCGTGGACAGTGGATTGTATATCATGGATGATTGTATGGTGTGTGAATGTATTTCAGTAAAACTGAATTTAATAAAAAAAAAAAAAGGTGAAGAGGCAGCCAACTCAATGGGAAAAAATATTTGGAAACCACGTATCTGAAAAAAGACTGATACCTTGCATATATAAAGAAATCCTATAACTCAATGACAATAGTACAGACAGCCCAATTATAAAATGGGCAAAAGATACGAAGAGACAGTTCTCTGAAGGGGAAACACAAATGGCCAAGAAACACATGAGAAAATGTTCAGCATTGCTAGCTATTAGAGGGATGCAAATTAAGACCACAACGAGATAGCATCTCACACCAATTAGAATGGCTGCCATCAAACAAACAGGAAACTACAAATGCTGGAGAGGATGTGGAGAAATTGGAACTCTTATTCATTGTTGGTGGGACTGTATAATGGTTCAGCCACTCTGGAAGACAGTCTGGCAGTTCCTTAGAAAACTAGATATAGAGTTACCCTTCAATCCAGCAACTGCACTTCCTGGTATATACCTGGAAGATCTGAAAGAGTGATGCAAACAGATATCTGCACGCCAATGTTCATAGCAGCATTATTCACAATTGCCAAGAGATGGAAACAACCCAAATGTCCTTCAACAGATGACTGGATAAATAAAATGTGGTATTTACATACAATGGAATATTACGCAGCAGTAAGAAGGAACGATGTCGTGAAACATATGACAACTTGGATGAACCCTGAAGACATAATGCTGAGCAAAATAAGGCAGGCACAAAAAGAGAAATATTGTATGTTACCACTAATGTGAAGATTGCTGGGGGAGAACGCATGGGGTGTTGGGCTTCCCCACCTCGATGGTTGCTGATGGGCTCACATACTTTGGGGACTGGTGGTTTGATGGGCTGAGCCCTCAATCACGGGACTTGCCATTGGGAAGACTGTTACTGCAAAGGAGAGGCTAGGCCTGCTTATAATTGTGCCTAAGTGTCTCCTCCTGAATGCCTCTTTGTTGCTCAGATGTGGCCCTCTCTCTCTAGCTAAGCCAACCTAGCAGGTGAAATCACTGCCCTCTCCCCTATGTGGGATCTGTCACCCAGGTGTGTAAATCACCCTGGCAACATGGAATATGACTCCCAGGGAAGAATCTAGACCCAGCAGCGTGGGATGTAGAACGTCTTCTTGACCAAGGCAGGGATGTGAAATGAAATGAAATAAGTTTCAGTGGCTGAGAGATTCCAAAATGAGCCGAGAGGTCACTCAGGTGGGAACGCGTAAGCACAATATAGATAACCCTTTTTAGGTTCTAATGACTTGGAATAGCTAGCAGTAAATACCTAAAACTATCAAATTACAACCTGAACCCTTGAATCTTGAAGACGATTGTATAACAATGTAGCTTATGAGGGGTGACAATGTGATTGGGAAAGCCATGTGGATCACACTTCCCCTTTGTCCAGTATATGGATGGATGAGTAGAAAAATGGAGGGGGAGGGCACCCAGTGTTCTTTTTCACTTTTTTATTCTTATTACTTTTGTGTGTGTGGGAATGAAAATGTTCAAAAATTAAAAAAAAAAAAAAAGAAAAGAAAGAAAGAAAGAAATAACAAAGTCCCCCAAATGGTGAAATGGTATCTTTTAACTGCTGAATGAATGGGAGGACACACATTGTCTGGAATATATTAGTCCTAATACCTTACTTATATCATTAATTTGTTAGAAAGTCCCTACTTTTGTACTTAGCAAAATGGTAGCCTATTCCTGGTTAAATTATCCAAATTTCTGAGTGAGTGGAGTCTGAACTAATATATTTCTACTTTAATCAAAAGTGGTACTTCTCCTTAAATTATTTACTTAATTTTTTTTACAATTACTATTTCAAAACTAATTATATTCTAAAAGGCTAACCTCTCCAAAATATCTACTGCCTTCCTTCTTCAGTAGAAATTTTCATGAAATCGGGTGAACAAATTAACATATACCATGAAACTGGTTTTCTACCCAAACAGGTTTTCTACCCAAAGGGTTGGGCAGCTATTAAACCCTCCTGCCCCTTAGAACTTTTCTTTCAGTGCCTCATTTTCATAACTCCTCGGTTTGACAGAAGTGGTTCACTGGTGCCCTTAAACAATTAACAAACTTTTAAAAATGAACATTGCAGTCATTTTTAAACCATAGAAAATAATACCTATCAAAAGATCGCCCTTATCTTTGGAACAATTCTAATCTGTGAGTTTAGGATATGTCTTCAGGCATTTTATTTGGTTTCTAGCATTTCAACCTTAAGCTTTTCCCCTTTTTCACTCCTTTTTCTTTTTCTTTTACTTTAAGTAAAAATACAGTGCTAAAAAAACATTAAGCTATATGTTTTAACTGTACATGTACCAGGATATTCCGAGTTTAAATCCCCCTTGGAACCATAACTCTTAACCACCCTCCCATATAAATATATGCTACAATAGGGTCTTTCATTGCAAAACTCATACCCATGGGGCAATGTCATTTATCATTGAGTAAATAATGCAAGATAACATAATGAAAAGGGGATTTTGCTTTATTCCCTTAACTATAAATAAAAATATGTAGCACTTTGCAGGATTACCACATGTGGTATAATATTAACTTCAATAACAATCTTTAAGCCAAACTGTAAAAAAAGATAAACTGTGCTCTCTGGGTCTCAAGTTTGAAAAAGGCTCTATTTTCTTTAAATTTACTGCTGTCATGAAGCATATAAGAGTGGCTGCATATAATTTGTGATCCTATAATGAAAGGCCCTATTGTGATCCGTACATACAAAAAAAAAGTGGAGTTATGTTGTGGGAATTATAAAAAGTGCTTGTGATGAAGATCAATGCAGTGAAGCCAAGTCAGAGTCTCAGTCAAAGACCTTTTCCCAGATAAAGAAAGCAAATCACTGTCAGCTGTGGCTTGATTTATATATTATAGACAGCCAAGGAGGGTGGTTCTAGAATATGAAAACTGAAAACAAAAACGGATAGAGTGATTTTACTCACATCGATTATGACAATGCTGAATTATGCTAAAACCTGATGTGATATGATGGAAATCAGCATCACCAATCCCAGCCTGTGTTAACTCTGGCTATCCTGGTCTCATCTTGGCATACAGATGCCATTCCGCTTTGGTACAGAATGTTTGTGCTCACATTAGCAGCAGGCGCTGGGCTGCAAAGATCAAATTGGAAGAGATTTCACTCTATTTTCAAAGAGGAGAGAATTTATTCCTTTGATTGCTACTTGCTTGCAAAGCAGAGCTTGCTTCAGCTTTCTAAAGAGTGCCACTTAAACTAAATTATAGCAGTGTGATCGGAACAAGGATTCCTGGGAGAACTCATTACAGTTACAGAGAAATGGGGATTTCACTTTTCTACTCCTTTTTCAAGAAGTTACACTTGTCCACAGAGGCTGAACAGTCAAGGCACTGGAAGCATTATGTTCAAAGGAACTGAAAGACTTTGTAGTAACATCTGATGCCTCCTTAGATGTGTCTTACTGACCACTGACTTGTTTCCTCACACTATCAACAATTAACGATTTCATATGAAATATCTAAATTTTTAAAATGGAAAATAACCTCTTAAGTCAAAATTATTAAAGACATGTCATTATAACAGGACAAAGAACTAATTGACCATAACCTGGCCAGTTGGGAGTACAACACTCCTATCAACTTTGTCCTCATCAGGACATGTATTCCTTTCACCCCTCCCTCCTCCCTCAGCCCTTACGTCTTGCTCAATGCCCAAGACTTTGCCTATATAGCCAGTTCTCCATTATCCAGCAGCAAATAACTCGATTCGTCAGTTAAAAAAAAAAGTACATTTGTGAAAAACATAAAACCAGTAAAAAGCAGTGAAAACATCTTTTGGAGATCATCTTTTAGAAGAACATAACAACAAAGGTAATAAAATTAATATTTAGTGGGTGGTTACTGTGTTTCTGGCACTCTCCTAAGCTTTGTAATTCTTACAACTCTATAAAATGGGTATTATTATCATCATTCTACTGATAATGAGATGATGCTCAGAGAGGCTAAGTGCCCAAGCTTACTTGGGAAACACTGTTTTAAAAAAAACGGCTTAGCCTGTTGTGGTGGTTTGAAGTTTTACTTACCACTGAAAAACAAGTTCTTAAATTTAATCCATTCCCGTGGGTGTGAACCCATGGTAAGTAGGACCTTTTCATGAGGTTACTTCAGTTAAGGTGTGTGTGGCCCATCCCAATCAGGATTGGCCTTAATCCTATTATTGGAGTCCTTCATAAGTGGAATGGATTCAGCCATGAGAAAGCCACAGAAGCAAGAAGCTGAAAGCAATGGAACCCAGAAGAGAAGGGAGAGACCAGGAGACATCACCATGTGTCTTGCCATGTGGCATACAAGAAATCGCCAGCAGCTGACCCCAGAACATCAGTTTCTGAGACGAAAGCATTGCCCTGATGAGGCCTTGACGCAGACTTTCTTTTAGCCTCAAAACCAAGAGCAAATAAATTCCCATTGTCTAACCCAATCCGTTTCATGGTTTTTGCTTAAGCAGGAAACTAAAACACCCGAGAACATATCTACATTTATATATGCATTTAAAGTAATAGGAAACTGAAATGTTCAGAAAATGACTTTTCAGCAAAATTTAGGACCGTTCTATTCCATGAAGTGAGGCACATACTTCAACTGGAGCAACGGGGCTGCCACTTAACCAAGATAGAGTATTTGAGTAATAGTGTGGATGATACAGGAAAATGGCGGGGCAGTAGGCCTTTGGGTGGGAAGCACCTAAAAGGATAGGGATGCTAGGTCTTCTCTACATGTTCTTGGGTCAGGGTGTGGCACAGTGCAGGAAATTTCTGTCATGCTCTGCTTGTCAAGGAGCAGAGCCAAACTTGGCAAAAGGCCGAATGTCTGATGATCAATGGGGCAGGGCTCTTTATTGACCCCACTTCCTTTCTGCTGGCACCAGTCATAGAAGTGTGCAGAAGGGCCCATTTCTCAAGTGGTGACTCTAAGTGCTAATGCACCTATTCCTCCGATCTAAAGGAAATATGGGTTAGATTTCATTTTGAAATATTAATGCACTGGGTGGTTTGAAAGAGCATCCTAAGGGAAGCTTACCCCCATTCTTGTTTGGAGATGTCATTGGACAATACCCTCCCCCCAAATGTTGAAGACACTGGAATATTTAATCATCGTCTTTTTCACTCACTTTTCCCATTCCAAGGATGAAAACTCCATAAGTAGGTGAAAATAAGAACGTGCCTCTCTCCTTATTCTTATCCATTTCAAGAAGCCCTAATGGAATCCTGGAGTTGCAGGGCATAGAGGAAGACCATTACTGATGGCTCTCTCCAAAGAGAGCAGAAAAATGAAAAATGCTTCTTGCCCCATTCTTACTCATTAATCATTTATCAGGAAGCTGGATATAACACTTTCTTTTTGAAAATTCTATGCAGGAAAAAATTTCTAAATCATCTTAGATAAATCCCTCCTGTCCCTGACAGCGGTCTCGGGGTACTAACTTGTAGGCTCACTTATATAGGGTTTTTTCCACACTCTTAATGCCTTTTAGGCTTCCAGCACATGACTTGGAGACTGTGTGAAAAGGTGTACTTTCCAAGTATATTTTCAAATTAACTTACTCTTCTACTATGTAAAGCTTTAACATGTAGTCATATAGCCAAAAAGGTCAGCATCCTAAAAATTAATTCTTCAGAAAATACTAATTAAAGAACTACAGAATTTTTAAGTCTGATCAGTTTTATGTCATAACATAACACTGCCAAAGTGGTCTTGAGGGGCATTTGTTTTTAAACAAAAGCATATTTTTATTACACAAACCTGGAAGAGTCAACATTAATTATTTATATCAAATTTCTTTTAAAAATCTGCCTGAACATGGAGCCATAGAAATGTGTGGGTCCCTTTTTCCTGGCCTACATATCACTGAACAAAAAATAATTTAGTCACAGTTGTGTATCCCTCAATCAAGAGTATAGTCTTAATCATATAGATGAGGAGGTGATGAAAATGTGTTGGGTACTTATGCCCCTTGGCTGCTGTACTCTCTTCAGTTCTCTGCAGTTTGTGGTTTTTTTGGCAGATTTTATTGAGATATATTCATTTATCATATATTCCATCCAAATTATACAATCAATATCTCAGAGTATCATCACCTAGTTGTGCAATTATCATCACACTCACTTTTACATCATTTTCATTACTCCAAAAAGAAAATTATCAGATAGACACAAAAAGAGAAAACCCAAAACACCCCATATCCCTTATCTCCCCATTATTGACCCTTAGTATTGGTATGGTACATCAGTTACTGCTGATAAAGATTTTAGGACATTACTGTTAACTGTAGTCTGTAGTTTGCAATAGGTATTTCGCCCCCACATACCACTCTATTTTTAACTTTTTGTACCAGTGTTGTATATTTGTACTTGTTCATACAAGTAGTTATTGAAATTTGTAGTGTTCATGACTCTGAACAATCCTTTCAACCAACAGCAGTATTCCTTATATTCCTCAAGGGCATTTTTTTTTTCACAGTGTACAATCAGTTGTTCATGGTATCATCATAAAGTTGTACATTTATCACCACAATCAGCACTTGAACATACTGATTACAAGAAAAATTGTTTTGTTTTTTTTTTAGCAATAAGAAAAACATGATAAAAAGAAAAATAACATGTCATACAATACAATATACTAGTAAGGACAGCAAATAACACCACTACCAAGAATCCCATATTCCTCCCCTATCCCCCCCTCTCATATACATTTAGCATTGGCATATTGCCTTTGTTACATTTAATGGAGGTATATTATAATGTTACTGTTGACCGTAGACTCCAGTTTGCTTTGATTATGTTTTTTCCTGAATACCATCCCCTTTTCAACTTTCTACATGGTTGACATTCATTTGCTTTCCCACATGCAAAAACATTTTTATATTTGTATATTTAGTAACAGTCATTGGCCACTCCAGTTTTTGCCACGTTATACAGTCCCAGTCTTTATCATCTATCTTTACCTCTGGTGTCATAAATTCTCCTATTCCACCTCTTTCAGCTTTACTCACAGACATCTTTGTTCAGTGTACTTACAATACCGTGCTACCATCACACAGTATTATGCTATCTATTTCTGGATCTGTGCAATCAATCCTAAACATTCTGTAGTCCTTCAGCATCAAATGGCTGATCTCTGCCCTCTTTCTATCTCCTGGTCGCCTGTGTTGTCAGCTTTTAACTCCCAAAGTTTGTTCATTAATGTCTGTTCATATTAGTGAGACCATACAGAATCTGTCCTCAAGGGCATTTTTCAAAAATTTAATTTTATTGTGGCAACACATGTAACATAAAATTTGCCATTTCAACCATTTTTAAGTGTACAGTTCAGTGGCATTAATTACATTTACAATGTTGCCTTACCATCACCTCCATCCATTATCAAAACTTTTCATCACTCCAAACAGAAACTCTTCACTTTAGGGGCATTTTTAACATCAAGACTTACCCATGCCTTCTCAAAGAATTTTATTCCAAACCTCTCTCTGCAGTGAGATATTAAACCTTTAGGTAGCTTCATTACTAGCAATAAAGATTCATTATCTGTGGAAATAATGTTCTCAGAAATTCATGAAACCATATGTTTCTCACAATTCCCCAAGGGCAAAATTATAATCAGATAAATCACCACTGTTCTTGGGGATCTAATACAGTGTTTCTCAAAGTACAGTCTAAGGTCCACATGTACCATGGTGGGGAGAAGGGAGAGGTGCTAAAATGCAGATTCTTAAACACTATGTCAGATATACTAAATCAGAATTTCCAGGAATAGGGGCCAATAATCTGCATTTTAAAGGCACTTCCCAGATCATTCTTATAGAACCTAATGATTCAGAACCACTGAGCTATTTGACCCAACTCTTGCCATCACAGAGCCATGAAATATACTAAGTACAAAAAAAGAGAGATGAATATGGGACTAAATATTTGAAACAATAAAACAGGCAACTCCAGGGACAAACACCCTTTCCGCCCCTCCCCCAATTCCTGGCCTGAGTCTGACCCTAAAGCCCACTTCCTACCTTGCAGAGAAGAAAGCTGTAGGAAGGGCTGGAGGTCCTTCTATTCCTGTCTTAGAGAACTGCACTTCCTTCGGCCGGAAAACAGACAAGCTCTTTCCACCGAGGAATTTATTTGGTGATTACCCCTCAGAGCTACAGCTGTACAAACTCAGCAAGGAGTCCTGCATCTAGGGAGCAAAATTAAGTCAAGTATAAACTCAAAGATTGCCTAGAAATATCAGAAGTTTTCCGATCTCAATATTTACATTCTGGCTCTTCGTGGGACTAAATATAAACACAGTTTTCCCTATTAGGGGGAGATCCAGAATTTACACACTGCAAATGGTTACCCTGTTCTTTCTCAACAGCTTTTAAATCCATCTCATTCCAGTTTCTAAGTGGTGAATTGAACATGTATTCAGTTCATCCTTCCCAAGACAAGAGATTTCAACAAATTCCTGGAAATTGAAAAGCAGTTGTGAGCAAGATTAGAAAGCTCATCTAACTATCACTTAAATATCTTTAAAAGATCTCCAGGAGCTCAATCAAGTTTTAAATTTGAACATGTAACTGACATTTAATTTGGGGAGCATGTTAAAAAAATATATATGCCGTTTTAAAGGTAACATTAAACTGTTTCTTTTCCTTTAAGACTTCATTTCTTATTTAAGCTAAGATATACAAGCTTAAGGAGAAAATGTAGACCTGGAGAACAAATACAGAACCATATGAATACGGAAGGAGCCTCAGGACATGTTGAAACTGTAGGCCGTAAGTTACTCAAATGCTGCAAATACTTCATGGCATTAAGGATTTCCCTCAGAGTCTAAAAAAATATGATAATGACTTTCTTAAATCATTGTATGAAAATGACTACACACAACATATACTGTAACCATAGTATTTCCAGAACCTGAAATACCCTCTTTATTAGAAAAAACTTTAAGCCATGTTCCAAAACAAAAAGTCTTGTTTATAAACAAGAATCCAAGTCCTTGGGCATCCGTTTGCTCAAATGTGACCACTGAAGAATTTTAGATTTGTCCAGGTACTGAGCGTGGCTGCAGACTGAGCAAAACAGACTGTTCAGTGTCAGCTGCTACTAGAGAGCAACTGCTGGGACGTGATACTGGTGCTTTTTAAAGTGAAGTTTCTTTGACAGAAGCATTGTCTTCTGGCATGCTTTTGGATCTATATTCTGCATGCAGTATGAATGTCCATTTTCCTGGTCTGGAGAGGGCAACCCTTGTCTCCTTTGTGGTGCTGGACCCTAAACACCAAAACAAATCAGGTCTGTATGAAATATCACTCCATACTGAGACAACAAATTGATCTTTTTCTTAGAAATCCTCTTATTTAAGTATGAAGATAAAATATTCTTGTTAATCACTGGGGGGGAGGAGATACCTATTATGTATATTCTTTGATAATGCTGCTTTTTATACTATGTCCTATAGATCAGCATTCATGAAAAATAATTTGCATGAAAATCAAGAAGAAATGGTTTTTAAGGTCACCTACTTGCTTCTTATTTTGCAATGATAACACTAATGCTATAATAACAAAACCTAGGTCAGCTTGTATATGTGGATAAGAAGACACTTTGGGTTTTTGGGGTTTTTTTTTAATGCTTTGTAAAATTGGTGGGAGTTAGCACCCATTCTTTCTTAACAAATAATGCAGGATACCTACAATTCATTAGGATAAGGTAAAAAACAAACAAACAAAAAAGTTCCACTGAACTTGACCTGCTTCTTCAATTATCTAGCCCCCCAAATCTTCTCCAACCCTCCCTACTTCCCCAGCCCCCTGCATCTCAGAAATAAATGAGTGCTTCAGTCTCTTCCAAGGGAAAAAACATATAACAAAAGCCCCTCCTGGGATTCCACGTCTCCCTCTAACTCTTCTCTCCCTCCTCACAACTAAATTTCTGACAACTATCTTCACTCCCTATCCCCATTACTCCATCTCCCTTTCAGTTCACAGCTCACTGCAACCGCATCCCAATTATGCCACTCAAATTCCACAGTGGAAGCAAATGCCATCTAATTGGCAAACTCAGAGGGCCCTTTCAGTCCTTAATTTTGCACATCAGCACCATTACCATGTGCTCCTTCTTGAAATTCTCCTCTTTGGTTATTTGTGATTTCATTTTCTCCTCTATTCTCTTCTATCTCTATTCTCTACTCCACACTTTCCCATCTCTTTGGCCCTTCTGCTTTTAGATGTTGATGTTTCCTGTAGCTCTATCTTCAATCTTTCTCTCTTTCTCTGTGCAATCCATACTCTCATCACTAAAATCTGTATACCCAGCTCTGACCCCATTTAAGGAAGTCTCTCCAGTGGACGATTCCACCATTTACCCAGCTGCCCAAGCTAAAATTCTGGGAACCATCCCAGATTTCTCAATGTCAACTATATATAATCAATTTCAAAGTCCTATCAATATAATCTAAATATTTCTTAGATCTGTCATTATCAGTTCATTCCTTCTGCAACTTGTCCCACTCAGATCATTATCTCTCCTAGACCACAGTATTATAAGAAGCAAGACAATAAAGTACATATGAGTAAAAAACTTGGAGCCCCCTCTTATAAGTAAGGATGCTAAACAAATACAATAAGGCATAGAACAAAAAAAAGGGGGGGCGGAATTCTAATATTGTATAACTATAGGCAAATTATTTAATCATTCCAAGCTTGTCCTAGTTTGCTAATGCTGCCAGAATGCAAAACACCAGAAACAGATTGGCTTTTATAAAAGGGGGTTTATTTGGTTACACAGTTACAGTCTTAAGGCCATAAAGTGTCCAAGGTAATGCATCAACAAGCAGGTACCTTCACTGGAGGATGGCCAATGGTGTCCGGAAAACCTCTGTTAGCTGGGAAGACACGTGGCTGGTGTCTGCTCTGAAGTTCTGGTTTCAAAATGGCTTTCTCCTGGGATGTTCCTCTCTAGGCTACAGCTTCTCTCCAAAATGTCACTCTCAGTTGCTCTTGGGGCGTTTGTCCTCTTTTAGCTTCCCCAGAACAAAAGTCTGCTTTCAAAGGCCATATCCAAAATGTCTCTGTAAGCTTCAGCACCTCTCTCAGCTTACATGTATTCTTCAAAGTGGCCGTCTTGGCTGTAGCAAGCTTGCTCCTTCTGTCTGAGCATATATTGTGCCCTAGTAAACTAATCAAGGCCCATGCTGAATGGAGGGGGGGGGGGGCACACCTCCAAGGAAACTATCCAGAGTCATCACCCACAGTTGGGTGGGTCGCATATCCATGGAAACACTCAAAGAATCACAATCTAATCAACAACTGATACTTCTGTCCACACAAGATTCCATCAAAGATAATGGCGTTTTGGGGGACATAATACATTCAAACTGGCACATTCCACCCCCTGAACCCCAAAACGACATGATCTTTCCTTATACAAAATACATTCATCCCATCACAGTATCACAAAAACTTAAATCATTTCAGTAACAATAGTTAAGTACAAGATCCCATTAAATCAGTTATCAGTTACAGGCATGGTTTGTCCTAAGGCATAATTCCCTGTAGCTGCGGACCTGTGAAACTTAGAACAAGTTATGTACTTCCAATATACAGAGGAGGACAGTCATAGGGTAAACATTCCCATTGCCATAAGGAGAAACTGAAAGGAAAGTGGAGTTAACAGGACCAAAACAGTTCCTAAAACCCACAGGGCAAACTCCATTAGATTTCCAAGTCTGAGTCATTAACAGAATGAGGTTGCATCCTTGGGGCTTGAGAGAGCAGGAGTCTAACCCTTTCTAAGGGCCTTTGCGGCGGCCCTTTTCTCTCCAAACGCTGGGGTGAGTGTTCCAATATATCCACACACTGGGGAGACCACCTTCTCGGCCCCACCCTCCTCAAACATTGGGGCAGCACCCGGATTCCCTTCCATCTCCGGGGCACACGCTTAACCCCTTCAGAACAGTGGGGTGGTGGCCAGGCTCTCCCCAATTCCCTGGGAATGTGCTACACCCTCTTTGGGGCCTGGGGCGGCAAAACTCTTCTAGAGCATCGAGGCAGAAGGCCCACTCTTGACTTCTGGGGCAAATTCACCCTTTGCATGCATGTGGGCCACTCCGCTCTCCCTGCCCAAGACCTCTTGACTCCAGACCTCAACCTCCATGGCTCTGTCTTTGAAGAAATTTTTCCTTCAATTTGTTCCTTGTCTATCTCCTCCAGTCCAGACCGATAGCAGCTCCGTCTATAAAGATCTCACAAAGATTCTGTTGGCTTTGCATGAAGCCCACAGGGGTCAAAGCCATCAGACAATAGGACTTTCCACAAATCCTTTCTGGATAACTCCATCTCCAATTCTGGCTTGTACTGGAATGGTGGTTGGGTTCCATGTTTGGTTACATCCTCACATTGGGCTATAGCTTCTGGGGTTTTACCCCTTGGAAGCCCAAAGTTTTTCAGGCCATCAATTTCTGGTTTCTTTGAAACCAAAAGTTCATTTCTCAGCTTATCTCTGCCCTCTCACATTTTACTATAAGCTGCAAGTAAAAGCCAGGCTACTTCTTCTATATTTTGCTTGGAGATCTCATCAGCTAAATATTCTAGGTCGTCACTTTCAAATTCTACCTTCCATCCAACACCAGGACTCAATTTTGCCAAATTCTCTGCCATTTTAAAACAAGGATCACCTTCCTTCCAGTTTGCAACAACACATTCATCATTTCTGCCCAAGGCATCATCAGAAGTATCTTTAGAGTCCGTATTTCCACAAACAGTCTCTTCAAAGCAGTTTAGGCCTTTTCTATCAAGCTCCTCACAATTCTTCCAGAATCTTCCCCTTATCCATTTATAAAGCTGTTCCAACATATTTGGTATTTGCACCCCACTTCTCTGGTACCAAAATCTGTCCTAGTTTGCTGCCAGAAATGGATTGGCTTTTATAAAAGGGGGTTTATTTGGTTACACAGTTACAGTCTTAAGGCCAAAAAGTGTCCAAGGTAACACATCAACAATTGGGTACCTTCACTGGAAGATGGCCAATGGTGTCCGGAAAACCTCTGTTAGCTGGGAAGGCATGTGACTGGCATCTGCTCCAGAGTTCTTGTTTCAAAATGTCTTTCTCCTGGGATATTCCTCTCTAGGCTGCAGCTTCTCTCCAAAATGTCACTCTCCATTGCTCTTGGGGCGTTTGTCCTCTCTTAGCTTCTCCAGAACAAAAGTCTGCTTTCAAAGGCCATATCCAAAATGTCTCTGTAAGCTTCAGCTCCTCTCTCAGCTTACATGCATTCTTCAAAGTGTCCCGCTTGGCTGTAGCAAGCTTGCTCCTTCTGTCTGAGCTTATATCGTGCCCTAGTAAACTAATCAAGGCCCATGCTGAATGGGCGGGACCACACCTCCATGGAAACTATCCAATCAGAGTCATCACCCACAGTTGGGTTGGGTCACTTCTCCATGGAAACACTCAAAGAATCACAATCTAATCAACAACTGATACTTCTGCTCACACAAGATTACATCAAAGTTAATGGCGTTTTGGGGGACATAATACATTCAAACCGGCACAATGATTCAGATTCCCAACTGCCAAATTAACGGTAAAAGAGATGTATCTTCAGGAGTTATTACTTAAAGGGTAAAGAATTTCTGTTTGGGGTCATGGAAAAGTTTTGGTATGGATGGTGGTGATAGTAGCATCATATTGTATACGTAATTAATATCACTGAATTGTACATATAAAGGTGGTTAAAATGGGAAATTTCGTATTGTATGTATGTTACCACAATAAAAAATTTAAATAATAATATCCTGCTTAAAATGGGGGAAGGGGTGTTTATCTAAGGAGCCTCTGAACTCTTACCATTCTATAATTCTATTTCTACCAGACATTACTCCAATAGTTCATTACTCCATTACTTGTTACATATGCAAGATATTACTGTTGCTAAAAGAAACAAGCTGATGTGTTTGCTGCCAAAATATATCGAGAACATCCTAATTTCCATCAATTTCAAAAACTAAGCCTTCAATTGCAGGTATCAAAGAAATAAAATATAAGCAAAAAAAGAAAAATTGTAATGAAATTGATTATGTATAAAAGTGCTATTTCAAAATAATTTCTTCAGAAATCAAGCAACACAGAATAATGATTCAGTAGCAACATGAGTGTGCCATAAACCATTCTGACAGTCAATAACAACATTATGAACAAAATGCTCTTTCTACCCACAGAACAGCAGTGTGAAAATTGTATAATATCTAAAGTCAAATACCAGCACAATATATATGCAATAAGAGCTTATAAAAAGTTTCAGGATCTGCTTTCAAAACAAGATTCTCAGAGAAATATAATAAGAACTAAGCTGTGAAAATGCAGTCTGAATTCCATTCAAATGTTATTACCCCAATCAAGTGAGAGACACATATTACCCTTTTGACAGTTCAGATTCAGTTGTCCACTAAGCTCAGAAGTAATGCTCTCACTGCAGCAGGAAGAGGACCATGGAACTGGGATGTTACCACGCCCCACACAACCATCTCTTCAGCAAGCTGGAAGATGCCCCTTGGCAGCGCTGCAACCGAGAGCTTCTCTTGGGGATTCTGCTCAACTGTGACATTGCACAGTCTTCGTCCGCAGAGGCCTGCGGAGTTCACAGCTTAGAAGCGGGGTCTTGCATGGAGATCCCAACGGCCCTACACCAATCCCAGGGACTTAGGGGCCCACGGCAGAGACTGTGGGGAACCTGAGCTGAAGGGCTGGACTTGTCAACAGCTTTAAGACTCCAGGAATGGCTGGGAGTTCTGGGTCTTAAAGCCATCTTCCCTGCCAAACTGCACAGGGCACACCCCCCACCCTCAGGGCTGGCGGCCCCAACTGCACATGGAAATTTGGTGCACTGATTGGACCTCCAAAGGTTTAGACCCCCACTCGCCACAAAGATGAAGCTGGGGAGAACTGGCTTGACGAGAACAGGTGACTAGGCGGCGGCATCTGCTGGTAACTCAGGGAAAATACACTCCACAAGTTGTAGCTCTGAAAAATTACAGATAATTGTTCAAATAAGCCTGCATATCCTGAAACAACCCTATCAAGATAAGCAAATGCCAAGAGGCCAAAAATAACAGAAAATTTTAAAGCATATGAAGAAACCAGAAGATGTGGATAACACAAACGCTCAAATAAAAAATCAGAGGAGACACAGTAGTTGGAGCAATTAATCAAAGAAGTAATCACAAACAACAAGATCATGGTACAGGATATAAATGATAAGAAGACCTTAAAAGAGCATAAAGAAGAATTTGCAAGAATAAATTTAAAAAAGATGGGCTTATGGGAATTAAAAAAAAAATGCTGATCAAATTAAAAAGATCTTGGAAACACATAGCAGCAGATTAGATGAACTCAAAAAAATGAGTAGGCAAACTTGAATAAAACATTCTGGAGAGCGAAAGTACAAAAGATCAAATGGAGAAAAAAACTGGAAAATTTGAAATGGATCTCAGGGATATGATGGATGACATGAAGCACACAAATATAAGAATCATTGGCATTCCAGAAGGGGAAGAGAAAGCTAAAGGTCTAGGAAGAGTATTCAAAGACATTGCTGGGAAAACTTTCCAACCCTTAATGACATAAATGCTAAATCATAGATGCCCAACGAAATCCAAACAGAATAAATCAAAATAAACCCACTCCGAGACATACTTTGATCAGATTGTCAAATGCTGAAGAGAAGGAGCAAGTTCTGAAAGCAGCAAGACAGAAGCAATTCACCAAATACCAGGCAAACAACATAAGACTAAGTAGTGACTACTCAGTGGCCACCATGGAGGCGAGAAGGCAGTGGTAAGACGTATTTAAAATTCTGGAAGAAAAAAACTGCCAACCAAGAATTCTTTATCCAGCAAAGCTCCCTTCAAATTTGAGGGAAAACTTAAATTTTTCTCAAGCAAATGATGAGAGAATTTGCTAATAAGAGACCTGCCCTATAAGAGATACTGAAGGGAGCCCTACGGCAGAGAAAAAAAGAAAGGAGAGAGAGGTATGGAGAAGAGTTCAGAACTAATAAGTTTTAGTAAGGGTACATTAAAGGAAATAGAGAAAGGAAAAAAATATATTTGACGAATAAAAACCAAAGGATAGGATGGCTGATTCAAGAAATGCCTTCACAGTAATAACACTGAATGTAAATGGATTAAACTCTCCAATTAAAAGACATAAATTGGCAGAATGAACTAAAAAATACGAACCATCAATATGTTGCTTACAAGAGACTCATCTTGGACCCAGAAACACAAAGAAATTAAAAGTGAAAGGATGGAAAAAAATATTTGGCTACAGCCAAAAGAAAGCAGGAGTAGCAATACTAATCTCAGATAAATAGACTATAACTGCAAGGATGTTATAAGAGACAAAGAAGGTCACTATATACTAATAAAAGGGACAAATCAACAAGAAGAAATAACAATCATAAATGTCTATGCACCCAATCGAGGTGCCCCAAAATACATTGGCAAAACTGAAGGAAGCAATAGATGTTTCCACAATAATTGTGGAAGACTTCAGTACATCACTCTCTCCTATAGCTAGATCAACCAGACAGAGGACCAATAAGGAAACTGAAAACCTAAACAATCTGATAAATGAATTTGAATTTACAGACATATATAGAACATTACATCCCAAATCTCTAGTGCTCACTGAACTTTCACCAGAATAGATCATATCCTGGGCCATAAAACAAGCCTCAATAAATTTAAAAAGATTCAAATTATTCAATGCACATTTTCTGATCACAGTGGAATACAATTAGAAGTCAATAAGCATCAGAGATTTAGAACATTCATAAATATCTGGAGGTTAAACAACACACTCCTAAACAATCAGTAAGTTAAAGAAGAAATAGCAAGAGAAGTTGCTAAATATATAGAGATGAATGAAAACAAGAGCACTACATATCAAAACTTATAGTATGCAGCAAAGGCAGTATTACAGGAGAAATTTAAAAAGGAAGAAAGAGGTAAAATCAAAGAACTAATGAAACAACTGAAGAAGCTATAAAATGAACAGCAAACTAATCCTAAACCAAGTAGAAGAAAAGAAATAACAAAGATTAAAGCAGAAATAAATGATATAGAGAACAAAAAAACAGTAGAGAGAATAAATAAAACCAAAAGTTGGTTCTTGAGAAGACCAACAAGACTGACAAGCCCCTTGTTAGAATGACAAAATCAAAAAGAGAGAAGACCTAAATAAACAAAATAATAAATGAGAGAGGTGACATTATTGGGAATCCTGAAGAAATTTAAAAGATTACAAGAGAACACTATGAATAACTGTATGCAAACAAACTAGATAACATAGAGGAAATGGACAATTTCCTGGAAACACATGAACAACACAGACTGACCAGAGAAGAAATAGAAGACCTCAGCAAATCAATCCTAAGCAAAGAGATCCAATCAGTCATCAAAAAGCTTCCCACAAATAAATGCCCAAGGCCAGATGGCTTCACAGGGGAATTCTATCAAACTTTCCAAAACGAACTGACACCAATCTTACTTAAGTTCTTTCAAAACACTGAAGAAAATGGAACACTACCTAACTCATTTTATGAAGCTAACATCACTCTACTGTCAAAACCAGGTAAAAATGCTACAAGAAAGGAAAACTAGAGGCCTGTCTCCCTAATGAATATAGATGCAAAAATTCTCAACATAATACTTGCAAATCGAATGCAAAGACACATTAAAAAAAATCATACACTATGACCAAGTGGGGTTCATTCCAAGCATGCAAGGATGGTTCAACATAAAGAAAATCAATGTAATACAACACATTAACAAATCAAAAGGGAAAAATCAAATGATTATCTCAACAGATGCTGAAAAAGCATTTGACAAAATCCAGCATCCTTTTTTGATATAAACACTTTGACAGGTAAGAATTGAAGGAAACTTTCTCAATATGATAAAAGGTATATATGAAAAACCCACAGCCAGCATAATACTCAATAGCGAGAGACTGAAAGCCTTTCCTCTAAGATCAGGAATGAGACAAGGATGCCCACTGTCACCACTGTTACTCAGCATTGTGCTACAAGTGCTAACCAGAGCAACCTGGCAAGACAAAGAAATAAAAAGCATCCAAATTGGAAAGGAAGAGGTAAAACTGTCATTATTTGCAGATGATATGATCTTATATCTGGAAAACCCTGAGAAATCGATGACACAGCTACTTGAACTAATAAACAAATTTAGCAAAGTAGTGGGATACAAGATTAATGCACATAAGTCAGTAATGTTCCTATACACTAGAAATGACCTAACTGAAGAGACTCTCAAGAAAAAGATTCCATTCTCAATAGCAACTAAAAAAATCAAGTACCTAGGAAAAACTTAACTAAGGATGTAAAAGACCTATAGACAGAAAACTACATAACTTTACTAAAAGAAATAGAAGGGAACCTAAAAAGATGGAAAAATATTCCATGTTCATGGATAGGAAGGCTAAATGTCATTAAGATGTCAATTCTACCCAAACTCATCTACAGAGTCAATGCAATCCCAATCAAAATTCCAACAACCTACTTTGCAGACTTGGAAAAGCTAGTTATCAAATCTATTTGGAAGGGAAAGATGCCTTGAATTGCAAAAAGCATCCTAAACAACAACAACAAAAATAAATGAAGTGGGAGGTCTTACACTCCCTGACTTTGAAGCTTATTATAAAGCTACAGTAGTCAAAACAGCATGGTACAAGCAGTATTCATGATTTGCAATGGGTGGAGGTAGCCCAAGTGTACATTGACTGAGGAACAGAATGGTGAACTGTGGGATAAACATACAATGAAATATTGAGCAGCTAAGAGAAGGAGTGAAGCTGTGAAACATGCAACGAGGTGAATGGATCCTGTACACAGCATTCTGAGTGAATTACGCCAGAAACAAAGGCAAACACTATAATGCCTCACCAATATGGACTAACTACAATGTGTAAACTCAGAATTGAATCTTAGAACACAGCATAACAGGGGAACGATTATTGTAATGGTCCCTAGACTGTGAGCTCTTAAAGCAGTCAAATCTATTCCTGAATTGTAATGGCTATCTCCAAACTCTGAGATGCTGATCCCTTTGTATATAAACTGATTGGTCTCTGGAACATTGGGTATCTGTGTGTGACCTGAAAACTCAGAGCTACAGCTCGGCAGATATGAATGTCAGTATTAGTGCATACAGAAACTATTTAAAAAAGAAAAAGGAAAAAAGCTGAAAAAGAGCCCAGACTTCAATTAGAGATATGAATGAAGCAGATCTGGTTAAGATTAGGGCAAATCAGGCCAAAGGGTAAAGGTTAAAACTGACAGTGTTAAAACTTCAGTTTTAACAGAGACCAAGGGAAGAGATGTGCATTTGGTGCAGGATCTGTATTTTCTAAACAGTATAATCTCTACAAGAAGTTTATTCAAACACCACAATTACATGGAACTTTGAATAGGAAGTGAGATATGGTAGGTTTGTATAGGTTAGAGTGAAATAGCGACACATCCCAAAGGAATTTAGGTGGAGGATAAAAATATATATGCAGGCCCACCCTGAGGAGCTGGGGAAAAATGCAGAAGTGGTGGCCTTGCTCACCTGGATTGTTGCTGCTGAAGCTCATTACTGCAAAGGAGAGGCTAACCCAGCATATAATTGTGCCTAAGAGTCCCCCACTGAGTACCTCTTTGTTGCTCAGATGTGGCCCTCTCTCTAGCTAAGCCACCTCAGCAGGTGAACTCACTGCCCCCTCCCCACATGGGACCTGACTCCCAGAGGTGTAAATCTCCCTGGCAACGCAAGATATGACTCCCAGGGATGAATCTGGACCTGGCATCATGGGATTGAGAATATCTTCTTGACCAACAGGGGGATAAGGAATGAAACAAGATAAAGTTTCAGTGGCTGAGAGATTCCAAATGGAGTCGAGAGGTCACTCTGGTGGACATTCTTACGCACTATACAGATAACCCTTTTTAGGTTTTAATGTATTGGAATAGCTAGAAGTAAATACCTGAAGCTACCAAACTCCAACCCAGTAGCCTTGACTCTTGAAGATGATTGTATAACAGTGTAGCTTACAAGGGATGACAGTGTGACTGTGAAAACCTTATGGGTCGCGCTCCCTTTATCCAGTGTATGGATGGATGAGTAGAAAAATGGGGACAAAAAACTAAATGAAAAATAGGGTGGGACAGGGTGGATGATTTGGGTGTTCTTTTTTACTTTTATTTTTTATTCTGATTCTGATTTTTTCCGGTGTAAGGAAAATGTTCAAAAATAGATTGGGGTGATGAATGTACAAATATATGATGGTACTCTGAACAGCCGATTATACATCATGGATGACTGTGTGGTATGAGAATATATTTCAATAAAACTGAATTTGATTGAAAAAAAAACAGCATGGTACTGGCATAAAGATAGACATACTGATCAATGAAATCAAATTGAGAATTTGGAGATAGACCCCGAGATCTATGGTTGACTGATCTTTGATAAGGCCTCCTCCAAAATCTCTGAACTGGGATATAACAGTCTTTTCAACAAATGGGGCTGGGAGAGCTGGATATCCATATCCAACAGAATGAAGGAGGACCCCTACCTCACACCCTACACAAAAATTAACTCAAAATGGATTAAAGACCTCAATATAAGAGACAGTACCATAAAACTTCTAGAAGATAATGTAAGGAAACACCTTCAAAACCTTGTATTAGGAGGTCACTTCTTAGACCTTACACCCAAAGCACAAGCAACAAAAGAAAAAATAGATAAATGGGAACTCCTCAAGCTTAGAAGTTTCTGCACCTCAAAGGAATTTCTCAAAAAGGTAAAGAGGCAGCCAACTTAATGGGAAAAAATTTTTGGAAACCATGTATCTGACAAAAGACTGATATCTTGCATATATAAAGAAATCCTACAACTCAATGACAATAGTACAGACAGCCCAATTATAAAATGGGCAAAAGATATGAAAAGACAGTTCTCTGAAAAGGAAATACAAATGACCAAGAAACACTTGAAAAAATGTTCAGCTTCACTAGCTATTAGAGAGATGCAAATTAAGACCACAATGAGATACCATCTCACACTGATTAGAATGGCTGCCATTAAACAAACCGGAAACTACAAATGCTGGAGAGGATGTGGAGAAATTGGAACTCTTACTGATTGTTGGTGGGACTGTATAATGGTTCAGCCACTCTGGAAGACAGTCTGGCGGTTCCTTAGAAAACTACATATAGAGGTACCCTTCAATCCAGCAATTTCACTTCTCTGTATATACCCGGAAGATCTGAAAGCAGTGACACGAACAGACATTTGCACACTGATGTTCACAGCAGCATTATTCACAATTGCCAAGAGATGGAAACAATCCAAATGTCCTTCCACAAATGAGTGGATAAACAAAATGTGGTATATACACCTGATGGAATACTATGTGGCAGTAAAAAGGAACAAGGTTGTGAAACACATGACAACATGGATGAACCTTGAATACATAATGCTGAGTGAAATAAGCCAGACACAAAAAAGAGAGATATTGTATGTTACCACAATGTGGACTCTGTGAAAAGTGTAAAATAAATGGTTTAAATTGTAGAATGTGGGGGACCCAGTGATACATAGCAAATAGTGAAGGGGGAACAATAATCTAATAAGAATAGATAAGTTATGGAGGGTAAACTTAATGTCACTGGAATGCTCAGGAACAACTATGGTTTGTTAATTTCTGGGTGGTATGGTAGGAACAAGTTCATAGAAATGTAGTTATTTGAGGTCATTTGTTTTTCTTATTCCTTAGTTGGGTTATAGTTTATTTATTTTCTTGGGGTACGGTAGGAACATGTTGGAAGCAATGCAGTTATTTTAGGTTATTTTTTTTTTTCTTATTCCTTTGCTTTGGTTTTGCTTGAAATTTGTTTTTATTGTTTTTTTTTTTTAATAGCTAAAAAAACAATGAGTGTTAAAAAAAGTAAATGAACAATGTGGGGAGGAGGGGAATGTTTTGGATGCTCTTTTTTATTTTAATTTTATTTTTATTTTTTAGAGTAACGAAAATTTTCAAAGATTGATTACGGTGATAAATGCACAACTACATGATGATACTGTGAACAACCAACTATAGACTTTGAAGGATTGTATGCTATGTGAATATCTCTCAATAAAATTTGCATTAAAAAAAAGAAGTAATGTTCTGTTTTCAAGAGAATATAAAAGGAGAGGGTAAAGGAAGAGTGTGACAGGTAAAACAATTTACACTGCAAAGTTGATACTGACTTACATGTTAACTCAATACCTAGGGATAAATGAACTCTGGAGCCAGACAGCCTGGCTTCAAATCCAAATTCCACCACCTACCAGCTTCATAATTTTAGCAATTCACTTAATTCTCTGTGCCTCAGTTTCCTCATCTGTGAAATAGGAGCAATAATATTATCTACTTTACAGATTAAATGCTTAGAAAAGTGCCTGGCATACTGTAAACACTACAAAAGTACTATGTAACATTTCTATTATTATTATTATTTCCCTTACTATTTTTAGACTACATATTAGGTGAAAGAAAAAATAACCCTATAATATATGCTCAGGCTCCAATCTCACAGTGTTTACCAGGCATGTTTGTTTAAGTGCTATCTCTGCTCCCATCTTTAGGCGCTCACAATCAAATCAAGTCACCAAATATTGAGTTCACACCATATGAAATGAAAAGTATAAAAAGGTGAAATTCAATATGCATCTAAAGTACAGCACATTATTTTCGACAAGAAGTTTGAACAAGAATATCAGTCCTAATGTGTTAAAATGAAGGATAGACCGTTTATTCTCAAGTTCCTAACTATGGACACCAAAGGAGTCAATATCAGCTCTTAGCTGGACCTGGTTTAAAGTACACCCCTGAAAATGGGTACATACCTTTAACATTTCATAGGAAACATTATTTCACTTTGTTGACATAGTCAATTTTTTTGAGCCCCTTGAAAAGAGAGAGGGAAGGAAAGAAAAAGAGCAGCATTTAGAGAACTATACTGAAGAGATATGTTTATGCATGTCCGATGCATCATGGTGTTGGTGTTTTCTTTTTTCTTTTGTTTTGTAAGGAGGTATTTATCCAATAGAACCATGATAACGAGAATGAAATAATATACCTGAGTGGAGCATCATAAACGGATGTGTAAATCAACTGGAATTCAAAAGTAAAAAGGGTTCCCATGTTTTAGTAGACCATAATATAAACCCTTGAAAAATCCCCCAAATTCAAAACTGAAATTAAAAGGCCATTATTTTGATACATGCACATAAAGTGAAATATTTGACATCTTCAATCCAAACTCCCTAAACAAAATGCATATTGCATTACAAAGGTACAATCAAAATAAGGGTCTATTAAAGTCTAATTTAATAAATTCACATTTTCCCAGAGTGACAAAGGATGAGGGATTCCAGTCAGCAGAGTAAACTGAGAATTACCACATATTAAATATCACTCAAGGAGCAACAATTCTCAAAGAAGTAGAATGCAATTTCCAAAGAACCTAAGTTCAAAACCAGGCTAATAATAATATTAGTACACACTTACAGGGCTCTTACAAAATGGCTGGCATTATTCTAAATTTTTTACATATACTAACTCGTTCTCTCCTCAAAACAATCTTCTGAGGTAAGTTTTCTCTTCACCCCCATTTACAAATGAGGAAACTGAGGCGTAGGGAGACTGAGGATCACTGTGCTAGTAAGCAGCAGAACTGGGATTTGAATCCTGCATGTCTGTTTCCACAGTCCCTGCTTTTAACCGCTATGCTTTATTATCTCTTGGTGACACAGGACAGGCAAATTCAAATTGCAAAGCAATTTGGAGGTCAAATATGATAAATGTTCTGAGGAAAACACCAAATTACAACACAGGATGACAAATAATGTTCATATGACTGGTCTAAAGACATCAAGGGAAAGTTAAAATATCTGTTCAGTATATTGTGTTTTAGAAGACAAGGAATTGTTTAGTACATTTTTCAAATTTCCATCCAATACAGTCAATATTGCTTTCATTTTTAAAGGAGTAAAACCCTTTTATCCAGAATTATTTATTCCCTGAGGGTTCCTGTTTGAAGGGTTTTACTGAGTCATCTAATTTGTCATTATCTCATTTTTAAAGATAAGGATGGTGTGTGTGTATGTGTATAGAGAAAACACAAATTAAACTTTCCAGGTGTTTTAATTCCAAGTATATGAGAATTTAATATTAATGAAATTAGAAAATGTAAAAACATTGTTTAGAGAGTGGACAAACTCATTGAATTATGTGTGACTACTGTAAAAGGCATAGAATTTGATCATTAACAGTATTTTTTATAAATTTTTTATAAAAGCCATACACACATGAATTTAATTCTTGACTCTGTCATATATTACCGTGAATTTTGGGCAAGTCATTTTCACATATCTAAGCCTCAGTTTCTTTCTCTGTAAACTGGGGATAGCAATTCCTAACTCACAGGTAGTGTAAACTAAGTAAACTAAGGAGAAAACATATGCAAAGTGTTGAACATAGCCCCTGGGATACAGCAGATTTCAACAGCAACCACTATTATCCACTAAACCTACTCTATTTTATCCCCCAAATATCAGAAGAACCTAATCTTCCCAATTTTCAAGCCATTGGTAGGCTTCCCCAAATTACATAAAGGATAATATACCCTATTTTAAAATGGAACATACTAAAAGTACAAGAAATACAAAACCAAACCATCAGTGGGATCAAGGACTTCAGAATCCTGTTTCTCATCCCATATACTCAACATATGGATTGCTGATGGGTTTTATAATAACCCATATTATTCTTTTATCAACAATGTAAATCCTAACGTAATTTTTTAGAGGTCTAAACATTCCTAGCGAGTTCTACTGCTTATTTATTTTGATGATTAATAAGCTACTTTGCAAGGTAATTGGAATTGTCATCATTAGTGGAAAACCAAAAAGAAATTCAGGGGACAAGAATCGACATAATGAAAAGCTATTAATTGTTTTCCGCACTTCAACAGTTGATTGGACACCAAGCGCATCTTTCACTATGACAATATATTTTCACATAACTGCTCCAGCGCCCCCAAAACCTGGGCATGCATTAATGAGCAAAACTCCAGAATGACAGAGAACAAATGTTCATTAGGGACACTAAAACTCAAAACTTTGGTGCTCTCAGTAAGAATCTTCCAGGGAGAGGAGAGAAAGATGGGTTTCCCTGCAAGTAGAAATGAACGGAATCGAAAATTGTCCTATCTCCTTAAACAGGACTGGAGATGAGCCCTGTAGGGCTAGGAGTGGAGAGGAACAGGTGAGGAGGATCTGGAAGAAGAAGGAGGCGGCACGTAGAAACCTGAAGAAAGGTCTCTGCCGCCGGGAAGAGGAGTCAGAGACCACCGCCACACCGAGAACAGAGGCGGAGAGAAGCGGCTGCCCAGCCCATTCCTAAGGAAGGTTTCAGCTCCAGGAGTAGGGGAAGATTGAGAAGGGATGGGGTTCCCGCGGACCAACGAAAGTACGGGTGGAGGCGGGGTCCCCGTCGCCTTTAGAACGACTGCTGTCCCCGGCACCAACCGGGAGCAGGAGGAGACGAAGGCAAGGGGCTAACAAGGAAAGCACTGGTTACCTGTCTCAGACGCCTGCCCACCGGTCTCCACTTCCGCAACTCCGGGTTACTACAGGCTACCCGGGCACGGGTACTGACGTAATCAACGCGCGCCATTGTCTGCAGTCTGTTTGGCACCACCCCCCTCTGGGGCCGTTCAGTAGGGAAGAGCCGGGTTGGGTCACCTTAAGGAGGTCTGCGCAGGCTCGAAGCTGCTACTTTACAGGGACGGCGAAAACATTTTGGTTTGGGGTGTGTAGGGTTAACTTGTTACCCAGCTACTCCTAATTGCAAAATCTCAGGGGAACTCAGAAAAAGAAAAATTGTTATTGAAATTCAAGGTGCATTTTTTATTCCTTTACTCCGCCTCTGCTGCATATGACCGCTGTTTACATACGCTTATTCATTCCATCACAATTTATTAAAATCCTACTACATGCCAGGCAAGCACTGTTACAGAATCCGGGGACACACAGTTAACAAAATATGGTACCTACCCTCGTAGAGATTACTCTCTAGTAGGGGAAGCACACACTGAATAATTCACATATATGCATTCATACAGATCATGGTACCTGTGTGTTTGGAAAAGAATAAGTTTGTGAGAAAATGAAGGAGGATGGCCCATTAGTTTGGGAGTCAAGGAAGTGTGCTCCGAAGAGGCTCATCAAACTGAGAAGGCTGCTCTGTGAAGATGGGAGGGAACAGCAACCAAGAGAAGAATCAAAAAAAGTCACAGGAAAGGGAAAGCATTTGATGCCCTTGGAAGAAAGTCTGTGTGGTGGTTTGAAGCTGTACGGACCCCCAGAAAAACATATTCTTAAATTTTATCCGTTCCTGTGGGTGTAAACCCACTGTAAGTAAGAGTTTTGATGAGGTTACTTCAGTTAAATTCCATGTGGCCCAGGCTATTCAGGATGGGTCTTAATCCTATTACTGGAGTCCTTTACAAATGGAGTGAAATTCAGACAGTGAGAGAGAAAGCCACAAAGGGGCAGCCAGAAGCTACAATCAATAGTATCTGGAAACACTGCCACATGCATTGCCAGGTGACAGACGAAGGACCAAGGATCTCCAGCATCCAGCCACAGTCAGTCCCAAAATGCCACAGACATCTGGGGGAAATGCATCGCCTTGATGACGCCTTTATTTGGACTTTCTTTTAGCCTCAAAACCATAAGCTAATACATTCCCATTGTTGAAGCCAGCCCATTTCATGGTATTTGCATGAGCAGCCCAGGAAACTAAAACAGTCTGCTAGAGGAAGAAGAGATGAGACCAATAAGGTGAGGAGACTCATAATCACACAGAGACTTTCTGGGCCATGGCAAGGAATGTGGTTTTACTTAAGTGTAATGGGGAGCCAGTGAAGACTGACAGCATCTGATTTTATTTATAAAAGATCACTCTGGCTGCTGTGTATACGATGAACCATTGGGAAGCAAGAAAAGGTGCAGGGAGAAATTATTTTTGCAGAACTCAGGTAGGAAAGGATGGAGAGAAATGCATAAATTTAAGGAATAGTTTGGAGGTAGAAATAACAGATGTGAAGATAGATTAGATGAGGATGGTAAGGAAAAGAAAGATGTCAAAAATGACTCCTAAGTTTTTGGCCTAAGAAAATAGCTGGATAACACAGCTAAAACAATTTCTAGCACTTCCCAAGATTTGTTCCTCCTCCTCTCAACCCTGATCCCTTTGCTTCTTTGTTACCAAGCCCTGTAGTTCTCTTACCTCTCTGACCATCTCTCCTCAGTTTCCATCAAGAGGCTCCTCTTTTTCTACCTTTTCCTAGACTGATTTCCCCCTTGGTCTTCTTAAGCTACACCAGAGGCAGCAAACCCAAAAGTCTACAGGAACCAGGCAGATGACACAAGGGAGGGAAACCCATGGAGCATGGAGAACTGGAGCTCATGTTCCCTATTCAACTCTAGTTGATTTTTGCCAACCAGGAATGTTGGCTGGCAACATCACTGTGCCAGTGACTCTAATATTTAAAGAGAAATCAACACAGACACTTACATGAAATCTCCCAAATTTTAAATGGTGGTTGCTGTATTAGTTTCCCAGCTGCAGTCACAAATACAACAAAATGGATTGGCTTAATCACATAAATTTATTGTCTCATGGTCTGAGAGGCTAGAGGCTGGCTTCCTCCTCCTCTTCTGTCTGGCTGCCAATCTTTGGGACTCCCTTGGCTTTTCTGTCACATGGCAATGCACATTGCAGCAACTTCTCCCTTCTCTCTCTTTTTTTTTTTTTATCATCATTTTATTGAGATATATTCACATACCACGCAGTCATACAAAACAAATTGTACTTTCGATTGTTTACAGTACCATTACATAGTTGTACATTCATCACCTAAATCAATCCCTGACACCTTCATTAGCACACACACAAAAATAACAAGAATAATAATTAGAGTGAAAAAGAGCAATTGAAGTAAAAAAGAACACTGGGTACCTTTGTCTGTTTGTTTGCTTCCCCTACTTTTCTACACATCCATTCATAAACTAGACAAAGTGGAGTTTGGTCCTTATGGCATTCCCAATCCCACTGTCACCCCCCATAAGCTACATTTTTATACAACTGTCTTCGAGATTCATGGGTTCTGGGTTGTAGTTTAATAGTTTCAGGTATCCACCACCAGCTACCCCAATTCTTTAGAACCTAAAAAAGGTTGTCTAAAGTGTGCGTAAGAGTGCCCACCAGAGTGATCTCTCGGCTCGTTTTGGAATCTCTCTGCCACTGAAGCTTATTTCATTTCCTTTCACATCCCCCTTTTGGTCAAGAAGATGTTCTCCATCCCACGATGCCGGGTCTACATTCCTCCCCGGGAGTCATATTCCACGTTGCCAGGGAGATTCACTTCCCTGGGTGTCTGATCCCACGTAGGGGGGAGGGCAGTGATTTCACCTTTCAAGTTGGCTTAGCCAGAGAGAGAGGGCCACATCTGAGCAACAAAGAGGCATTCAGGAGGAGACTCTTAGGCACAAATACAGGGAGGCCTAGCCTCTCCTTTGCAGCAACCGTCTTCCCAAGGGTAAAACTTATGGTAGAGGGCTCAACCCATCAAACCACCAGTCCCCTATGTCTGTGGTCATCTTAGCAACCATGGAGGTGGGGTAGGCGAATACCCCTGCATTCTCCACAGGCTCCTCAAGGGGGCACTACATCTTTTTTTTTTTTTTTCCTTGTTTGTCTTTTTTCTTTTTTTTTTTTTTTAACTTTCCCTTCTTTTTTAAATCAACTGTATGAAAAAAAAAGTTAAAAAGAAAACAAACATACAATAAAAGAACATTTCAAAGAGACCATAACAAGGGAGTAAGAAAAAGACAACTAACCTAAGATAACTGCTTAACTTCCAACATGTTCCTACTTTACCCCAAGAAAGTTACATAATATAGCAACATTTCAGTGAACTTGTTCCTACTACATCCATCAGAAATTAACAGACCATAGTCATTTCTGGGCATCCCCAGAATGTTAAATAGCTTATCTGTTCTTCTTGGATTATTGTTCCCCCTTCCTTAATTGCTCTCTACTGCTAGTTCCCCTACATTCTACATTATAAACCATTTGTTTTACATTTTTCAAAGTTCACATTAGTGGTAGCATATAATATTTCTCTTTTTGTGCCTGGCTTATTTCGCTCAGCATTATGTCTTCAAGGTTCATCCATGTTGTCATATGTTTCACCAGATCGTTCCTTCTTACTGCCGCGTAGTATTCCATCGTGTGTATATACCACATTTTATTTATCCACTCATCTGTTGAAGGACATTTGGGTTGTTTCCATCTCTTGGCAATTGTGAATAATGCTGCTATGAACATTGGCGTGCAGATATCTGTTCGTGTCACTGCTTTCCGATCTTCCGGGTATATACCGAGAAGTGCAATCGCTGGATCGAATGGTAGCTCTATATCTAGTTTTCTAAGGAACTGCCAGACTGACTTCCAGAGTGGCTGAACCATTATACAGTCCCACCAACAATGAATAAGAGTTCCAATTTCTCCACATCCCCTCCAGCATTTGTAGTTTCCTGTTTGTTTAATGGCAGCCATTCTAACCGGTGTTAGATGGTATCTCATTGTGGTCTTAATTTGCATCTCTCTAATAGCTAGTGAAGCTGAACATTTTTTCATGTGTTTCTTGGCCATTTGTATTTCCTCTTCAGAGAACTGTCTTTTCATATCTTTTGCCCATTTTATAATTGGGCTGTCTGTACTATTGTCATTGAGTTGTAGGATTTCTTTGTATATGCAAGATATCAGTCTTTTGTCAGATACATGGTTTCCAAAAATTTTTTCCCATTGAGTTGGCTGCCTCTTTACCTTTTTGAGAAATTCCTTTGAGGTGCAGAAACTTCTAAGCTTGAGGAGTTCCCATTTATCTATTTTCTCTTTTGTTGCTTGTGCTTTGGGTGTAAAGTCTAGGAAGTGGCCTCCTAATACAAGGTCTTGAAGATGTTTTCCTACATTATCTTCTAGGAGTTTTATGGTACTTTCTTTTATATTGAGATCTTTGGTCCATTTTGAGTTAATTTTTGTGTAGGGGGTGAGGTAGGGGTCCTCTTTCATTCTTTTGGATATGGATATCCAACTCTCCCAGCCCCATTTGTTGAAAAGACCATTATGGCTCAGTTCGGTGACTTTGGGGGCCTTATCAAAGATCAGTCGGCCATAGATCTGAGGGTCTATCTCTGAATTCTCAATTCGATTCCATTGATCTATATGTCTATCTTTGTGCCAGTACCATGCTGTTTTGGCAACTGTGGCTTTATAATAAGCTTCAAAGTCAGGGAGTGTAAGTCCTCCCACTTCGTTTTTTCTTTTTTAGAGTGTCTTTAGCAATTCGAGGCATCTTCCCTTTCCAAATAAATTTGATAACTAGCTTTTCCAAGTCTGCAAAGTAGGTTGTTGGAATTTTGATTGGGATTGCATTGAATCTGTAGATGAGTTTGGGTAGAATTGACATCTTAATGACATTTAGCCTTCCTATCCATGAACATGGAATATTTTTCCATCTTTTAAGGTCCCCTTCTATTTCTTTTAGTAGAGTTATGTAGTTTTCTTTGTATAGGTCTTTTACATCTTTGGTTAAGTTTATTCCTAGGTACTTGATTTTTTTAGTTGCTATTGAAAATGGTATCTTTTTCTTGAGTGTCTCTTCAGTTTGTTCATTTCTAGCATATAGAAACATTACTGACTTATGTGCATTAATCTTGTATCCCGCTACTTTGCTAAATTTGTTTATTAGCTCTAGTAGGTGTATCGTTGATTTCTCAGGGTTTTCTAGATATAAGATCATATCATCTGCAAACAATGACAGTTTTACTTCTTCTTTTCCAATTTGGATGCCTTTTATTTCTTTGTCTTGCCGGATTGCCCTGGCTAGCACTTCCAGCACAATGTTGAATAACAGTGGTGACAGCGGGCATCCTTGTCTTGTTCCTGATCTTAGAGGGAAGGCTTTCAGTCTCTCACCATTGAGTACTATGCTGGCTGTGGGTTTTTCATATATGCTCTTTACCATGTTGAGGAAGTTTCCTTCAATTCCTACCTTTTGAAGTGTTTTTATCAAAAAGGGATGTTGGATTTTGTCAAATGCTTTTTCAGCATCTATTGAGATGATCAATTGATTTTTCCCTTTCGAGTTTTTAATGTGTTGTAATACATTGATTGTTTTTCTTATGTTGAACCATCCTTGCATGCCTGGAATGAACCCCACTTGGTCATGGTGTATGATTTTTTTAATGTGTCTTTGGATTCGATTTGCAAGTATTTTGTTGAGGATTTTTGCATCTGTATTCATTAGGGAGATTGGCCGGTAGTTTTCCTTTTTTGTAGCATCTTTGCCTGGTTTTGGTATTAGATTGATGTTAGCTTCATAAAATGAGTTAGGTAGTGTTCCATTTTTTTCAATGTTTTGAAAGAGTTTGAGTAAGATTGGTGTCAGTTCTTTCTGGAAAGTTTGGTAGAATTCCCCTGTGAAGCCATCTGGCCCTGGGCATTTATTTGTGGGAAGATTTTTGATGACTGATTGGATCTCTTTGCTTGTGATGGGTTGGTTAAGGTCTTCTATTTCTTCTCTGGTCAGTCTAGGTTGTTCATATGTTTCCAGGAAATTGTCCATTTCTTCTACATTATCCAGTTTGTTGCCATACAGTTGTTCATAATATCCTCTTATAATTTTTTTTAATTTCTTCAGGATCTGCAGTTATGTCACCTTTTTCATTCATTATTTTGTTTATATGGATCTTCTCTCTTTTTGATTTTGTCAGTCTAGCTAGGGGCTTGTCAATCTTGTTGATCTTCTCAAAGAACCAACTTTTGGTGATATTTATCCTTTCTATTGTTTTTTTGTTCTCTATGTCATTTATTTCTGCTTTAATCCTTGTTATTTCTTTTCTTCTACTTGGTTTAGGATTGGTTTGCTGTTCATTTTCTAGCTTCTTCAGTTGATCCATTAGTTCTTTGATTTTGGCTCTTTCTTCCTTTTTAATATATGCGTTTAGTGCTATAAATTTCCCCCTTAGCACTGCTTTTGCTGCATCCCATAGGTTTTGGTATGTTGTGTTCTCATTTTCATTCGTCTCTATATATTTAGCAATTTCTCTTGCTATTTCTTCTTTAACCCACTGATTGTTTAGGAGTGCGTTGTTTAACCTCCAGGTATTTGTGAATTTTCTAAGTCTCTGATGGTTATTGACTTCTAATTGTATTCCATTGTGGTCAGAGAATGTGCTTTGAATAATTTCAATCTTTTTAAATTTATTGAGGCTTGTTTTATGTCCCAGCATATGATCTATTCTGGAGAAAGTTCCGTGAGCACTAGAAAAGTATGTGTATCCTGGTGATTTGGGATGTAATGTCCTGTAGATGTCTGTTAAATCTAATTCATTTATCAGATTGTTTAGGTTTTCAATTTCCTTATTGGTCTTCTGTCTGGTTGATCTATCTATAGGAGAGAGTGATGTGTTGAAGTCTCCCACAATTATTGTGGAAACATCAATTGCTTCCTTTAGTTTTGCCAATGTTTCTCTCATGTATTTTGTGGCACCTTGATTGGGTGCATAGACATTTACGATTGTTATTTCTTCTTGCTGAATTGCCCCTTTTATTAGTATGTAGTGGCCTTCTTTGTCTCTCAAAACATCCCTGCATTTGAAGTCTATTTTATCTGAGATTAATATTGCTACACCTGCTTTCTTTTGGCTGTAGCTTGCATGAAATATTTTTTTCCATCCTTTCACTTTCAGTTTCTTTGTGTCCCTGTGTCTAAGATGAGTCTCTTGTATGCAACATATTGATGGTTCATTTTTTTTGATCCATTCTGCGAATCTATATCTTTTAATTGGGGAGTTTAATCCATTTACATTCAACGTTAAAACCGTGAAGGCATTTCTTGAATCGGCCATCTTATCCTTTGGATTATGTTTGCCATATTTTTCCCTCTCTCTATTAATATCCTTTATTGTACCCATACCGAATCTCTTTAGTACTGAACCTTTCTCCAAGTCTCTCTGTCCTGTCTTTGTTTCTCTGTCTGTAGGGCTCCCTTTAGTATCTCCAGTAGGGCAGGTCTCTTGTTAGCAAATTCTCTCAGCATTTCTTTGTCTGTGAAAAATTTAAGCTCTCCCTCAAATTTGAAGGAGAGCTTTGCTGGATAAAGTATTCTTGGCTGGAAATTCCTCTCACTCAGAATTTTAAATATATCGTGCCACTGCCTTCTCGCCTCCATGGTGGCTGCTGAGTAGTCACTACTTAGTCTTATGCTGTTTCCTTTGTATGTGGTGAATTGCTTTTCTCTTGCTGCTTTCAGAACTTGCTCCTTCTCTTCTATGTTTGACAGTGTGATCAGTATATGTCTCGGAGTGGGTTTTTTTGGATTTATTCTATTTGGAGTTCGCTGAGCATTTATGATTTATGTACTTATGTTGTTTAGAAGATTTGGGAAGTTTTCCCCAACAATTTCTTTGAATACTCTTCCTAGACCTTTACCCTTTTCTTCCCCTTCTGGGACACCAATGAGTCTTATATTCGGATGTTTCATATTATCTATCATATCCCTGAGGTCCATTTCGAGTTTTTCAATTTTTTTCCCCATTCTTTCTTTTATGCTTTCATTTTCCATTCTGTCATCTTCCAGGTCACTGATTCGTTGTTCAACTTCCTCTAGTCTTGTACTATGAGTGTCCAGAATCTTTTTAATTTGGTCAACAGTTTCTTTAATTTCCATAAGATCATCCATTTTTTTATTTAGTCTTGCAATATCTTCTTTATGCTCTTCTAGGGTCTTCTTGATTTCCTCCATATCCCGTACTATGGTCTCATTGTTCATCTTTAGTTCTTTGAGTAGCTGCTCTAGGTGGTGTGTCTCTTCTGGTCTTTTGATTTGGGTGCTTGGGCTTGGGTTATCCATATCGTCTGGTTTTTTCATATGCTTTATAATTTTCTGTTGTTTTTGGCCTCGTGGCATTTGCTGAACTTGATAGGGTTCTTTTAGGGTTTGTAGACCAGTTGAAGTCCTTATCTCTAATTTATCAGATCTACAGCTTCGTGGAGTACACTTTCTCTAACTAACCAGCAGGTGGCGTCCACGAGCCACCTGTTCTCCACAAGCCAGATCTCCCCTGCTTAGCCTTTTTGGTGAGTGGGGGAGTGAGTCTTGTGGGGCCCAATTGGTGTACCAAGCTTGCGTGTGTAGTTGGTGTTGCCTGCCCTGTATGTGGGGCGTGTTTCTGGGCAGTCGGGGAGGGGGGGTGGCCCTAACAATCAAATCTCCCTGATGATCCTAGAGTTTTAAAGCTGCTGCAATAGTCTAATCCTTCAGTTCAGTCCTGCCACAGTTTGTCTCTGCCACTGACCCACAAGTCTTTGGTATTGGCGTATGGCTCCTGAGACTTGCAAGTGGGCCCCTCTTCCAGGCTGTGCACCCCGGGTCCTCTGTTGAGGGATGACTGTGCTATGTCACAGGTGATTGCCGTCCCCCCAGGGCAGTTCTGGGCTGCTGGGCTGTGTTGGGAGGCTCCCAGTCTGCTCAAATGATGGCTGAATGGGGCTCTGTTAATTCACACTGCTCCCCCTTCCCAGCTCTGGGACATTCAGCTGAGGTTGCAGGGAAGGCTAATGTCCACGCCCAGTTTTGTGGTGTGTGCCTGTTATTTGAAGCACTTCCGTCACACTGGGTTGTCTGGGGCAGCTCTGGGCTATGGGGCTGGCGATGGGCAGGAGTGTTTCCTGTCCACCAGGATGGTGGCTGTGAGCGGACACCCCCCTTTTCTTGGGAAGTTGTGTTGTTTAGTGAATTTTCTCAGCCACTGGATTATTGCCTTTTGTCTCAGAGCTCTCTTAGTTCTGCTCTTGACTTGCTGTGCCCAAATTGCAATTCTTTGAAGCTTTCTGTATTGAGCTTCTTAGAGTAATTGTTTTAGAAAAAGCAAAAAGGATTTAAAAAACAACAACAAAAAAAAAAACAACAACAAAAAAAAAAACGGCCCTCCTCAGAGATCTAATGGGTTATTGAAATGCTAATAGACAAAGCAACCAGGGCCATTAAGGAAAGGTCCACAGGGCAGAGAGATCAGCTTTGCTTCGGGATTTGCATATGCGCCTCAAGGCCTGATCTCCGCCCTTCCCCTTTCTGTGTTCACCAGAACTCCAAAAATCCTCTGCTTTTATTTTGGAGTTTTTCGTGTTGTTTTTTTTCTATGCCTGTCTCCTCTCTGCTGGGCTGGCTGCTCTCAGAGTCTCTGGTGTCTGGCCTCAGTCTATCTATGGTTGGAGTTTGAATCAGTAGAATGAGTTTCCGATAAGAGCAGCCACTGCAATTCTCCCTTCTCCTTCCCGGAGCTGACAGCCCTTCCTCCCCCGGGACTGAGCCTGGCAGGGAGGGGCGCGGGTCCCCTGGCCGCAAAAACTTACAGATTTCGCTGATCTCAGCAGTTCCACGTTTTCATGAGTGTTGTATGAAGTATGCCCAAAGACAGATTGCTCTGTGGTGTCCAGTCCACGCAGTTCCTGGCTTTTTACCTACTTTCCTGGAGGAGTAACTAAAACATACAGCTCACCAGTCTGCCATCTTGCCCCGCCTCCTCCCTTCTCTTTTGGGTGCCATTGACTTCCAGCTTCTGGCTGTTCCTGTGTTCTCTTTCTGTATTCAATTTCCTTTGCTTATAAGGACTTTAGCCATATTGGATTAAGGTCCCCATCATTCAGTTTGGGCACACCTTAACTAACAACATCTTCAAAGGTCCTATTTACAAATGGGCTCATACCTGCAGGACCAGGGGTTGGAACCTGAACATGCCTTTTGTGAGAGACATATTCAATCACCAACAGTCGTTAATTCAGATTTTGTCAAATATTTGTTTTGGACCAAACAAAACACACGTGATGGCCAAATGAATTCTGCAGGCTGCAAGTTTGCCCCCTTGCTCAATATTTTCCCAGGGTGATGACTTTTTCTATTCTCGTGTGACTACCACTTTAATGCGGAAGGTACCAACTCTATCTCTCCACCAAAACCTGGTATAAATTTCTTACTCAAATACCCAAATTCCACTTAGTTGTCTGTACTGGGTTAAATTGTATGTTCCCCAAATTCACAGCCACCTGGAACCTCAGAAAGTGACCTTATTTGGAAATAGGGTCTTTGCAGATGTAACTAGTTACACGCATATACTGGATTATGGTAGGCCCTAAATCCAATCCTGGTGTCCTTCTGAGAAGAAAAAACACAGAGGGAAGATGGCCATGAGATGATGCAGGCAGAAACTGGAGTGAAGCAGCTGCAAGCCAAGGAATGCCAAGGATTGCCAGCAACCACCCAAAACTGGAAGAGGCAAGGAAGGATTCTCCTCTACGGGGTTCAGAAGGAGCATGGTCCTGCCAACATCTTTATTTTGGACTTCTAGCCCCCAGAACTTTGAGAGAATACATTTCTGTTGTTTGAAGCCACCCGTTTTTTGTGAAACTTTTTACAGCATCCCCAGCAAACCAGTACAATGTCCAACTGGCATCACAAACTCAACATTTTAAAAACTTAACTCATCATCCACCCTTGCCCACAAACCTGACTCTACTCATGTATTTTCTGTCTCAGTTAGTAGTATCAGTATCCACCTAGTCACTCAAGCCTGAAAACGAGGATCATCCAGACTTCCCTCTCCATCAAGGTCCTGACCTTGAGCTCCTCAATATTTATTACATCTGCCCATCACCTCCACCCTTACTAACCATTGCCCTTGTTCAACCCTTCATCATCTCTCTTTGGGCAAGCCACTTAACCTCCCCGCACTTCCATTTTCTCATTTGTAAAATGAAAGAACTGAATTAGATGATTCCCAAGATCCATTCCATTTGCAAATGCATATGTTTTATAAAGCCATCAAATGTAAGTCACCCTATCGGAATAGTTTTCTAGAGTTTCTTTTTTTTTTGCCTTGCTACTGATGTGCCAAGGATATTTTGAGCACATTGATGGGAAAAACCAGACTTGATAGAAATAACCAACACAAAATAAAATTGACAATGGCTAAAACTGGACACAGTTTTGATATCAAGCAAAGATGGACTAAAAACTTCTGGTTGGTAACACTGAAAACTTGAAAATCTGAGAAAAATTTAGACATGGTAAAAATTTGTCATTGACTGAAACTTGATTAAACAATCAAATCTTCACAAAATATAGATCTACAAATTTGCACAGAAAAAAAAATATGGTCTTGGTTAATTAACCACAAAAGAAAGCTCACAATGTCAGAGGCTCTAAGGTCTAAAATTTGTCAAGAAAAAAAAGTAATCACTGAATCATAACTTCAGTGTAAAGTTTGCATGTAAAAGAACTGATGCCAGTGAAAATTATTTTAGTAAAATGATAGAAATGAGAAACTGTTTACTTGTAATATAAAATTGATCAGAGCATTATATTGGCATAAGGAAATTTGCTCCAGAAAATAATTTTTGATGAAAATTACTGATGTAATCCTTTTTATTTAAATGTCTATGTTAATACACAAAAGCAACATCTCCAGAGTCAGGTGACAGAGTCAACATCTTTTGTTCATTCAATGACTCCTAAAACTCTTCAGCTCCTCTTTCAGTTCTAAAACTCATATTTATGAATATTTATTCATATTGCAAGCAGGGAAAGGTACTTCCCTAAGCTATGGCATAATTGTAGGACATACAGCCTGGTTTGGGATATGATTTTCATTAATGACTACTTTTGCCCACTGAGAAATCCCCAATGAAATTTAGTGAGTTGGATCTAATTTCAAAAGAATTTCTGACTTGGCTCAGGTGAACCAAGTACAGTAAAGTAGGAAATGGTAGAGCCTGCTGACTATCCCCAATATCCAGTCTATTTTTTTCTATAGAAACAGAACCCTTAAATTTTAGATAGTAGAATATCCTTATATTAGCCGGGCACTTGGCCATCCAGAATAAAGACAATATTTTTTAGCCTCCCTTGCAACTAAGTCTGGCCATGTGACTAAGCTTTGGTTAAAGGGTGTGATGGTTAGGTTCATGTGTCAGTTTGGCCAGGTGATGGTGTCCAGGTGTCTGGTCAAGCAAGCACTGGCCTAACCATCACTGCAAGGACAATTTGTGGCTGGTTAATAAACGAGAAAGCTGGTTTATTAAATCATCAGTCAATTGGAGGCAGCTGTGACTGATTACATCAATGAAGGGCAATGAAGAGAGAATTCAATCAGCTGGATTTAATCCAATCAGTTGAAGACTTTTAAGCAAGACAGAAAGAGGTTTGACTAGCCAATGAAGAATTTCCTGAGGAGTTCATCAAACACCTTCATCGGAGTTGCCAGTTTGCTGCCTGCCCTGCGGAATTTGGACTCGTGCATACCCACAGTTGCAGAAGACAATTTTATAAAATCTTATATTCATAGATTTCTCTTGTTGATTCTGTTTCCCTAGAGAACTCTAACTCATACAAAGGGTAATAAGAGAAAGTTTAATATGACAACTTCTATCAGCCATCCTTAGAAAACAGATGGGACATAATTTTGTCCTCTGCTTCCCATCTTCCTTCCTCTTGATTGGAATGCACATGTGTTGACTCCTTCTAGAGTAGCCACCTTGGATCATAATTCACCTTTGAGCCTTATGGGAAAGCAACAAGACACAAGAAGTCCGAATCCCTGAGGACTTTGCAGACAGAGTTTCCCTACTGACTCTGACCTGTCTATCCTTGTACTTTTACCAAGAAAAATAAGCTGCTCTCTTATTTAAGTCACTTTATTTTGGGTCTGGTTTTTTTTTTCACCAAGCCTAATTCTAAATGATATGGGGGATAGAAGTTAAAAGAGAAATGCACAGTAAAGGCATTTTCAGATGTCATGCAGACCTGAATAGCAAGAAGAAAGACCCCCTTAGAGGAAGTGGAGTCTTGCTTCAGAAACCTCAAGCCTTTGAAATCAGACAACAAAGGCCTGAAAGATATAACTCCTAACTCAGTTTCTACATAAAGCAGTAAGTTACAGTTTATAGCCTCACTCTTTGTATCCTACCCAATATACCCTCTTTCCCTGCTAACGGAACTCTAATTTTGTGAAAGAAGATCCTTGATGTCAGAGAAAGTAGGCCCCAGGGATGTATCATTATAAATCTAAGCCAGCCACAGAATCCCATTTCCCTCTGCCCCATATTCATGGTCTAGTTTTCTTTACATCAAGGGTGGCTATGTGACACAATCTGGCCAATGTGATGGAAGGGGAAGACCATTAGGGGCTTCTGAGGCACATTTTATCTCCTTACAGAAAGATAGGTCCTAAGAGGAGAGCTAGCTGTAATAGTCTTGTTCCTTTCTTTATTGCTTGTGATGCTGGGATAGAGGGAAAGATGCTTGGAGCACCTGGCAACCATCTTGTGACCATGAGGTGGTCAGGAAGAGGAGGAAAAGTCAACGTGCTGAAGAAGGAAGGTGGGAAAGAATGAGAGTGCCCAACTATTGGGGATTGAATCATGTACCTCACAAAAGACACATTCAAATCTTAATCTGTGTCCCTGGGGGTATTAACCCATTTCTAAATAGGACCTTATGAAGATGTTCTTATTAGTCAAGGTGTGGTCAAATTGAATCAGGGTGGGTCTTAATTCATATTACCACAGACCTTATAAAGAGAGGAAATTCAGATGCAGTCAGTCAGTAGATGCCCAAAGTTAGAAGAAGCCAGACAGGAGAGAGAAATATCACCACATGATGAAGGACCTTGCTACATTGCCATCACCAGGATGCTACCAACTCCTGGAGAAAGCACGACCTTGCTGACATCTTGATTTTGGACTGCTAGCCTCCAAACTGTGAGTCAACAAATTCTTGCTCTTTAAGCCATCCCATTGTTTGGCATTTGTTATTGGAGCCATGGCAAAGCAAGACTCTGACATTGTTGAGCTGCTGACCCAGCCCCTGCTGTCTCCCTCTGGACTTATGAAGTAGACAATACTTCATACAGTAAGGTTTGTTGTTGTTGTTGCTTTGTAGCCAAATGCCTACTACAGGATACAGTGGTTAAAAAAAAAAAATTCCAGCAATTGTTCATTGCCTCTTCACTCTTTCCCACATGAAGCCTTGTTTTCCATGCTTAAATAGTACTGACTGCCGATGGTTGTGCTGCACTCTTGTGGCTACCATCTTTCTCTTTTGAATGTGCTGAATAAACCCTTCTCCATGATCTGCTTTACTGTAAACTCAGATTTTTTTTTTAATCATCATTTTATTGAGATATATTCACATACCACGCAGTCATACAAAACAAATTGTACTTTCGATTGTTTACAGTACCATTACATAGTTGTACATTCATCACCTAAATCAATCCCTGACACCTTCATTAGCACACACACAAAAATAACAAGAATAATAATTAGAGTGAAAAAGAGCAATTGAAGTAAAAAAGAACACTAGGTACCTTTGTCTGTTTGTTTGCTTCCCCTACTTTTCTACACATCCGTCCATAAACTAGACAAAGTGGAGTTTGGTCCTTATGGCATTCCCAATCCCACTGTCACCCCTCATAAGCTACATTTTTATACAACTGTCTTCGAGATTCATGGGTTCTGGGTTGTAGTTTAATAGTTTCAGGTATCCACCACCAGCTACCCCAATTCTTTAGAACCTAAAAAAGGTTGTCTAAAGTGTGCGTAAGAGTGCCCACCAGAGTGATCTCTCGGCTCGTTTTGGAATCTCTCTGCCACTGAAGCTTATTTCATTTCCTTTCACATCCCCCTTTTGGTCAAGAAGATGTTCTCCATCCCACGATGCCGGGTCTACATTCCTCCCCGGGAGTCTGTAAACTCAGATTTAAACTACATTTTCAATAATACCATTTTTGCATAGCCCTAATACCAGTGTGGTTCTTGGCATGCCATTCTCATTGTTTTGGGCCAAACTCTAAAGAGTTCATAGAAAGGAAAGGGGTCTTTGTGTTCAGTAGAAGATGTGAGTGGTCCACTAAATCCCCACCCACTATGGAAAAAGGTATAATTATTCCTGAATCTGCCACTGTCTACCTGGCCCCAGGACTAACTCAACTTCTCTGAGCGTGCATTTTTCTCATTTGTATAATGAAAGAATGTCAATGAATGATTTTAGAATTTTTTTCAAATTTTCAAATTTCTACTTTTCTAATTATCGCCAGATACTAAATATAGTTACATATGCCTTTAGGCTCCCAGCAGAATGTTATTATGGAAAAGGAAATTAGACTAAAGCCTATCTTCCATGTTTCTGGCCCATTTAATGTTGCCATAGTCTGCCCACACATCACACCAAAGGGAGTGAGCGTGCTAAAGCTTAGCTTTGGGTTTTCATGTTATCATCTCTGAAGGCAAGAGAAATGGCAAAAAAAAAAAAAAAGAAGAAAAAAGAAAGAAAAAAAAATCCTCTCTGAAAATAACTGTGGATTGATGAGAGACAGGTGGGATGAATGTGACAAAATATAAATGCAGGATGTGAAGTATTTGCAAGGTTCTGGGGAAAAAAATCATACCAGAATAGGATGAGTGGTAAATGAAAGCTGAATATAATTGGCTTGATATGTGTGACAAGATATCTCAATGACTTGGTCAACATGAGTTGGAGAGATTACTGTAGCGTTTATATAGAGCCATAGAACAATATGGACTCAGGGTCCTGTCCCTGTAGAGAGCACTGGTGGCTGGATCCCAGAAGTAAACAGAGAAAAGAGACTGTGGCTCAAGGGGACAGGGTCGTTTCCAAGGGCACTGAGACTGAAAATGATGCTCTTTTAACTTAGAAGGGGGTAAAAAAAGAGGCACAGGGAGAATCAAGATATTGTTGCCAAAGAGGAAGGAATAGAGTGATACCTAGAAAAAAAAGAGTGGCATTCATGGTGTAATATTCACTTTTATGGGGGAAGGAGGCAACAATCAATTCTGAAGGATTTCCAATGAAAGTAAACATCTATCCCCATCTCTGGTCTCTCTTTTCTTCTCCAATATTCATGAGTTTTGTGGAGAGCATTCAGTGGGAATGGGGGCATGTGGGACTTAACAATGATACATTCCTGCTAACTGAATGTCTGTCATATAGCCATATTTTTTTTTTCTTTCAACAACATTTACAGAATGCTATCATGTATTAGGTACCATACTGGGCTCTGAGGACACAAAGATGAGAAAAATATATCCCTGATGTCAAAGAACTTAAAGTCTGCAGTGCAGATAAACTGCAGGCTATAACATGAGAGGATAGAGTTCTAGACTTGTGTCCTAGATGTGTTCAAATATCAAAGCCAGGATGGCAAGAAAAAAACAAGAAATGGTGATAAAATCAAAGAGAGGAGGTGGATGTTGAGAAACCAAGAAATCTGAAGACAAGGTATAATACAAGAGGTCAATGGGAGATGCTGGTGTATCCAAGAATAGTCATTCTGATTGGCCAATGGATAGGCTAATGGAGATGTGCCATCCTCAGGCTAAAGTGGGGAAACAGATCTCAACACCTAGCACTGGCTGGCCTTTGAAGGTCCTCCATATTTATTTATTTACTTATTAAAAGAATGAGTGAATGAAAGACAACACCCTTGCATGACTTTGTTCTCCTGTTCTTTGAAGGCAGAAAAGCAGACATATGACAGGACAAACATTCCCTATTGGATGGGACTGAGGAGAAACCAGCTTCTAATGACACCAGATATTGAGCCAATACAGCACGAATTAATACTAAACCCAATGGCATAGCTTTGGGAAGTCCCCAGCAGAGCTCTCTCTGGAAACACCCACCCACAAGGGACTGGGTCTGGCAACCAACACGTTTGTGCAAATGAAAGCAGGTTGTCCTGATCATCAATGACAGTGTTGGAAATAAGCAGAATTGGGGTCCATTTGCCCATCCAAAAAGCCATGATTTCACAAGTGGTAGCAAAAACTTGCTATTTCTCCCAACCTAGACAAATATTACTCCTAAGAACCTATGGGATTCAACTTGATTGGAGATCTTTCAACAGTCACTGGATTTTTCTAATTCCATCACTGCCAGTAATAACAATACTTTAAGGACTCTGATTTTAATACTTACTTGAAATTTGAATACTTCCATAAAAAAAGATTAGAAAACACTAATCTGATGTCTCCTGACCAAAGGTTACCACTGTCTGGATGCAGATATTAGTTAGGACTCTGGTTTCAAGTGTCACGTTGAGTAAAATCTGATAATTTATTATAGAAATACAGTAGTAACTCACAGAACACGAGGGCAGGAATGCAGCTGGATCAAAGGAATCAGGACACAGGAAGCTTGCAGAACTCTTCTTGTCAGCCTTCTCTTTTTTTGTTTGGAAACATATCTGCTTCACTCTTTACTCTCTTCCTAGGTCTTCTTTCTCTGAATCTCTAGCCCTGCAATGGGCAGAGATGGTCATTTCAGAATACTCAAGTTTATAATCTCTTCCTTCTAAAAGATATCAGAACTCTTAATTCCAATTCCAAATCACTGGGAGAAGGAATATGATTAGACATTCTAGGTCACAAGCCCAACCCTAATCCAATCAGTTGTGGACAGGAGGTAGGGTCACATGACACAAACATGGCTCCCCAGCACTCTTCTGTGGAAAGGAGTTGGGGAAGGGGGTGATTCCCAAGTCTAGTATTTTATTGCCAAGAGTGTGAAAATATTCAACCCAGCAGATGGTGCAAATTCCCATGGTAATCAGGCAGAATTTTCAGGGATCTGGCTCCTGTGTAGTTGGTGGCACATCATTTCGCAATATGGGAATGTTGGCTTATGGAGAGGACAAAGATAAATCTTGGCAGCTAGATGGTATTAGTTCCGCCTACCCACTTCTGTCGCCCTGGAAAAGCTTAATTAAAATCTGAAGATTACTGGATGAGGTTCCAAGTTAAATGCCTGCAACCCCTTGGGTGTGTATAGCTGTGGTGTTCCATGTAAGTAAGAATGACTCTTGCAAAATCCTTTCAAGAAGGATTCTTTCTCTAAACCCTATTTTACTACTGTTGCCAGAAAACTAACATGATTAATTCTATTGTGGAGATCAAGGGAGATTAAGCAGTCTGAGTTATTTTTATGTTCATTCTCATGTACTTCAGTCTCTTTTAAGTTATTAAAACTTAATTTGGGGAAAAACATTTTTTATTCTCCAGAACTCCAAAGATAGAATCAGTCAAGGAGGATCATAACCATTCTCTCTATATTTACCTTTAGCTTTTTCAGAGGAAGGAGCCCTACGATAAAGTTACACATGGGCATTATGGAAACATTCCTCCATGGTCCGATCAGTAGTGTTTATATATCTAAAAAGTCACTTAGCTCCTTCTAACCCACTGAGTTTTAGCAAGCAGGAGCTTTGTGGTTAACTCATACAGGAGAGGCTCTTTGGGGGATTCTTTGGAACACAAAAACCATCCATGTGTTTCTCAGTAATGTCCCCAGTTTTCCATCAGTGCTTTTGGTTTTCATTCAGAGAAACTGCTAGCACAGTTCAGTATTTCCTTCTGGATGAATTAAAAGAGGAGCAGCCATTATCTAAATAGTTTCATTGATTGAAATGTACTCAGGAAAGGCCCACAGCTAAAGCAGCGGGTAACTGTGAAGTCAGGGGGAAGTGGAATAATGCCTGGTACAGGTAATACACATGTAAGAGGAATTTTGAGCATTAAAATATTTTCTCCTGCAGTAATAATGAATGAGTAAGGATAAGATTATGGATCCAACTTTTGATGCAATAATTGTAGCAGGATATTGATTTGTGGTTTGTTCTTAGTGCTTTAGGGGTAGATGCAGAGTAGTTTTCTTTTCCCTGCCCTGAGAAGATTTTATGTTCTGCATTTTAGCCTCCTAGCCTAGGAGTGGCTTTTGTGTTGGAAGGCTGAAAATGGACTGTAAGGTGCCTGGAACTCAATTCCAGTGAGACAGAGGCAGCAAACAGGGAGAAGGGTGGGAGCCTTCCCCTAAAGAAAGGAGCTCCCAGGGGTGGAAGGTCAGGTTAGCCTGTGGAGATGAGAGCTGCAGAGATAGACAGTACACCCAAGAAACTAAAAAAAATGAGGAGGTGAAAAGTAAGAGAATATGCAAGAGCTTTACAGGGTCTTGCATGTTGTGTTAAAGATGTTGGTCTGTTTCTTGAGAGCGATAAGAAACCATTGAAGAGTTTTTATGCAAAGGAGTGATGCGATCAGATTTTTCTTGCAGACATTCTATCTTTACATCAGTTCTATGAGGTCGGTACAATGGCAGCCTCATGGGGTAGGTTGGGGAATACTTAACAACCCCGTAATCTCCTTCAAATAAATGACATTCTTACAATAAACGATATTCTTACAGAACAAAAGGAGCAGTGCACCTGTCATGGAAACACAGCTTCTAGACAAGTCCTTAAGCACTCCTTCCAACATCCCTGGATTCCAGAGCTGTCACTAGGTCTTTACCATCATTATTCTCTCAGATGAAGAAATGGGAGCTTAGAGAATTTAACTAACCTGCTCAAGATAGAATAGCTAGTAAATTTCAGAGTGAGGACTTGAACCCAGGTCTGCATGACCAAAGTCAGAGTTGGATGCAGTTACTGCTCTGCCCATATCTCTTGGCCCACCTAGGAGGTCACCTGCAGAAAGTCCCTCTCCATGCCCACAGCTGCTTGCATCTCTGCCTGAGGGCCTTCCCTGGCTGCTGGCATCTGTTCGACCTGTGAATGTGGAGTTAACCTCACAGGAGTGATGCTTGGTCAATGAGGACAGAAGTTGGTGAACAGATAGCCCAGCTTCCTAGTCCCCCACTAGAATAACTGAGATAATTTCCATAAAATCTTACACGGTCCCCACTGAGATTGAGCCTCAGTTGCCCACAGAGGTAGCCCGATCATTAATTCACCATTTATGGGCTTTCCTCCTGTCATGGTTAGGTTCATGTGTCAACTTGGCCAAGTGATGATGCCCAGGGTCTGGTCAAGCAAGCACTGGCCTAACCGTTACTGCAAGGACATTTGTGACTGGTGAATAACCAGAAGGCTGGTTTAGTAAATTATCAGTCAATTGGCTGCAACTGTGACTGATTACATCAACGAAGAGCATGTCTTCCACAATGAGAGAATTCAATCGGCTGGATTTAATCCAATCAGTTGAAGACTTTCAAGCGAGACAGACGAAGGACCTTCACTTCTTCTTTGGCTGACCAGCCAAGTGTTACCTGAGGAGTTCATCGGAGTCGCCAGTTTGCTGCCTGAGGAGTTCATCGAACATCTTCATTGGAGTTGCCAATCTGCTGCCTGCCCTATGGAATTTGGACTTGTGTATACCCACAGTTGCGTAAGATGCTTTTATAAATCTTATATTTATAGATAACTCTTGTTGATTCTATTTCCCTAGAGAACCCTAACTAATACACCTCCCTTTCTGGTGCACTTCCCTACCTCCCTCAGTGCATCCTGGGATCAACTTCTGTATAAATTCCTTGCACCTAAATCCTTGTCTCAGGGTCTGCTTTTGAGCTTTTGAGGGGACCCAAACTAAGGCCACTCTTAGCCACTACTGCCTCTCTTAATGGTGGTTGGAGAATTTCCATAAAATTCTCTTATTATCGGAGCAACTTAATGAGCATTTCTTATTTTTATTTTTTATTAGAGAAGTTGTGGTTTACAGAACAATCATGCACAAAATACAGGATTCTCCTTAATGAGCATTTAATGGGTACATGGCCCAGTACCAGCTTGTACATAGGAGCCATTTATGATACCAGGCTGGTCCATTACTATGGGCAGAATTTAGCTGCTCCAAGGAGGGAAACAGACATAAATGGTGAAAAGAAAAAGATGACAATTTTGTATGTAGGTGGTCCTATATGGGGGTATAATAGAGCAATAGCACTTAATTCCCAATATATAATCTTCAGTCTCATTCCAGGATATTAAATGTCTCCTTCAGGGAAAAGAATATCATTCTGTTATGAATGAATAATATACACTCTTGGATGACATTATCCTATCAATTCTAGTTGTATCTTACTTGAACACAAATGATGTTCAGTGTTTGGATGATTTATCAAGATATGAAGTAAAGCTTGCCAAATATCTAGCTATAGTCCTAAATAATTTCAACATCTTTCACTTCACATTTTCAGTTTAAAAGGCCACAACATTTGCAAACTTATCATGGAAGGACTCACTGCCTCAAACTATATTTGGAGCATGAACTCGAATCTTTAAAAGTAGCCTACATTTCCAGGCTTTTTTCTAAGTGTAAGTTTAACAATAATACATAGAATCCTACCTGAATTTTTCATAAAGTTTGCAAACCTGCTTTGCTTTTGTAGACATGGTGAGGGTGGCATTAGCCATCCTAAGAGGGAACACCAGATGGCTTGGTTTGAACCAAGCCAACCTCCAGAAGAGGGTAGAGTTGACTTCACAGTTGATTGAAGACGCTTTGACTATTCCAGTCCTGGATTTCCACTGGCTTCTGAGCTTTGTTTCACATAAGCCCCATAGCACTCGATCAGTAATTCTGTCTGTATGTGAGCACATGGGGTTCTAGAATATCCCTGACATACGGTCACCCTTCCTAGTGCACTGAGGCACTGGGGTTCTGAGTAGGTGGAAGAAGAGCAGTATATAACCTTGGCATGAACTCCAGTAGTGACATCCACACCAACAAGTTCACCTCACCAGAATTCTCAGGGCCTAGGGCAGTATTTATGAGGCACCCAGAAAGGAAGCAAAATTATTGTTACCTCAACCCATCCCAAATACCAATGGTATGACAGTCTTTGGGATGGTTGATGAGGATCACAATGGGGAGACCATTCTGAAATCACTTTATATTCCAGCAAACCTGAGACTGAAATAGATATTCTGGGGTTGCTACAAAGATATAGCATGAACAGTGGGGGTGGGATAAAGAGCATAAAATCAAATGTCCAGTGGTTCCAACCTGGCCTATTTAAATTCCAAAGCATTTGAGTCAAAAGATAGGGATAGAAGAGAAGAAAAAGAAGAAAGAGACAATTCACAGAGATTTTTGAGAGGTAGAGGCATTCAACTGATAAACATTTCCAAGAAAGAAATTACAACTGATCACGGATCAAATTTCAGAACAATGAAGAAGAGTGAAAACCTGCACTGGGCGATGAAAACCCGTGTAGGTGATTTGAAATCAATTTGAAATAAAGAGCAGGATGGGGCTAGAGAGGCAGCAAGATTGTCACCACCAGCTCAATACACAGAGCTCACAGCTTTATTCTTCTATCTTGATGAAAAATTTGTGATTCTTTGCATTGCTGCCAGTCAAATAAATCAGTAACTAACATTTCTCATTTACAGTGCCCGTTCCATGAACTTTTTTTATTCTTCATTCTTTTGACAATGCCATCATGCTTCCAATAGTTACAAAAACGTTTCACTTCTGCTGTGAAGTGGCATAAAAGGAGGATCCTCCTTCCTTTCTCCTCCACCCCCATGACACAATTTTTTAAAAGCTTTGACATACAATACACTGCACATATTTAAAGTATAAAGTTTGCTATGATTTGATCTTGTATATACCTGTGACATCCTACCATCACCCCAGAAAATTTTTTGTCATCCCTGCTCAATCCCTCTCTCACTTCCCTCCCCATCCACAACCACTCATTTGCTTTCTGTCACTGTAGATTGGTGCGCATGTTCTAGAATATTATATAAATGGCATCATACAATATGTGCTCTTTTCTCTTTTTTTGGTTTGGCTTCTTTTATGGCATAATTATTTTGAGATTCATCCAATGCTGAGGTGTGTATCAATAGGTTATTCCATTTTATTGCCAGGTGGTGTGGATCTACCACAATCTGTTTATCCATTCACCTATTGATGGACATTTGGGTTGTTTACAGTTTTTTGGCTATTACAGATAAAGCTGTCATGAACATGTATGCACAAGCCTTTGTATGGACATGTACTCTCATTCCTTTGGGTAAATACCTAGGAGCGGAACAGTTTGGATCATATGTTTAACTTTTTATAACTGCCAAGCTATTTTCCAAAGTAGTTGCACTATTTTAAGTGTCCACTAAATAGGGGCATGAACGTTCCAGTTCCTTCACATCCTTGCCAACATTTGGTGAGATAAGTCTTTTTAATTTTAGCCATTCTAAGTGTATAATGGTATCATGCTATGATTTTAATTTGATTGTCCCAATGACCAAGGATTTAGAGCATCTTTTCATATGCCTATTTGTCGTCCATATATCTTCTTTGGTGAGATGTCTGTTCAAATCTTTTGCCCATTTTCTGTTGGGTTGTTTTCTTATTACTGAGTTTTAAGAATTCGTTACATATTCTGTGTACAAGGCTTTTATAATATATATGTTTTAGAGTATTGCTCCATTCTGTAACTTGTCTTTTCATTATTTTAAAGTGTCTTTCAAAGAGCACAAGTTCTTAATTTTGATCAGTCCGATTTGCCCATTTTTTTTTCTTTTATGGATCATGCTTTTGAGGCTGTATGTAAGAAATCTTTCTCTAACTCACAGTCACAAAGACTTTCTCCTATGTCTCCTTCTAAAAGCTTTGTAGCATTAGGTTTATGTTTAGGCCTATGATGCGTTTGGAGTTAATTTTTGTATATGGTGTAAGGCATGGATCAAAATTTGAAATTTTTTTTTTTTGACATATGGCTAGCCAACATTTCTAATAAGTTCCCAGGTGATGTTGATATTGTTGGTCTATGGGACCACACTTGGAGCTGCACTGTCATAGAACATATGGGAAGAATTAAGGATACGTGAAGAGCAAATTTTATAAAGTGAAAAACCAAGGAAACTCTTAATTCTAAAAAAATGAAGAAAAGAAATGTAATTGTAATACTTTGCTTGGCTCTGCACTGAGTATATATATGGTCACAATGATAAAAATACTTAATAACTGATTTAACTAAAAGTAGTAATAAAACTAGAATGGGAGAATGAGAATAGTGGAAAATAAACTTAATTCCCAATTATCATAAAGGAACGCAATAAATAATGCCAAAAATTGATAAATCAAGAAACAACAGTATGCAACTATGTTTAGTGATAAGAAGGTCCCTTTAGGAGTGGTGGCTTCTGCTCTCTACTTGACTAAAGAGTGAATCTAGGGTTTAGTAGAGGGCATGGCAGAAGCCAGCAGTTTGTCATTATCAGCCTTTTAGTATTATTTGATTTTATTTTAACAATATGTATGCCATTTTTCTTACAAAAATAAACAAAAAAAATACAAGTACTTTAATGGCACTTTTTCCCCTGCTTTTTGAACAAGGATCCCATAGTTACATTTTGTACTGGGTCCTGAAAATTGTGTAGCTGACCCTAGGTACAGTGACACACTTCATACGATCCCTCAGGTGATTTTACTGTGGGATTGAGCAACTTACAGCGGTAGCCAGCCCAGTAATGCACCTTAAAATCGGCTGTCCTTCCTCCCGCATCCCTCATTCAGTCCAGCTCCCTGGATCACATACCCCAGAGGACTTATACCTAAACCTCTGCCCCAAGCTCTACTTCCTGGGAAACTCGGGCTAACACAGTTGTATTTTTTTTTTCTTTGCTCTATTTTCCAACTTTTCCCTATTAGAATAAAAAATAATTTTGAGTAAGCCAAAAAGCTAAAATGTAATTACATTCAGCTGATCAATCCATTGAACCTAATTGATTAATTGGTCAGCAGATTAAGCTTCTGCTAAGTATCAGAATGATTTTCCAAGGAGCCCGGGGGTCAACGATGGGCTGACAACATTGCTGCAACTGGAAACATAGCGGCTCAGAATGGGAGGGACTTCAGAGGCCACCAAGGGCTTCCCTCTCCCTGCTGAGTTATAGTAGGAAAGAGAGCTAGAGCTAGAGCTAGAGCTAGAGCTAGAGCTAGAGACAGAGCTAGAGCTAGAGGGAGATAGAGATGGGGGGCTGGTATGAAGGAAGTAAGAGGAAGGTAGGAAAGAAGGAAGGAAGGGAGGGAGGAAGGAAGAGAGGGAGGGAGGGAGGGAAGAATTTTGCACACCTGAAAAAAAATGAGGTTTTAAACTATAGGAATTCTATAAAGAGTTTGCTGTTTTTTCATTGAGCAAAGTTGAACCCATTCTAGCTTAACATTGTAGCCAAGGGAAGAACCCAATAAGGCTTTTCAAAATGATTAATCCAACTAAATATGGAAAATAGTCCTTTAACTAATTAATCAAATAATCTAAGTGTTGGAATTATAAACACCACATAGACCCAAGAATAGAGTTGCCGGATTTAGCAAATAAAATTAAGTCTGTCCCATACACTATTTGGGACATACTTATACTCAAAATAGTATTTGTTGTTTATCTGAAACTCACATTTAACTAAGCATCCTGTATTTTATTTTATCTAGCAACTTTTCCCAGGATATACTAGAGTCCATGAAAACTGCTAGAATAGAACATAATGGGGGGAGGGGTCGATGATTTTTCATTTACCTGGACAGAGGCGGCCCAATATTTATCTCAGCATGTTTCTGGGGTGGGATCCTGGTGTGGTACATTTTCCCCCATCTGTACCAGTCCTTTGAGTCTGCCATAAACAGTGATCTCAGATGCATTTGGAATAGGAAGTAGTCAAGCTGCAAACCTCAAAAATGTATCTTGGGCTCCAGGAAGGTAATGAACCATTTCTAAGGGATAAGAAATTGCATGGACAGAAATGGAGCAGGTATGTCCCATTCTGTTACCCTCGACTTAGTCCAAAACATGCCCTGTTGACATCATCCCTGAGCAGGAGAAACTTGGGTCTGTGGTTTTATATTTATTGTTCAATTGTGACCCATACCCCAGCTTCTCCTCTGCTGTAAATGAGGAGGAACAGTATAATGAACCCATGTACCCATCACCCAACCTCAACAATGACCAATTCATGGCTGGTATTTTCTCAGCCACACTCCTATTCTTTACCTCTTCTTGGTTATTTTACAGCCAATTCCAGACACCATGTAATTTTATCCCTAAATATTTCAGGATGTCTTTCTAGCATATGAGTACTTCCCTTTTAAACATAACCACAATATCCTCATCACTCACACTCCAAAATCAACAGTATTTCCAAAAAGAACATTTTAAATAAAATTTGCTCATCGAAACAGAGATGCTCTAACAGGATGTTGACCAACAAAAACCTTTCTGGTATTAATGAAGCAAAGTGGACAAGTTTAAATACCATTCTGGTACCATTTCACAGGAGGTAAATCCAGGCACTCCAATAGGGTATTAAAATGGCTTGCCATATTTCAAAGAAACATTAAGATCATTCATTTGTTCATTCATTCATTCTTGGTCCAACAGATATTGATTGAATACCCATAGCATTAAGCACAGAAAACAAAAGTAAACAAGATCTAATTCTCACCCTTGAGGCACTGTAGAACAAATAGGTTTACATGTAATTCAAAGCAGAAGGAATTAGGTACCAGTAAGGGTGATGAGATATTTTCTGGTTTGCTAATGCTGCCATTTTGCAAAACACAGAAATGGATTGGCTTTTAAAAAGGGGGTTTATTTGGTTACAAAGTTACACTCTTAAGGCCATAAGGTGTCCAAAGTAAGGCATCAACCACAGGGTAACTTCACTGAAGAAGGGCTGATGGTGTCCAAAAACCTTTGGTAGCTGGGAAGGCATGTAGCTGGCATCTACTTACTCCCTGGTTGCATTTCAAAATGGCGTTCTCCAAAATGTCAGTGTCAGCTTCCAATGGCCATCTCCAACATGTGTCTCTCAGCTGGAGCTAGCGATTTGGCCTGTGTGGCTCTTTTAAAGCACTCCCGTAACCAATCAAGATCCATGCTGAATGGGTGGGGCCACACCTCCATGGAAATAATCCAATCATAGGCATTACCCACAGTTGGGTGGGTCACATCTCCATGGAAATCCAAATCCATCCTAATCCAAATCCAGCCTAATCAACACAGATACATCTGCCCCCACAAGACTGACTCAAAGATAATGGCATTTTGTGGGATACAATACATCCAAACTGGCACAAGGTAGAATTAGCCACTGAAAAGAATTGTAAAGGATGCATGACTATTAGAAAGTAGGCAGCAGCGGAGGGCTTTTCACAGGAGGAATCAGCATGAACAAAGGCATGGAGAAGACAAAAACCTCCCAAATGACTCCTTCTTCAAGGCAAAGACTATGCCTTTAATTTCTTTGCAACACTCCTGCTCGGACTGTGGCGCCTAGCCCAATACCTGACTCATAGTAGCTATTCAGTTAACATTTATTGAAGCAATGAATGTAAAATTCACTTTCTACTCAAGTAATTAACATTAATTATCAGCCAATCCTAAAATCACCACCTTCTAACATATTGCTTTCATACACAGAGATAATGATGCAAAACCCCTATATTTCCTTCCCTGACTCAGGGAGCGATAAATATTGAATTGTTTTACAATGAGGGCTTGCCCTGAAACATTCTTGGAAAGGCACTAGTTTCTTTCATATGCCTAAGCAGTTAGTTGGTGGATTTTTGCTGAGCTCCTTTATTAGTTTAAAAGATGATCAAACCATCTACAGTCCCCCAGTTATCATGACCTACCCACTGGCCTTCTAATGAACAGATATGAAATTTATTTTCCTGACCATTTTCTCTGAAAATGAAAGCCAGAGTGAAGCTTTGCTAAGCACACGATTGAAATTTATTGCTACTGAAAGGATTTTTCTCCTCTGTGTGCGTGTGTGCGTGCGTGCGTGCGTGTTGGAGTAGATTAGATAAAGCATTAAATTAAAACTTAAACAGCTCTTTGCACTCGTTCCATGGACTACAGTGTCCTGGGTAAGATTTAATCCTATGTGTTCCAGAGGATAGAAGGGTTTGCATATTTGCCAGGTGGCCAGCACTATAGTCACCTTATATGGAGTTATTTTCCATATCATTTTGTTTATTTACATTGGCCCAATTAGACCCTTTCAAAGGCTTAACTTAGTGTGGCTGCTGCAGACAGCTAGTTTACACCAAGCTGGTCTTGGCAGGACTTGAAAGCAAATGGTAAATGGTGTAAACAATTGTATGTGATTATACACTGCCAAATAATGTGCATCTGGGAAGACAAACACAACTTATTAAACAGACAACGAATAGCTGAGGTAAATATCAAATATGTGAACTCTGAAGCATACAGGGCTGGATCTTGTCAAAGCCTTATTAACTCAGTGCAGCTGGATTAAAATAAAAAGAACCATTTAGACTTAAAAGCAGGGGATCCCCAAGTTAAAAAGTCTGGATTCTGTTCCTGTCTCCATTGCTAATTCACTAAGTGACATTGATTATTACTTTGATTTTTGCTTGAGTTTTCCCATCAATGGAAAGGGAATTTCAAGGCTGCCCCTAAGGGCAAAGGAGAATGGTGACCATATGCATACCCTGGAGGGGGAGAAAAAAGAACCGCTGTCTGGTTCCTGCACAACTTTATCCTGCCATCTCCAAGACCTTGATGTCCCCCTGGAAATACAGTTGGCCTGGGCAAAAATCAGTGAGAAAGATGACACAGGTCAGGTCACCAGTGTGACCATCGGGGCAGGCTTTGGGGGCTCCACTTTAGGATGGGGAGAGAATTCCTGATGACCAAGTCTGCTTCTGGGTGCATTTGCGGAGGGAAGCCAGAAGGGTGGGAGATCATGGCAGCCCCAAATCATGTAGGATACTTGTCCTTCCACTCTAGAACCAGGGGCACTTAGAACCATCCATGTTTTTGGTCATCTTTGGGTCTTTTCAATGGTTGCTTTAAAAGCATTGCATTGCCCAGTGAAATAATCCAGGTACAAAAGGACAAATGTTGTATGCGTCCTCTTATATGAAATAATCTAGAATAAGCAAATTCATAGAGACAGAAAGTGGATTAGCGGTTACCAGGGGCTTGTGATAGAGGAAATAAAGAGTTATTGTTTAACGGGTACAGAGTTTCTGTTTAGGGTGATGAAAAAGTTTTAGTAATGGATGGTGGTGATGGTAACACAGCACTGTAAAAGTAACACTGCTGAACTGCACACTTAAAAATGGTTAAAATGGCAAACATCCTTATATATATATAAGGTTTATATATATATTTATATATATATATATAAAACCTCAATAAAAAGATAAATAAAAGGAATTATTATATAAATACATAGAATTATATTTAGGTATGTATCAGTGTATATTAAATATACATATGAAAAGAAATATCTGATTGAAGGTTACATTTCAAAAAGCAAATTTATTCTTTTGGCTCCAATCACATTTAGATCTCCCTTACCATAAAGAAGTTTCTTTGAGTCCTATATATTTAGAAAATCGTTCAAGTGGCACATCAGTGTTGATTATTACACTTTTAAACCATTAGCAATCAAAATGGGGACATTCTTCAGTCACACAATTCTGTGCCTTTGGAGTTCAAAACTTTACTCTCTGCATTTAAAAAAAAAAAAAAAAAGCTGTTGAAGAACAATTTGTTTCACAGATGAAACAGTGCTAATTTATTCAAATGCAATGATTGAAGCAGAAAGGTCCAAAGAGGTTATGTCGGCAGGGGAAATGAGTAGGATGCTATCTAATATTCTCCTATGATTATATCTCTCAATCAAACAGGTGCCTCTGTGAGGTGCTACTTGATTAAGTAGTTGCCACTGGAGAGGAATACATCCCTTCAGCAGTAACCACGGGTAATAGTCATTACATAGTCCCCGTGCATTGGATTTTAACTTTTAGAGCTAGTCTCAGCTAGACAAGACACAGGAGACTTGGTCAAGTTTTAGGAAGCATCTTGATGATGTAATGGCGTGGTAGGAGGTAGTCTGAGCACAGCTGCCTCCTTTCCCCATGACCCACAAATAAATCCTGTGCTCAGGACTAGATACTTTGACCTGCCTCCTAGGATGGGATGATAATTAGAGCTGACCCCTTTCTACGTAGTGCCTGGAGGTAAAACCCATCCCAGCAGCTAGTGTGGCCTCTCAGTTCATTCCTTCCCCTGTTGCCCTAAGCATATATGTAATCCTTCACTGGAGACAGCTTGGCCAGGCATGTGCATATTATGGCACCTGGCTCACCCTCCAATGCTATATCTGTTCCCAGCAAGGAGGGAACAGGGTCCCTCACCTACAGCACCCAAGAGAGAAGGTGCAGGTAGACCATCTCTGCTTTGGCTATGGAGCAAGACAGGCTGGCCATGGGGCACCAATGCCCACTAGTGAAGCTGCCCTTGCTCCATGTCTTCTCTACATGAGTAAATGTTGTTCCATCCAGCAGCGTGGGAGTCGTGTCTTTCTTGGTGACCCTGACACTTGTATTGGAGCGGGTTGACATCTTGCTCTCCTTCAGGTGGTTGGGCTCTGTTCTAGTTTGCCAATGCTGCCTTTTTGCAAAACACCAGAAATGGATTGGCTTTTATAAAGGGGGGTTATTTGGTTAGAAAATTGCAGTCTTAAGGCCATAAAGTACCTTCACTGGAGGATGGCCAATGGTGTCCGGAAAACCTCTGTTAGCTCAGAAGGTATGTGGCTGGCATCTGCTTGCTCCTAGGTTGCATTTCAAAGTGGCGTTCTCCAAAATGTTGCTCTTGGGGCATGTTGTCCTCTCTTAGCTGCAGCTCCTCTTCAAAATGTCACTCTCAGTTGCTATGAGCTCCTTCTGTTTGTCAGCTCATTTATATGGCTCCAGTGATTTAATTCAGATCCACCCTGAATAGGCAGGGTAACACCTCCATGGAAATTATCCAATCAAAGGTCTTGTCCATAGTTGATGGAATCACATCTCCATGGAAACACTCAAAGATTCCAATCTAATCAACACCAATACGTCTGCCCCCACAAGATTGAATATGGCTTTTTCTGGGGGACATAATACAGTCAAACTGGCACAGTCCCCTTCTCTGGAGGAGGTGAAGAGGGTCCTTCCCTTGACAAATGGTAGGAGTATAACCAACAGAAGGTGGGAAGCAGGAAAGGGGAGAGAAAGGCAGAGGTAGCCCAAGGTAGCCAATATCCTCATCTTACAATGGGGGAGTGGCTGGAAGAAGAGCTAGAGGTCCAAGTACATTGTTTATCATATTACAATAATATTCAAGCATGTTACATTATTTATAGTTATAAAGATAACCAACAGAAGGTCTAATCATTATCACCTAACCATCATGCACTAGAAATGTGGGCAGAAGAGAGGGGATAGATATAAGTAAACTAAAGCACCATCTTTCTTACCTGAGTTATTAGACAGACTGAAGTTAAGTCAAAAAATTGAGAAATAAGCATAAAATATAGAGATGTGAAGGAAATCACCAGAACTAAAAGCAGAAGTCTTTTTAAACAAGTAGAATTGAGAGCAGGGAGGGATATGGTGAAAAGTGTTGATTTCACCAAGAGCTGCTCTGTTTGACTTATCATGTTGTGCTTGTATTACTTGGATAAAAAATAGATTTAAAAGATGATGCTATCATGGTAAGAGACATAGCCATACTGTTCTTTTAAGGTAAAAGTGAGCCACACTCTCAGTATTATTTGTTTGGTGAGCTTTCAGAAAATTGAGTTACAGTTGTTTATGCTTATTTTGTGTTTCCAGGGCCTTAGAAACTATGTGACAAAATTCAAACTTGTAAGCAAAGAGAAATTTTAGAAGAGGGAATGAGGGGAAGAGACAGGAGGAAGGAAGTCCAAGATCACTTCCCTGATGCCTTCAGGAGCAAAAATAGCATCCATTAGAACATTAAGTAATGACCTAAGTACCAGTTATATGTGGAGAAATACATCATATCTCCTTTCATAACCATCCCACTTCTCCATCTCTCCTTTTGTTCTCATTCTCTGCCCCTGTATACCTAGAACTTGTTTATTCAGTGCCAAGAAATTTACCATTTTTCATTTCACTTTACTTTCCATCTGTATTAAATTTTTTCAAACATGCAATATTATCCTCAATGGATAATTTATCAGCTCACCTTCTCTCCTGTGGCATTTAGGAAGGGTGTGCCATCTGCACAGGGGATACAGGTGATAATTAAAAAAAAAAAAAAAAAAAAACTCCAAGAGTTTGGTCTTAGCATCAGATCAGTGCTCCTCACTCTGAGTCAGCACCCTGCCAAATAGGACTGAGATTAAACCCCTCCTAGTCCTAGTTCACTACAAATAAACATGGGCTGGAAGTGGAGGACTTCTGCTTTGCAATCTATTATTCTTTCTGCCTTGGAATTGCATTTTCTTTCCCAATCAAGAGCTGTCATGGCCCAGACTGCTCATGTGAATTAAGAGCCTTCCAAGCATAAAAGAGTCCTTCTTAGGGTTAGAGAATCGTGTCAAGCTCAGATGCACTTTGTCAGCGCCATGTCTCCAGTCACTGTTAAATTGTCTCCTTTTGAATTAGCTGTCTTTCTCTATGTCAGCCCTTCTCATTCAAGGATTTACTCCCACCCTTGCCTACCCTTATACCAACCCAGGACTGCATTCATTTGCAAAGGCACTGGCCCAGCAGGAGAGGAGTAAGGGATGAGGGGAAGTGGTGGGTGTGAGACCCCAATGTAGGAAGCCAGGTGGGAGACACCTGTCTTTCTCCCCCACCCCCAGAAACTCTGAGTGATGCAGAAACAAAACCCTCACAATTGTTTCTGTGGCATTGAACTGTGTGGTGGTGACAGTTGCGGCTTCATCGAAGAAAGCAAAACAGCTGGCCAGGCCTGGTGGGTGTGCTCCTAATTTGTGCACAGATAGCTTTGTAGTTCACAACGGGCCCAGGCCTGCGGCGACCGGAGCCAGACAAAAAAAACGCTTTTCTATTGAAAATGTGGCTTCCTTCTCCCCATTGAAGTCAATGTCAAAATGTGCTTTTGTGGGGGCCAAAGGGTTGATCCCAACAGTTAAAAAGAAGGAACACACACACACAAAAGGCATAGTCTTCTTCAAGGCTGATTAGACTTTTCTCATGAATTCTGAATACTTACTGCCTTCTCTTGGCTGGTTAGTGTACAGAACAAACTTGAGACCTACAGATAGGTTTTTTGAAAAGCAATAACATCTCTAGAAAGACAAGATAAAGATTATTTATTTATTTCCAAACAAAAATTTTTTCTATTTGCAAAATCACCCTTGGGTCCATATGAAACAAGATGATGCCTTCCTAAGACTTTCAGAAAAGAAAGGGGCAAGGTGTTTGCACACACAAGCAGGTAACATGGAGGAAGTGGCTAGCTAGGTGGGTAGCACACATCTCTTCAATTTCATGACTTGATAAATGGGTCTTCCTTATCATATTAACACTTCTTTTATCATGTTATTCTTTCTAGTGGACATTCGTCACTTTTTGGTCACTGGGTGGCCATTCTCCCTTCCTAACCATGACTGGAGGTTCCTTCAGGAAATCTCTCCTTCCTCTTTCTCAACCATGTGGGTTGGAAAGGATTGACCCCAGATGTGCCTCAATTGGTTCCCAGTTAAGCCAGTAACCCAAACAGAACCAATGAGACACCAGGAACTATTTGAGACCTTGAAGAAAGACAAACTCTCCCCTTTCTTCCCCATATGCTACCATAAAAGATGCTTACTTTTCCTATGGAAGGTGCAGGGAGAAAATCTGAGGTCTGGAGCTCCTGCAGTCATTTTGCTACCACAACTGGAGAGCCTAGAGCTGCCTATGAGAAGGATGAGAATGGGAAGGAGAGACAATGTGGTGTCTGAGGATAAAGCTGAGACAGAGAAGAATCAATCCCCTGGGGTCCTTGTTTGGACTGCTAGATCAAGCCTCAACCCAATGCCAGGATCTACCTATGGATAATTCCATTATGTAAGCCAAAAAACTCACTTGATTGTTTAAGCCAGTTCAAGTTGGGTTCTCTGCTGCTTATGATAAAATGGCCCTAAATGATATACCACTTCTTTAAAAACCTTCTATAGTTCCCCAATGTCTATAAAAACAAGTTTAAATTCCTTAGCTTAGCATTTGAGATTGCCCACAAGTGGAATGTAGCCAATGTTTTCATTCTAGTGAAACTAGTCTTATAAAAGTTCCCATTTTCTTGTCCTTTGTGCTTATGTACCCCACCTTAAAAGCCACTGCCCTTAAAATTGACATCTTCCTTAATATTTCCAACCATACTTATCTCTCTTGACCTCAGCCCCCCTCAACGTTCTTCTCCCAATTATCATTTAAAATGCTGTGTTTTCTTTGCACTTTTTATAAACTGCCTTACATTGTTAAACATTGTAATGTTTCTTTAGGTCATCTTCTTAAAAGCCAATAGGACATCTTTCTGATCAATATTTATCTTAGGGCATCCAAAACCATGCCTTACACACAGTAGGTGTTAGTGATACATCCTGGGCTGTTGCTAAGAGTAATGTTTTTGATTAACAGCAACCCAAGTGGTTAAGTCTGCACAAGGATAAACACTCAGACACTACCTAGACACATGAAAACAATAAAACCAGTGGGGTCTCACTTGAGAATGCAATAGGGATACTCCACTGTAAGAAAACAATCTACAGTTATCCCGTCCACATCATGGGGGTTTCGGGCCCCTGACATCTGGAAAATCTGCATAAAAATTTTTTTTTCAGAGTTTCAGGAAACTGCCTAGCTGTCTCTTGATGGGCAGACACTGCCTCTCCCATTACTTTCACATTGAGTAGGCTAAATCTTTCTTAAAACTTTTCAAACCAGCCTTTGCTGGCCTGAAAATCAGTAGGGGTAGACTCTTCACCTTCATTTTCCTTCAGGGAATCATATAAGGACTTAGCCTTTTCTCGTATGATGCCAGAGTCTACCAGAATGCCTTTTTTTTTTTTGGTTTAATAACAATCCTGCACATTTCTAGCCTTTGTATGTCATCGTTTGGCCTTTTGTGTGTCATCTGGGCTTCCCCAAATTCCCATTTTATTTCTTATCCCAACCTGCGATATGTCGAAACCGTGATGGGAAAAGTTGGAATGTAGAAGGGATAACTGTATATGAAACACACTTGGAATATTGCTTACCTCTTTATATCCCTTAATATCCACTTTTTATTCCTATTGTTAAAATTTGATTCATCAATATGCTAATAGCACCGCATAATTTAACGTCAATAAAATATAATCATTATATTTTAATAATTATTTCATAACTTAATTTTAATGATACAAGCACAGGTGATATAATGTTAACAAAATTGAAATTTATGTTTACCACATAGAATATCCCATTATAATTCAAAGTTAGCATTTTCATTAATTACGCTATCACTAACATTTTAATTGTTATATTTATTTAAAGTTACCCTTCCATTTTAATATTAGATGTATCAGCATCACTCAGTTCTATAAACATCTTCTTACTAATGTTTCTTTTGAATTCCAGACATGATTACAATCATCATATCATTGAATCCTGCTGTTCTAAAATCTGAGCGCTATCACCTAACTTTGAACTCTCCAAATCACAAGTCTCATGGAGCCAAACGAGGTCCACTTAATTGACTAATATACTGTTACGAAAATGCACTGGAACTTGCTTATAGGCAGGTATCAAGAGGCTGAATCACACAGCCCTGTGACTCAAGAGTTGCCTGTGCTCAAATAAGTCTGCAAAGAAGGTGTGTGGTTTGGTGATCCCAATTCCCAGGTCTCTGTAAAGCCTCTGAGTGATGACTGCCATTCAAGAGGCCCCAGACCAAACAGCCTGCAGAGCAGTGCTGTGATGTCATTCGCTTCATCATTTCCAGCATCACTTCCAACCTACATCCCTCCTGGCTTCATGGAGATGTTTACAAAGAGAGGCAAATGGCCATATTCTGCTTTTCTGGTTTATTGTGACTCTTTAAAGCTTTATGACATTCTGGGGTGAGTTTCCCTTGCATTCCAGTGTGACCCATATTACAGTGGAAACAGGCTGTCCCTAGCATTTCATAGCCTGAACATTTAATGGCTTCATCCTGTGAGATGAAGGGAATGCTATAAGAAAAATCCAATTTGGCCTGCTCTGGCCACAGTTGCCTTAATTAGCCTTCAGTTTTAAAGTAATGAAAAGGAATAAACCTAAAAATGGCTGGCCAGGAAAATTATAAGCTTTCAGGTACACTCTGATACTATAATTTTTCTGCTGGTAGAAAACGTTAAGCCAGTGATTCGCTCTCTATCTTGAGAACACAGACTAGAAGGAACAAAGGAAGGTACACATATAAATTTTTAAAACAGCATTAAGATATGCTATCTGCTACTATTCACCATCTAGCCATCTTATTTTTTCCAGAGAGCATTTTCTCTCTATATTGGTCCCTCTCTTTCTTTGCTGGGAACCTTAAAACTTTGTGAAACATAACTATGCAATATTGAGCTTGATTTGGTCCATCTTTCACTATAAAGCTTGATTCTCTATGTTGGCATCCCTTTGGAGTAATCTTTAAGCAAAGAGACATTTGGAACATCAGATATAATAAGGCATATTTTCCCCTAAGTGTGGGATTTATTCTTCTGGGTAAATAGACCTTCAAAAGCAGCCAAGTCTCCATTTGGTGTATCTGAGTGGGAGTCTGATATTTGCACCGAGAAAGATTGAATTCCTAGAACATCAAAAGGTGATTCAAGAATCTTCTTACAAGTCAATAAGACTTCATTTGCGTATTCATGCATAAGTTATGCATATTATTCGTGCACATTGTTTGCATGAGCAGATATATTTCTCTAAGTACTCTCAAAGCATGATGAAAAAGAGCATTCAACCATCAATTCTTCCTTTTCTACAGGCATGTCTTGCGATAGCAAGAAACATAGGTGATGTGGTTTAAAAAGTTTAAAAAGTAGGGTTCTCATAGACCTGTAGCGTTTGTGGAGTTAGAACAGTCACTGCCTTTATAAGGTCCGTGATATCTTGTAATCTGCTAGTTGGGGAGCCTAGTCAGCCACCCAGCATCCACTCCCGAGGTAATTTTATTGCTCATATAGGACTCATATAGGTTATCCAGTAACTCGGGTGACATTGTAAAGGTGTTTCTTTATAAAAATGGCAACCTCTCTCCACCTTCCCCAGCCCCTTCCAATAATGACAACTAAGGCCACCGATGGAAATGAAGGGAAAGTGAAAAGATTTAACAAAGAGATAGTATTTATGATCAACCTCTTGAATACTAAGGTCACTGTGGTTGTGTGGCTTTGGGCAAGACACGTCACCTATCTAAGCTTACTCTTTCTTTCCTTCCCTCATGCCTCCATTGGTTCAACAAGTATTTACAGATTACCTATTAAGTGTCAGGCTGTTTTATGCACTGAACTAACAGTGAACTAACCAGACCACGTCCCTGCTCTCATGGGGCTTATATTCTGATAGGGAGAAGGCTCAGGAAGAAGACAGTAAGTCAAAATAGCTGACTGTTTTGAGTCAATTCGCTGGGACAAATCAAGCAGCTTTATTCTGGTTTAATGGACAAGGCTTTATATTTAATTATGTTAGGATAGGGACTCTGTCTTTCAATTAATCTTCATAAAATATTCCAAAGGACTTATTCTAGGGCTTTTCTTACAGCAGCACTCAACAGGTACTGAAGCAGAGGAGGGAAAGGGGCCGGGCCTCTTTTTAAACCTCGATTAACCTCTTCACACCTCAATGTGAAGATAGTGCTTTCCCTAACCACCTCCTGGTAATCACGCCGGGGCAAGCTATAGGAAAATGCTATAAGAAAATGAATATATAGGGCTGATATCCAAATCCAAAGGCTGATGATGCTGATGCTCATAAGGAAGCAGTGATACTAGTGACAATAAATGGAGAAGCAAGCGAGGAAGTGTAGAGCCTTTCTCCCCCAGTTTCTGTTCAGCTTCTAAGGTGGCCCAGATGCAGCTTAACCCGGCACCACTGACAATTACAGAGAATGGCTTAGGTACTTGTCTTAACCACATACCTAAAGCCTGTTCCCAGTGGTCTCATTCATTTCCTTGTCACCTCCAGCAATGGGCATTCCCAGACCAAACTGAAGAACTTGAAGGAACGCCACCTCAGCCTGCACCTCCTCTAAAATTCTTATTCAATATGGACTCTGAACATTGCATTCGCCTCACGCTCTTCGGCACCAACATTAACACGTAAAAACATAAATGATTGCCGTTGGTTGAAAATGAACAGATTATTGGTGAAATAAAACTGTGTGCACAGAATATATCTTTCTCAATTCCCAATCTGTTTGGATTGAAGACAAGAAAAGACCATATTAGCAAAAGAAAAATTGGCCTAAATATGAGAACAGTTGGTTAAAAAAAAAAAAAAATATATATATATATATATATATATATGTATATAGCGAAATATTCACAGAGTGGCTGGAAGCCAGGAAAGCACTCAGTGCAGTTTTCCATTCCACTCCCCATGTCTTGTTTGCAGAGAATGTGCTTTTTGTCTTAAAGCACTAGGCTCCCAGGTGGGGAAGCTTATCTGCATTTTAGAGGTAGTCTTTCATTCTAATTTCCATGTGAATAAGACAGTTAAATCTGAAAAGAGCAGAATTCCGATGGGGAGAACAGATAAGTGGACTAATGAACGTTAAGCTAACAGAACCCTCTGCCCCCGAATACCTTGTCCTTGTTAGGGATGACGTTCTGGTCCTAACCCAAAGCAGCTGAAGTCTAATTGACTTTACAGTTCCCCAAGTGTGGGAGTGAGGTTGGCAGAAGGAGCAGCATCAGAACTCACATTACAGCTATGGAGCTTCTGTTGTCATAATTAAAAAATTCCTTTCCACCTAGAAAAGAAATATATGTCATGACACAGCAGTAGAGAGGAATGAACTACTGATACAAAGAACAACACAGTTGAATCTCAAAAACATGTTTAGCAAAAGAAGCCAGACACAGAAGAGTATATACTGGATGATGCCATTTGCATGACATTAAAGAATAGGCAAAAGCAAGCTATGGTGAGTTTAGAATAGTGTTTACCTTTGGGAGAGGAGTATTGACCAGGAAGGGGCATGAGGGAACTTTCTGGGGTAATGGAAATATCCTATATCTTAATCTGGTTGGTGGCTATACAGGTGTGTACACATGCAAAAACTCATTGAGCTGTAACTTAAGAGTTGTGTACTTTACTGCATATTCACTGAATATAAGTGGTACCTCATTATATCTCATTATTTAAAAAACAAAACAAAACAAAACAGAATTTCAACTTCTTGGTATGCATCCCAAAGAACTGAAAGAAGGGACTCAAACTGATATTTGTACACCAATGTTCATTGCAGCATTTTTCACAATAGCCAAAAGAGGGAACAACCCAAATGTCCATCAACAGATGGATAAACAAAATGTGATGTATGCACACAGTGGAATACTATTTAGCTGGATAAAGGAATGAAGTTCTCATGCCTGCTACAACATGGATGAAACTTGAAGACATCATGGTGAATGAAATCAGCCAAACACAACAAGACAACTATTTTATGATCTTGCTTATATGAAATTCCTAGAAGAAGCAAATTTCATAGGGACAGATAGGTTAAGAGATAGGGGTGAGGGGTATAAGGAGTTATTGCTTGATGAGTGCAGAGTTTCTGTTTGAGGTGATGAAGAAGTTGAGGTAATTGATATAGGTGATGGTAGCACAATATCATCAATGTGATTAATACTACTGAGTTGTACATTTCAGAGTGGTTAAAATGAGAAAATTGAGTTATATATATGTTACTATAATAAAAAATTTAAAAGAAAGTCTCACTTTAGCAACCACCTGAAGAAACATTTCTAACAATGATTAATACCTTTATAATATATGCAAGTTGTGGTGATTTGAAGCTTCATGTACTCCAGAAAAACATGTTCTTAAATCTAATCCATTCCTGTGGGAGGGAACCCATTGTAAGTAGGGCCTTTTGATGAGGTTACTTCAGTTAGGTTGTGCCCCACCTCAATCAGGCTGGGTCTTAATCCTATCACTGGAGTTCTTTATAAACAGAGTGAACGGGTGGGGGTGGGGGGGTGGTTGGAGAACCACAGAAGCAGGAAACTGGAAGCAAGGAAACCTGGAAGAGAAGGGAGAGACCAGCAGACATCACCTCATGCCTTGCCATGTGGCAGAGGAGCCAAGAGTTTCCAGCCATCAGTCTTTGGGAAGAAAGCAATGCTTTGATGATGCCTTGACCTGGACAGTTTCCTAGACTCTAACCATAAGTGAATAAATTCAGCCTAAGCATTTCATGGTATTGCTTTAAGCAGCCTAGGAAACTAAAACACCAGTCTACAAATCTCTTCCATATGCATTAGCTCTTGATCCTTGCAAACACTTTTGAGGTTAGAAGAAGACAGTGAGGCTCTGTAGAGTTAAGGGTCAGAAAGATGTCCCTCCCCTCCCTACTTAGCCCCAGGGCACCCGTGTGCCTCAGTCTCAGAGTTCCCCAATGGGGGCATCACTGGCATTTGGTTAGGACATATCTTCATTGTATCTTCATCCATCACATGAACTGCAGAATGTGTGCCACCCCTAGAGAATGCCCCTCCTTGAAGGTCAAAGGGTCAACCAAAAATACTTTCACACATTTTAAGATGCCCCCAGGAAGGCACTACAGACTCTGGTTGAGATCCTTTGTGCTTCTTGCACCCCTCGGCAATGGGGCTAAGTCCCGGCTAGTTTCTAACTCACACAGGAACCGCAGCCCTGGTGAGAAGCACCTTTGTTAGTGCACTGAGGCAGGACTTCAGTGACCCTCGAGTGTGAAGTGTCCAATTCCCACGGTGGCCTGAAGCATTGTGGTAGTTCCTTAGCAGTACAAGAGAAGATGAGGATTCCAACATAGAGAGACAGTTGACAGGGAAGTTACTCCCTGAAGATGAGGTGTTGGGCTGGGTCTTCTTGTTGAGCCATTCACTGTTCCTGGTTTTGGCTTAAGGCTGACCACACATGTCTCTTCACCTCATCCAAGGACCCAACATTGCAATCCACAAATGTGGAGTTGGGCTGGTGCTTGAGCTCAGGTCTGTTCCCTGGAGGTCCAGGGCTCTAACCATGTTCCTTTCCTCTGATGTTCCATTAAGAGCAAGTATCTGGAACCCCCTTTTGCCCTGGAGCAGAGAAGACTAGCCTGGATCCCTACCTCCACCCACCCCTCAGAAGTGGAGCTTCCATTGTTGGTAGAATCTCCAGCAGGTCTGCTAGAGGTGGGACTGCTCAAGGTCACAAGAAAATAAATGACAGAGTGAGTGCTTGAGGCCAGCTCTGTTGACTTCAAATCTTGCTTTCAATCCATTACACCAGGCAAACTATAACCTCCTGGCCAAATCTGGCCTACTGCCTGTCTTTGTAAGGTTCAACAGCTTAAGTATTCTTTGTTGTTGTTAGGTTGGAGAAAAATAACCAAAACTGCCTCTATATTGGTTAACATATAACTCCTCTTAGGGCCATGTAAGTCTCTTGAGGGAAAAAATATGGTTGGTGTTTATCAAAGCTTATCCATTGCATCTTTGCAATGTTCATTTATGCTGCACAATTTATGATCTCATGATTCTTCTCAGACATACTAGCTCTGAATTTTTTAGGAAATACAAAAAGTCTAGATAGTTTAGCTAGAAATTTCTGTTTTCAATTTCTTTGAGGATATACCTAGGAATGGAATTTCTGGGTCATATGGTATTTCTATATTTGACTTTTTGAGAAACTGCCATATTGCTTTTCATAGTGGCTGCACCATTTTATATTCCCACCAACAATGTAAGAGGGTTCCAATTTCTCCACATCCTCTCCAACACTTGATATCTTCCATTTTAAAAAAATAATAGTCATCCTCATGGGTGTGATGTGGCATCTCATTCTGGTTTTGATTTTGCATTTCTCTGATGCCTAATGATGTTGACATCTTTTCATGAAATTATTGTTTTTGGTATAAATCTTCTTTTAAGAAAAGTCTGTCAAGTCCTTTGCTCATTTCTTTAACCAGGTCTTTTGTATTTTTGTTTTTGAATTGTAGGAGTTCTTTATATATTCTGGATACTACAGAATTTAAATTTTTAAATACATTTAAATTTTTAAATGGTTGCATTTTAAACACTTATATAAGTACCTACATAAAATATCCTCTACTTTGCCTTTTGGCCCACTATTAGTTCCTTTACCTAAAACTTTTCCTGACCTCCATATTACACTATGTTTTATCCCAGTTCACAACCATTAGAACTCTGACATGGCTTATGAACAAAAGCTCCCTGGTTCACAGGAATTGTGACTTTTTTTTACTGCAAGAACAGGACAACTTTACTAAGGGACAAGAAACAGATCAACCTTTATGAGATGTCAACCACGTCTATTAGAGAACAAGGAGAGTCAAATGAGGGTGTGGAGACAATCACATACAAGGTCCCATCATTTTTAATCAAATGGTTGCATTAGATCAACCTCTCACCTGATGCCAGCTTAATGTAGGAAATCTGGTTGACATTAAGAAAACTACTCAAAAAGTGGCAGAAGAACATTGTTGTAAAAATTTAGCAATTTGCTTAATTGATTAGATATTTGCCTTGGGGTTCCTAGGGCCACAGGCCATTCATTCATCTATCAACAGACAGGAGAAAACAGAGATAGAGGAAAGAAGATTCCCTCTCTGGAGGAACTTACTGAAAAGTAAACAGATGTTTATGCAGCAGTTAGTGCAGGGGCGGGAGGAGAGGTACATGACCTTGCTGGAATGGAGAAGGCAAAGCCCAGTCTAGGTCTTGAAGGATGAGTTCACCTGCCAGGTGAGCAAGGCTCAGGGGAGGGCTTTCTCGGGAGAGAAGCACACGATCATCTGTTGTGTAGTAGCTATTGTGTTTCTCCCCCCACCCCAATGTTGTATATAAGTAAAATTTAAAAAGGCAAGGAAGGAAGATGGTGCATGATGTGTTATAAAAACAGCAAGGATCCTGGTAGGGCAGACTAAGGAAAATGTTAGGGCATGACAATAGATGACCCTAGATATACGGAGGGACCCGATTGTGAAGGCTATGGTCTTAGAACAGATTCCTCCTAAAGCTGACCCTGAGATAAGATTAAAGATGGTAGATTAAAGGCAGTGGATTAAAGATGGCCCCAGTTCTTTGCTCCCTTCCCATTGAAAGGTGAAGTCTTATTTCCCATCCCTTGAATCTGGGCTAAACTTAGTGATCTGCTTGTCCAATAGAATGTGGTAGAAGTGATATTCTGAAACTTCTGAGAATAAGTCGCAAAAACCCTTGTACTTTCTGCATTGGTCTCTTGGAACATCCTCTCTCTGGAAGCCCTGAGCTGCCATGGAAGAACTCTGAATACCCTAAAACCACCATGTGGGAGAGACCATACGTGTGCCCTCTGGACAACAGTCCAGCTGAGCCCAGCCCTCCAGCCATCTCTGCTGTCTTTGCCAAAGTGCCTGACACATGAACAAAGCTGTCTTGGACACTCTAGACTTACCCAGCTCTCAGGTGAATATCACTGAATAACGTCAGTAGACACCACAGGGAACAGAAGCATGGACAAGCCGAGCCCTACTGAAATTCCTGCCTGAGAAAGCTGTGAGACTTCCCCTATGTAGGGTGAGCCTGGCTCTAGCATTGTGGGATTGAGAAAGCCTTCTGGACCAAAAAGGGGAAAAATGGAACAAAATAAAGTTTCAGTGGCTAAGAGATTTCAAATAGAGTCAAGAGGTCATTCTGGAGGTTACTCGTATGAAAGCTTTAGCCAGGTATTGCAACTACTACAGTATGCCAAGCGCCAACCAACAGTACTCCTGGAAACCCTAGGGACTGCACTGGGCTCTACATAATTCTCTATAAAAGTTTTTCTTGGTAAGTTTATTTTTTCAGAAACCCCAGATTGTTCCTTTGCCAGATAAGCCCTGAAACCCAGAGGCACCAGTCTCTCCAAGAACATGAGCCAGTTTCATTCCTCTGCCCCATAAGGTCAACACCCCTTTCCAGCATGAAGAAGTTAAAATGGTCATTGCCCAGATATCCCTGAAGATTGAAAGATCAAATGAGAGAGAGGAGGTGTAACTGAGAAATTAGGATTTAACAAATGACTGTGACTACTGACTCATTATATAGATATTTCTTTTTAGTGTCTAGTCTTTTAGAATAGCCAGAAGGAAATACATGAAGTTGTTGAACTGTAATCCAGTACCCTTGATCTTTGATAATGATTGTATAACTATATATCTATATCTATATCTATATCTATCTAGCTATCTAAAAGTCAGTTGCCCATGTTCGTATGGATCTACTTCTGTATGTTTTGTTTTGTTCCACTGATCTATATATCTATCTCTAACAATGCTACACTGTCTTAGTTAACTTACCTCTATTGAAAGTCTTAAAATTGGACTGAGTATAATACTAGTGGTCAATAAGAGGTAGGGGTAAGGGGTATGGGATGTTTAGGGTCTTCTATTTTCCTTGTTATTTCTTTTTCTGGAGTAATGCAGATGTTCTAAAAATGATCATGGTGATGAATGCACAAATATATATGATGATACTGTGAACCACTGCATACTTTGGATGGATTGTATGGTGTGTGAAAATATTTCAATAAAATTATGAAAAAAAAAAAAGAATGTATGACACTAATATAAGGTGTTAATAATAGGGTGGTAAATAAAAAGATACACCTGATGTAAACTATGGACTATATATGATAGCATTATTTTAAAATTCTTTCATCAATTGTAATAAAGATACCACATTAATGCAAAATGTCAACAATAGTTGGTTATGGGAGCATTGTATATTTTACATGACTTTTCTGTAACCTTATAACTTCTCTAATTAAAAAAAAATTGAACTCATGCTAACTGAAAGAAATCAGATGCACAGTACACATATTGAATGATTCAATTTATGAAGAATATAAATAGAAATAAATCTATAGAGACATAAATAGATTAGTAGTTATGAAGGGATATGGAAGGATAGAGGAATGAAGAGGTGACTGCTAAGGGGTTTGGAGTAATGTATTGTTCTAAAATTGATTGTGGCGAAGAATTCACAACTTTTGATATACTAAAAAACAATAATTTCAGACCTCGGATGGATTGTATGGGATGTGAGTATCTAAATAAAATTGGTTAAAAAAAAGTTGTGAGATAAAAGCAAATGACTGCTGTTTCACACTAAGTTTTGAGGCAGCTGTTATGTATAGCAACAGATAACCAGATTTAAGTACAGGTAGTTTATTTGAGAGATGAATCCAGGAAGTGCTGGTGGGGAATGGGTAACTGAGTCAGGGAAGAGAAGGAAACCAAAATAGTGTGCATCAGGCAGCAAATTACTACTGTGGGCAACTGGAGTCCATTCCACTGGGAAAATCTGAGAGGTAGTATAGAAAACACCTCAAAGTTATTTCTTCCTCCACTCCCCTCCCACACACACCCATGGGCGAGGAAGATGGAGAATGCAGTCTACAGTTCCCATCTGTCTTTGGCTCAGGGCTGCTCCCTGGGAGCATTAACTGGCACTTATGGCCCACTGCTGGCAGCTAAGAGAAATCTCCCAAGTGAAGAGAAGCAGGTGCTTGCAATAGGAAACTGGGCATATCCTGGAACGGGGAGTGCTAAGAAATATAGGTGGGGCACTGACAACATTTGCTACAGCCACACTAAGGAGGCAGAATTTTATTCTGACACTTACGGGGGCTGGAGGGAGTGGGGAATTGAAATATTTAATACAGCAGAGTGATGTGTTCAGATATGAATTAGAAATCACCCTGATAGTCGTTGAAGGGCCAGACTCTCCAGAAAGGAAGCTGTATATTTAGGAAGATACATTTAGGAAACAGAATCAATAGGAAATACAAAAGGGAGGTAAGGATAAATTTGAGGAACTTCAGAGACACCCAAGCAGAGATGTCCAGTAAGAGGCTGGATCTTTGTGCCTGGAGTTCTAGCATTTGGGGCTATAGATATAGACTTGGGAATCATCAAGGGTTGGGTGAAACGAAGTGAGAGGATGAACGGACATAGGCAGAGTGTGTCCAGTGAGAAAGGAAGGTGGCCAAGAAGAGAACCTTGGAGAAAAGTGTTGTCACAAAGTCAATGCAGGAGAAAGTTTCAAATGAGAAAGAGTGATCAATTGTGTCCAACCTTAGGTGATATGAGGTAGTTCACTGGATTTGGTTCCTGGAGATTGGCATTGGCCAGGGTCTTTTGGCCAGTAGGAATAAAGCCCATTTGAGCTAGCTTGGGGAGGGTGGTGGGTATCGTAAGGATCAAGTGGAATCTAGAGGAACCAAGTCACTGGAAGCACAGCCTGGACTCAAGCGTACTAGAAAGTCATCATGCAGCCACCTTCTCCAGCTTTTTCATTCTCTCTTGGGGTGCATGGTCTCTTAATTGCTGCGTATTCACATGGTTTACTCCAAGAACACTGGCTTCTCTAAGTCTTTTAGATCCTGCTCTTCTACCTTGCTAGTTTACAATTGGAATTTAACTGTATTTTATTGCATAGTCTTGGGAGAAAATCTGATCAACTCTGGAATTTGGATCAGTCGTCCACTATCAGTTATCTATTGCTATGTAGAAAACTGCCCCAAAACTCAGTGGCTTCAGGCAACAAGGATTTATTATGTCTCATTGTGTGTTGACCTCATTTCACTCACATAGCTACATTCAGCTGGAGAATCAGCTGGGCTGGAAGGTCCAGGATGACTCACTCACATGTTTGGCAACTGGTATCGTCTGTCGGCTAGTTCTCTCACATTCTCTTCCGCGTGACTGCCCATCCTCCAGGAGGCTGAACAGATTCCCTTGCATGGCCTTCTCAGGGCAGCCTTCCCAGAGAGCAATGGCTGAGCTACAAGACTGCCTGAGGCTTAGGCTCCAAATCTTGTATATAATTTCTGCCACATTCTATTGGTCAAAGCAAGTCACGAGTCCAGCCTAGATTTAAGGGGTGGGGCAATAGACTTCACCTCTTGATGGGAGTTGCTACAAAGAATATGTGGTCACATATAATCTACCACATCCCTCATGGTCTGATCAGTTGCTGGCTAGAGAACAGGGTTGCCTGATAGGATCCAACTGTCTATCCACACTCTGGCTGAGTGTGGTAAAGGCATATACCCAGCAAGACATGTTGCCATTTTACTGGAATGATGGCAAGTGGTAGTGAGCTGGATGCTACTAGGTCTTAGAAATTATGGTTGCCAGTGAGAGTAGAGAGCGCCTACAACAAGAATCCTTTTTTTTTTTTCTTTTTAAATTGTGGATGTCAGTGTACTAAGGGGCAAGAGCCAGTAGAGAGGAAAATGTTGAATTTAGTAAAGAGGGAATGGTAATGGCACACGATCCCTTTGTTGGGGGTTGGTAGCTGGGGCTGTGAGCACAAGATAAGAATTAGGCTAACGCAGAAAGCGAGACATCTTCCACTGAGGCTTGGTGAAAAGAAAGAAGGAGGAGGACAATTGGCAATAGTTTCAGAGAGTGTGTGGGAGCTGCAAGGTTCTGTAAGTTAAAGGAGCTGCCATGTCTCCATGGGGTTTGTAATGGACACATCTACTGAAAAAGAGAATGAGAGGGAGTGCTCAAAATCTGGAGGGAAGAGGTACAGCTTTAGTGTAGCTGTTCTGGGGCAAGCTGAGTAACCTTCCCCTGCCACCCACAGATGGCCACATCCTGATCCCCCAAACCTATGAATATGTTATCTTCTATGGTAACTGGGATTCTTCAAATGTGATTAAATGAAAGATCTTGAGATAGGGAGATTACTCTGGATTATCCAAATGGGCCCAACTTAATGACCAGGGTCCTGATAAGAGGATGGTAAAAGGATCAGCGTGAGGGAGAAGGTGAAATGAAGAAGCAGAGGGAGCAGAGTTAGAGAGAGAAGATGCAGTTGACTTTAACGATGGAGAAAGGGGCCATGAATCAAGGAATGCAGAGAGCCTCTAGAAGCTGGAAGAGGAAAGGAACAGATTTTCCTTTGCAGCCTCCAGAAGAAACCAGCCCCAATGACATCTTGATTTTAGCCCAGTGGAACTCACCTGGCTTCTAGAACTACAAGAAATAAAATGTGTATTGCTATAAGCCACTAAGTTTGTGGTGATTTGTTACAGCAGCAATAGGAAACTGATACCTCTTCCTCTTGGAGTTACTGTAGGGGAGATAATGCACCAAAAACTCTTAGCACATTTATCCTGCATATGCTTTTCTAACCTATAAGATTGCAGGTGGGTGTGGGGTGTGCTCTTCCTTTTGCTCCTGATCCTAAAGGAACTCCTGACCTTGAGCAGAACAAAACACTAAATCTTTTCTTTTACAAATAGGAAAAGTTGCAGATGTGATAACAGCTTCCTCAGGACCCTTGCACAGGCGGTTTCCTCTGCCTGGACCATCTTTCCCCTTAGCATACTGCAGGTCTTTGCAATGAGGCCCTTCTCGGTTAGGCCTTCCCTGACTACTTAATTTAAAATTGCAATCTACACCCCACCCTCCTCACATGCATATGCATGTATCGCTCCCCTTCTCACCCCTCCTGCTTTATCTTTATCAACTTAACACACTCTGATGTATATTTATCTTAATTATGTATTTGTTTATTATCTGTTTTCTATTCTCTAGAATATAAACTCTGCAGTGGTAGGGATATTTTCTGTTCTGTTCATGCCCACATCCTAGCATCCAGTATAAGGCTTGGCATATTATGAGGACTCCACAAATATTTGTTGAACGAATGAATGAATGAAAGAACCATTTGAAAAAAATGTTGTTAAACACAAATGAACTATAGCTGCTTCTGTCTCCTAAGGGGAAGGTATGGTGGCATAATTCATATCCCAGGAGAAATAACATTTCTGTCTCACTCCCTTTCTCCTGCAAAGACTGGAGGAGGGAGAAGAAAAGGAGGCACCAGGGAAAATAGCACCCCATTTAGACAGAGTACATGCTGCACTTTTAATTATGCAAAGGGAAGCCTGTTATAAGGCGGGGATTATAGTAAGAGAAAATGGGAGACTGGAGGAATGTGTATATTTGGGGTTTTTGAGAAGAAAATAGTACCAAGTGGGCAGTGAAGAAATCTCACCCACTATGGTAGGATGACTGATGGGCTTTTCAGAGCAGGAGTGCTTTCATACTTGATTTTAAGTTACTTCGAGTTTCTACCATGTAAACTCACTCTGTCTTCTCAAAACTTTAGTATAAATTCTGCTCCAAGCAAAGGCCTTGTGTGAAATTCTGGGGGACAAATTGAGGAGAAGGCCTAATTTGGAGCAGGAAGAGCAAGTAGAGAAACTGAAGTGACACAGAAATGGAATGTAGTTGCAGCAGAAGGACAGAGCTGGGGATGATCCTGAGAATGTAAGGGCCTGAGAATTTGTGGGAAATTCAGGAAATGTTTTGGAGCTAATATAGTTGCTTATCAGATTTCAAGTGACTGATGGTTGGGTTGCTATAGTACAGTACACTTGTATGGCACTTTATAATTTACAAAACCTTTTCACATATGTTATGTCAATTTTATCTTCACCCTGAACCTAACAGATTAGGTAGTTTACCCAAGATCTTATGAATGTCAACGCTAGAGCTGAACTTCAGGGCTTTGGACTAGAAGTATATTACTACTTTACTCAGCATTTGCAGGTTCAACATTTGAGCTTTCACCTATTTTAGAAGTTGACGTGATAAGGTTGTTTGACTTTTTTGCCAAGGAATAGGTTAGAATCATCTGTTTTGGAAGGTTGGTCAGCAGTATGGAGTGTCTTAGCCTCTGAGTAAGCCTGTTCTGGTTTGCTAATGCTGCTGTTATGCAAAATACCAGAAATGGATTGGCTTTTATAAAGGGGATTTATTTGGTTACAAATTTGCAGTCTGAAGGTCATGAAAAAGTCCAAATTTTCACCGAAGGAAGGCCAATAGCATCCAGAAAACCTCTGTTAGCTGGGAAAGCACGTGCTTGGCATCTGCTGATCCTGGGTTGTGTTCCAGCTCCTCTCTCAGCGACTGTGCATTCTTCAAAATGTTGCTCTTGGGGTGTTTTGTCCTCTCTTAACTTTGCTGGAGCAAACACTGGGCTAGCATCTCCAAAGTGTCAGCAAAAGTCTACTTTTAATGGCCATTTCCAAAATGTCTCTCTCAGCTGCTCTGAGGTCCTTCTGTTTGTGAGCTCTTTTATAGGACTCCAGTGATTAAATCAAGACCTACTCTGAATGGGTGGGGCTACACCTCCATGGAAATAATCTACTCAAAAGTATAACCTACAGTTGGGTAGGTCACATCTCCATGGAAACAGCCTAATCCAAAGGATCCAACCTAATCAAGACTAAATACATCTGCCCCCACAAGATTGCATTAAAGAACATGGCGTTTTGGGGGACATAATATATTCAAACTGGCACAGAGCCTGACTGCTTGCTCAGCAAACACATCTCAATTCAGGTTTGTTATTCTGTGCTATAGTACATGTTGGAAGATTCACAGATTTGGAAGATCTTGGGAGTTATCTGTGGCAAAGGGCAAAAGGCTATTGGACTAAAACCACTGCTCTTTTCTGCCAAGATGTTATCTGGAGGGAAATTTAAGGGGAAAAAAAAAGATCCCAACTTCTCATACTCAACTTGGGTCTTTCATGGTTAAAAGCATGAATGGAGCATAGGTCTGGGTGGAATTTCCTCTTTGGGAAGATGTATTTCCACAATCCTCTCTCAGTTTAAACTGTTGCTATGACATTTTATTCAAAGTATTCTGACTCTTTTCTCAAGAGATTGCTCTTCTGTGAAAAATTACAATGATGCTCAAGCTAGAAATTGAACATGCAACAAATTACTCTTAACTCTGCTTCTTTTGGTTGAGGAGGTGTGCGGGTTTGAATATGTTATGTCCCCCAGAAAAAGCCATGTTCTTTGGTGCAATCTTGTGGGGGCAGACGTATTCATGTTTATTAGACTGGAATCCTTTGAGTGTTTCCATGGAGATGTGACCCACCCAACTGTGGGTGATAACTCTGATTAGATAATTTCCATGGAGGTGTAGCCCTGACCATTGAGCATGGGCCTTGATTAGTTTACTGGAGCACTATATAAGCTCAGACAAGAGTGAGCTTACCATAGCCAAGAGGGACACTTTGAAGAACGTGCTGTAGCTGAGACAGACATTTTGAAGATGGCCATTGGCAGCTGATGCAGACATTTTGGAGAATGCCATTTTGAAACGCAACCTGGGATCAAGCAGACACCAGTCATGTGCCTTCCCAGCTAACAGAGGTATTCTGGATGCCATTGGGCATCCTCCAGTGAAGTTACCCAATTGTTGATGCATTACCTTGGACACTTTATGGCCTTAAGACTGTAGCTGTGTAACCAAATAAACCCCCTTTTATAAAAGCCAATCCATTTCTGGTGTTTTGCATTCTGGCAGCATTAGCAAACCAGAACAGGAGGGGAGGTATTTGTAGTTCTGGTTTGAATTAGAGCAAAAGTACTTTATATTGACACTAATGTAAATGAGAGATGTGGTACTTTGAAGCTGTTATGTACCCCAGAAAAGGCCATGTTCTTTTACTCCATTACTGCAGGTGTAGACTTATTGTAGGTAAGACCTTTTGATTAGGTTATTTCAATTGAGATGTGACCCACTTCATTCAAGGTGGGTCTGAATCCTCTGACTGGAGTCCTTTATAAGAGGACAAAACACACACAGAAGCTAAGACATGAAATTAAGAGAAGCTGATAGAAAAAGCCCCAGCAGAGCTGAGAGATGAAGCCACCAAAGCCAGAAGCTGAAAGCCACAAAACCCAGGAGAGAAGGACCAGCAGACATCGCCATAGGCCTGCCATGTGACAGAGGATTCTGGATTGCCAGCAGCCTTTCTTCAGAGAAGGTAATGTCCTGTTGATGCCTTGAGTTGGACATTTTCATGGCCTAATTACTGTAAGTTATAAGTTAATAAATCCCCATTGCTAAAATCCAGTCCATTTCTGGTACACTGCATTTCAGCAGCTTTAGCAAACAAAATAAGGGGGAATTCCATTTAAATTTCTCTTGGACAAATATACCTGCAAATCAGGTTCATGGAATGGGAAATAAGTATACCAAAATTTTAATCCAAAAGATAATCCACAAATAGAACCCAGGGTGGCAATCATGTGAAATTTTATTATTTACCCAGATCTAGTACGACCTTTTTTCTTCTCCTTTCTGTAAATCATTTAAAATGCCCTGAATCACAAAGGTAAATTTGTGGAAAATTAGCACTAAAGCTTCTATTTCTGTTTAGTGAGACTAAGTGGGTTTGGAGGTGATTTCTTTGCTTTCTTGTTTTTACTTTTCTATATTGTTTGATTTTAAAATTATGATTGTGTATTATATTTCAAAAACAATGCAGCTGTGACAAGTTAAATTGTTACTGTTTCCATCAGGGTCCAATTGGAAAAACAGAATCTCTATGAAGTTACGGAATTCAGGATCTGATATGGGAATCAGACCTTACACGATAGTGGGAAGTGCTGAGGTGCTAAAAGCTTGAAAGGAAGTCTGGAGAATCAGAGGAGAAAGCAACCAGTCAATCCCAGGGCCAAGTACACCCAGCCCATGAGGTAGGACCACAAAGAACCATCTGGGGAAGAAGCTGATGTTAACAGGGCTACACAGTCGGGCAACTGGTGATGGGTCTGAGGCTGCTGTTGGTTAGCAGGGCCAGCAGTCAGGAATAAGGGCGGGAACTGGAGCAGAGGAGATCCAGAACAAGCTGGAAGCTACCGGCACCTCTAGAAGTGTCTGTCATCGATCCAACCATGATGATCTTCAAAAAGTTTTGGTTATCAGTGGTGAATCCTGATTGGTGTAAGGCTTAGACTCTAAACCAATCATGGATAGCCAAGTCCCCTTGTCAGGGATTGGTTAGGGGTGAACATGTGACCCAGTTCTAGCCAATGAGATGTGAGAAGTCTACAGGAGGGGGCAGTGCTTCTAAGCAAGGTTTTTTCTTCTTCTGGATTTATGTCAGGATGTGAAACCTAGAATTGCTGAAGTCATCTTGGACCAAGGGAAGAACCAACTTTAGGGTAAGTAAAGAGTTGGAAGGCATCTGGGTCTCTGATGACACCATTAAGCCACTGATTGAACTATGCCAGAACTACCTTATTTCTTGATTTTTTTTGGTTGTTGTTATGTAAGATAATAAATTTCCTTACTGTTCCAAAAAAAATTATGACCGTTGCTTCACGTTCTCACTCAAATTCCTCTTTTGGCCAACTCTAACCTAGAACCATCAGGGAGGAGATTCTGGGAAAGAAGATTCCAGCTTAACCTAGAAGGCAGTACACCAGATACCATGAAACATCATACACATTTGATTCTGATCAAGGTCCTTAATAAAATGAAGCTGGGAATAAGAAACCCACATATAATCAGTTTGCCACATTCTTCATAAATTAAACCTCTGAAACAGCCTGTTGTTTGCCTACATCTTATCACAAATTCAGAAAAGCCAGATATTGGAGAACTGTTTGTAGTGTGGATAGAGCAATATTTTCCACCCGTTGTGTGTAGATGAGGAAAATCTAAGCTGACAGACTCCGTCGTTACTCCTCTTAACTCTGTAGAGTCAAAATCTTATGAACTCTAAGGCTGTTTTCTTTCTGCTTCATACATCATCCACCAATCAGTGTCAGATCACAAAAATTTCATTATAAGATGTACAGTGTGAATGGACAGAAAAATGTCTAACTACTGCTTTATTTTCATCCCAGTGAAATAGTGTTTAGCACAGTAATTACCCACTGTCTGATAAAATGATACAAAGACCTTGATCTTTTTATTAAATTCAGTTTTATTGAAATACATTCACACACCATACAATCATCCATGGTATACAATCCACTGTCCACAGTATGATAACATAGTTATGCGTTCATCACCACAATCTATCTCTGAACATTTTCCTTACATCAGAAAGAACCAGAACAACAATAAAAAATAAAAGTGAAAAAAGAACACCCAAATCATCCCCCCATCCCACCCCATTTGTCCTTTAGTTTTTATCCCCATTCCTCCACTCATCCATACACTAGATAAAGGGGGTGTGATCCACAAGGACAAAGACCTTGATCTTTTAATATCACTCATTCATTCCATATATATTAAGCTTTTACTGGGAGCCATGCAAGAGAGTACATATGTATGCATTTAGAATTAAACAATCCATGATAAGAGAAAACTGACAACAATGATACCAGAACACAAAAGAGAATACCTCAAAGATTCAACTCAGCTATGTGTAAAAGTCATTGTCATCACAGCCATTTGAGAAGTCACCAACCTTCAAGACTGTTATCACTTGATGATATTGTTGGGAGAGACATCAATATGTATCAGATTAATTTCAGGTGATGTTTTGTTTCATTCCCCACTATACTTACTTTGTGCTTTTTCTACTCTTGCTTGAGGAAGCACTGTTGCATGCTTAGGATTTAAAACACAAATTTAGTGGTTGCTGAGTGCTGCTACAAAGAGAGAGACTGGCTTTGGTTCATCACTTTGAGAAGAGTCTTTTTGTTTTATAATCACATAAAATTTCTTGGAATATTCACTTTAACAGGATAGATGCAGCATGGTAGCAAAATAATGTTATTAAAATTTGATAACCTGAAAACAGCCATTTGTGGTTCTTGCAGTACTTAGGCTCCTTCAAGATAGTAGTTTGAGTTCTCCTGAAGTGCATTATTTATGACCTGAAAGGATAAGTAAAGAACTATATGTTATTAAAAGAAATGTGGTCCAGTACAATACAGAGTTGGTTGCTTATGCATTTTCCTTAACTTCTCTCTAGCCCCATGGTATAGCGGAAAGAGAATGCACTTGGGAACCTGCCAGATTGGAGCTCAAAATTTGCTCCACCATTTTCTAGCCAAATGACTGATGGGGGGTTAGTTATCCTCTCTGAAACTCAGGTTCCTTGTCTGTAAAATGAGCCAAATGATATTGCTACTACTTGACCATTTTTGACTTACAAAAATGGCAATGTTATTTGGTTAAAGGTTGGTTTGGGGGGTGTCACTGAATATAAAACACTTGGCTCGCTGCCTGCAACACTGTCAATGTTCAAGGGATCTTAATTCTCCCGCTAATGATGTCTTTTAACTGGTTGGACTTTGAGAGCATTTATTTGGGTGTCTGCATCTGTTCTCTTCAGCCTCTGTCTTTTTTTTTTTTTAACATAAAAAAAACCACAACATTTTATTTTGAAATTCTTTCAAATTTATCAGTTACAAAAATAATACAAACCCCATACAGAGAACTCCAACATACCCCATCTCTCTAGATACTCAATCCACCAATTTTGACATTTTGCCACATTTGCTGTGTCATTCTCTCCATCCATTTGTCTATTTATCAATCCATTTTCTGAACGCTTGAGTGTAGGTTGTATACATCATGTTCCTTGAACACTTGATACTGCCATGTACATTTTCTAAGAAAAAGGATATTCACATATGTATCCACCTGTTCTAGTTTGCTAATGCTGCCAGAATGCAAAACACCAGAAATGGATTGGCTTATATAGTGCTCCAGTAAACTAAACAAGGCCCACACTGAATGGGTGAGACCACACCTCCAGGTAAACTATCCAATCAGAGTTATCACCTACAGTTGGGTGGGGCACACAGACACTGAACCAGTAGGTTCCAACCCAATCCACACTAATACGTCTGCCCCCACAAGAATGCATTTAAGAACATGGCTGTTTCTGGGGGACATAAATATACAAACTGGCACACCACCTTAAGTGCAGTTACCAAGTTCAAGAAATTTAAAGTTCCAATTTTTTTCATATATCCCCATAATGTCCTTTTGAGCCTTTTCTCCCTCTTTGTTATATCCCATCCATGATCAGGTACTGCTTTTAATTGTCATTGTCTCTTTAGTTGCTAATTCTTTTTTTTAATTATGGGATTATATAAACAACATAACCTTTCCCATCTCAACCCCTCCCAAGCATACCATTTAGTGGGATTAATTGCATTCCAGATATTGGGGTACCCTCACCACCTTCCATTACAAAAACCTTCCCATCTCCTCAAACAGAAGCCCTACATTAACTCCCCATTCCCTCTGACCACTGCCCCTGGCAACCTGTACTCTAATTTCTGTCTCCATGGGCTTGCATAGTCTCTGATATTTTCTTTGTAGTTACTGTGGGGCTCCTCTAAGCCTTTTAAATCTTCCTAGTCTAAGTCTCTCAATACAGACCCTTAATCATCATCTTTCTAAATCTATGTTACTTTTCATTCCAGAACCCAAATCATAAATTATAGGATCAGAAAAAACAGAATGTCAAACTGGTGAGAGTAGCTATGCAGTCTTGACCTCAGAATCTGTAGAATGTAGATGTCTCAGTAAAATTTAAATACAGTAATTCCCACCACATGCTCTAAATGTGAGCCAAAAAATGTAATTGTGTAAACTGCAGGTTGGGCTGTTTTGAAATCAATGAAGGGACTCAGGAGAGCTTTCTGTGCAAGTTAGGAGCTTGTTGCGGTTTGCTAACGCTGCCTTCCTGCAAAACACCAGAAATGGATTGGCTTTTATAAAGGGGGTTTATTTGGTTACAAAGTAACAGTCTTAAGGCCATAAAGTGTCCAAGGTAAGGCATCAGCAATAGGGTACCTTCACTGGAGAAAGGCCTGTGGCATCTGGAAAACCTCTGTTAGCTGGGAAGTCATGTGGCTGGCGTCTGCTTGCTCCCAGGTTGCCTTTCAAAATGGCATTCTCCAAAATGTCAGCATCAACTTTCAACAGCCGTCTTCAAAATGTCTCTCTAAGCTGTAACACTGAGCTCCTTCTGTCTGAGCACTTATAGGGCTCCATGGAAATAATCTAATCAAAGGTATTACCCATAATTGGGTGGGTTAGTTCTCCATGGAAATAAACTAATGCAAAGATTCCAACTTAATCTACACTAATACCTCTGCCCCACAAGATTGCATTAAAGAACATGTCATTTTTGGGGACATAATGCATTCAAACCAGCACAGTGCTGATCACCAGTCATGATACATCCAAATTGTGGTGTCACGAGGTTCAGTGCATCAGGGTGTCCAGGAGAGAACCTAGGCAGAGACTCGGGCCTAGGAGAGGTGACCTGAGCTCTAGTTCATCTGCCACCCAACCAGCTGGGGGACACTCAGCTTTGGCTTCCTCATCTGTGAAGTACAAGGAATCAGAGACTCTCTTAGTCCCTCCCAGGGCTCATTTCTTTAATTCTGGAATTCCATTTTCACTGACACGTTAAATCCTGATCAAATCACGTGAATTCTGTTGGGTTTAAGATGTGTTATGTAGTTCCTCGTGGTTAGTATGCATTTTGCAGAAACGATGCAGTCTTCCTCAACCAGTTCCAAAAAATGTTAAGTATGCTCAAATACATATGCTTCTCAAAATCATAAGTGATGGGGAAAGAAAGGGCACTGCTGCCATTTATTCATTCATTCAGTGAAATATCTGAGTGCCTATCATTTGTTCTTGGGACATATGAAAGTGAACAAAACAGACAGACATCCCTGCTCTTTATATTTGGGGAGGGGGGACAGGGCTAGGGAAAAAAACAGACAGTAAGGCAACAAATAAATCTAATAAACAAGAAAATAATATATTAGAAGGTGTTGGGTACTAAAGTGAAAGTTAAGCAGGGTGAGGGGCTGGAATGCCAGCAGTGAGCAAATGGGGCCACTTCTTGTAGCATTCCAGAGAAAGGCCCTGGCCCTCAGTCAGCTCCTCCTCTGGCTTTTGAAAGAACCCTGCAGGCTGGGTTCAGGCTGCCACTCATTCAGCAGCCACCAGCTTCTAGTGACAGCAGTGATGAGGGGGCTAGGTAGGCACCTTAAGATAGAAAACATCCACTCATACAAATCCCACATCCAGTGGAAAGGGCTTAATCTGTAAGCTGTTAACGCTTGGCTCCATCTAGGCCCTGAACACACACAGACACATATACACACACACATGCACAGACACATGCACACAGGTGAAGACTAGGACAGCATTTCCTAATTTTGTGAAAAGATCTTCCTTAATTTTGTGTTAAAAAAGTAGCCTAACCTATACAACATTCTGGAAAAGGAAAAACTGTGGAAACAGAAAAAGATCAGTGGTTACCAGTGGTTCAGGTATTCAGGTTAAGAGATGAATGGGTGGATTCTGGAGCATTTTTAGGGGCAGTGAAGCTATTGTGTGAGTGCATGACATTATGCATTTGCCAAAACCCCTAGTGAACCCCTGGTATAAACTGTGGACTTGATTTGCTAATAATGTATCAATATTTGTTCTCAATTATAATGCGTATAGCACACTAATGCAAGATGTTAATATGGGAGAAACTGGGGTGGGAATGGGGAGAAGAGGATCTGGGAACTTTCTGTGCTTTCTGAGCAATTTTCTATAAACCTATAACTGCTCTAAAAATAAAAGTCTACGTGTTTTAATTTTTTGCTTTTTTTTTTTTTTTTTTAAGTAGCCTAAGAAGTTCCAAGAAATAGGTAAGGCCTCAAAGTACCAAATTCTCTTAGTTTTGCTCCAGCTCAAAGTGTCCTCCAAGGACCAGCAGCATTAGCATCATCTGTGAATTTGTTGGAAATGCAAATTCCCTCGCCCCAATGCAGACTGATTGAGGGGATAGGGCCCAACAATCTAGCCATTTTTGCATCTGAGCTGGGCCACAACAGTGCAGAATCAGCATAGCCCACACTGTGCCCACGAAAAAAAATAAAAAAAAAAAACAAATGAGGGTACTTAGGTTCAAAGATGTTAAGTGAGTACCCCAGGATTGCACAGCTTGGTAAGCATTGAAGAAATAGATGGTGATGTTCTGTTTCCTTGCTCCTTCTAAACTCTCCTTGTCACTCCTTCTCAACCTTCCCTCCCTTTTATCCACAATCTAAATATGCAGGATAAAACTTTTTTTTTTTTTAATTTTATGCTAGTTTAAACCATCAGATCAGTAGGGGATGGAAAATGTAGACTACATCTTATAAGCTGAAAGATTGGTGATGAGAATCTCCAGTGTCTGAACTCTAAGTTTCTTTCAAGTGAAGAAGAGCTTGGCATTGTAGTTCAATATTTCCCTGTTAAGTACAGAAGGGCCATGCAGAGTTGGGACATTTTCCCTCCAAGTTGCCTCCCAGGGTGGTTAGTGGTCTGACCCTGTTGTTTCCAGGATCCTTCCCAAAATCTCCAGGAGCCCAAGGCTGTACCAGGATTCAGAGGCTGGTGGTTTCAAGGGTGGTGTGTGGATCGTGTTGTTTTGTGATCCACACTGCCATCTTCTGGGGATCTTACTCATAGCTTGCTGTTGCATCTTTTTATTGTCAATATTCTAAATCAAAGGTGGGTTCACTTATCATTTCCACTGGACTATTCCAGTGAACTGAAATGATGATGGTGATGATGATGAAGATGATGATAATGGTAATAATAATAATAATAATAATAATAATAATAATAATAATAATGAGAGGATTCAGAGGTTTACCACTGTTCCCACTCTTTTTAAAGCACATTCTCCTTAAGAGTACAGCTGATCAAACAACAAAAGAGAAGAAAATACACAAGAGGGCTGCTACTATTTTTAAAAGGTGAAAGTGGATGAAAAGGTGGTTGGGAGGAAGTGAAGACGACTTGAAAACATACAAGCCACAAGGACTGTATATGAAGCACGGGATCACGGGTGTTCTGTAAATTCTCTTTTTTGTTTCTCAAAATGTCAACAATGAACAGGTTGGGGGTATGTTGCTTAGGATAATGGGCTTTGAGTTCTGATCTTGGCTCAGCTACTGATAGGTTCTGTGACCCTGAGCTACCTTTTGGCTCTGTCTGAGCATTGTCTCATCCATAAAGTGAGGACGGGTATACCAACCTCCAGGCTTTCTGTAAGGTTTAATATAAAGGGATAGCATACGCCTTGTGCATAGTAAGTATTCAGTTGAAGACAGCTATTACTTTTGCTTTCACTTTCAGAAAAAAATAACATTTAATAAATTTAAAGAGGGGAGGAAAAAAAAGGATCACACAGTCCCTGGGCCAAAATATGCCATTAAATAAAGAAAACTTTGGAAAGCATAATTTCTACGTACCTTCTTTTCCCTCTCACATTATATTTAGTACCTAGTCAAAAATCTAATTTAGTCCAGGAGACACTGGATTGAAATGAACTGATTGTTTCTGATGCAGGAGGTAACACTTGGGTCTATTTCAGTCTCATGCGTGGAAGGCATAAGAAAAGAGGCACCATTTTAAAATCTAAGACTACTGGTTGCCACCTTTCTCATTTCTTTCTTTGCTCTTGCAAGCCTGACTTTCCAGGACCAGGTTCATTTTACTTGACCCCAAGTAGGTACAAGGCCTTTGGTTAATAGAAGGAGTTGTAAGATCTGCCTGTCAGAAGGTAGCTGCCTCATCGACCTGATTAAAATTCTCTTCATTAATGTTGGGTATTGTGGATTTAGAGATATGTTATCTGGGAAGACTATGATATTAACATAGTAGAAGCCATTAACATTTAGGGATGCATTACTTTTCTGATAAATTAGAGCCTCAAAAGGGCAGATCATTCTGAGGGGAGAAAGGAGGTTGAGGAAAATTCCAGACTCTGGTCTATACACGGTGCATTTTTACCTGGGGAATGTAATCAGATCTCACCCTGGAATCTCTGATGGCTAACTGATTTGCCACCTGAGAAAAAAGCCCCAAAGGCAACAAGTATGGTATTTACATGTGCATAATGTTCCATGCGCTCCTCCAAAAATGTTCATGTGGCTTTGTGTATACATGTGTTTACAGAATGTGTAAATAAATACGAGCAGAATACGAAACACATGCGCCTGTGTTTATAAAATATGCATCCACTTATGCTAATGAAATTACTTCCATCTGAGAACAAACGGCCATTATCTACGGAAGTGCTATGAATTAGGGAGAACATTCTGGAATTTTTGTCCTCACACTTGGAGAAACTGAGTCACTGAAGTAATGTTTTAGCCATAAATGGCAGGGAACTTGGTTTCTTATGTCAACTTGGAAATTTTATTGGTTAAGGAGCATATAAGCTGTAAAGAAAAAGATTTTAGCCACCCTGTGAAGAACTATTTTCATAACTGAGGAACTTTTTAACTCAAATTCACTTCCACTGTCCACTGTAATTGACATCTCAAGTATTCACATGTCCAGTCTTAGCAAAACTCCTCCAAGCATCCCAATAATTTGGGGTGCATTAAAAATCTCTGGGTAGCTTGTTTGAAATTAACTTTTTTTAAAAAATGGGGTGGGGTAGGGAAATTTAGAATAGACCACAGAAACAAAATGGAACAGTCTGTCTACACAGTGCAATTGCTTGCTATCTAACTCTTTTTGGTGGCAATTAGGAGTTAAATTTGTAGCATACCAACCAGCTTAAATATAAGTCTATATAAGTCGACACACTTCTTAAGACAAATCAGTTCACACAGCCACATTTGCTTGTCTGTCCAATGCTCACACTTGGTGCAGTATGGCTTAATGTTTTAACCATGGGTTGCACCCTCTTTGTGGGTCATGATATCAATTAAATGGTCTTGAGTAACATTATTTTTAACTTTTTATTTTGAAATCATTAAAGACCAAATTTGCAAAAATACAAATTACATAGAGGTCCCATGCCCTTCACCCATCTTCTCTCAACTGTAACATCCTAACTATAGTACATGACCAAAATCAGGAAATTGAGATTAACACAATATAATTGAGTACTGCAAACTACTGACTTTAGTTGAAATTCACGTTTGTGCATGCACACTTTTATATGTGTATGTATAATTCTATCATATGTACAGATTTGCATAACCATCATCATTAACAATATACAGAACTGTTCCATCATTTCCAAGCTGCTCTCCTCCAACTACTCCTTTATATCACATCTTCCCTCTGCTCTTCCTGCATCCTTCCATAACCCCTGGAAACCACCAATTTGGTCTCCATTTGAGCAACATTTTAAAAAAATTAAAGAGAATATAATAGAATGGAAAATAAGAGGAAAGCAAACAGAGTGCATTTCAAAGGAGAAGGAGAAGTACTGTTTTGGGAAACTTTTGTTTCCATTTTATATGTCTGTATGTGTGTCCAGGGTTGTGTTATAAAATATATTTCTTACTGAGGTTTGCAGGCAAGAAAATTCAAGAAACGTAGCAACACTGGACAGCCTGCAACATCAGTAGGAAACTTCTGATCTCCCCAGGGCTCTTAGTCTATGGAGTAGAGACCCTTTCCTTTGGCTGATAGCTGCTATGGTCCCTCAGGCCTTTAATTAATGACCACTGGATTCACATTTGGACAGAAACTCACCATCTGGACCTTAAGTGTTTGGCTCTTCCCATGTAGCCCTGCAGCCCTATGATAAGGGGACAGAGACAGGTAAAGCCAAGAAGGGCTCCAGTTCTAGGCTTGCCCCTGGCAAGCCTCCCCTGGGTCTGTAAGCTAACAGAAGCCAGGAGATGAGTCTCCAAACTCTACTGATGGTTCAAAGGAGCAGCTGAAGGTGTTCCTGGAACATTTTTCATCTGTGAGCCACTTAATAACATGTGGTACACACTCAGGCAATTTCAGGTATACTTAAAAGATGTATGACAATTTTAAATAAAAATATATCTTATTTTAAATAATATATTCCTTATCAGTCACTCAGTGACAGGGATAATATTTTTGTAATGTTTTTCCAAGGGGTGTGTGTGTGTGTGTGTGTGTGTGTGTGTGTGTGTGTGTGTATACAGCTGGAAAATAAGTGCATAGATTCCTAGGTCAGATTCCCGATTTGTTTCTTTATTATTCCTTATTTCTACTGAATTAGAACATCCTACCTCAAAAGCACAGGTCAATGTGTGGTGTTTGGTGACTCTGTCAAATATATTCAGAAACTCCGGGGAGATTTTACCTTGAGGACAACTGTTAGCACATTGGCAGCTCTGATATTGAAATGCTTGTCCCACTCAAAAGTTGCAAGATGGGAAGCTCTAGCTTGGGTGACAGTGGTGAATAGACGGATGGCCTAATCCATTTTCAGGTTGCACATATCCCTGGAAATAATTTCATGTTCTTTTTGCAATACTTTTTCTGGACCTGTATTTTAAAATATGACCAACAATGTCATGGATTCATTTCCATGAGTGAAGAAAATAATCTAGAGTTGAGAAAGAGTCAAACTCTCAAGGACTGATTATTTGCAATACAGCTTGAGCTTCTTAAGAAATCTGGATCACTTACTTTCAAGGATAAGAATTTTTATCGTTAGGACCTGAAGTGATTGATTCAGGTTTCTCATGGTGCTGAAAATTTCACTGAACAAACAGCTTGAAATCACAGAAATGGTCTCTATGGAAACTATTGGGGTAGTGGAAATACATGTTTTAATATCATTCTTCACTTCAAACCCTCATGTGAGCACTCCTCACTTTGACAGCTGTCATAATTCACTTTGGGAAAGCAGAAGCAGTGTCCTATATTTGCCGCTTGTTTCTTGCCACAACGCACTGAAAAGCATCATCTGCATTTGGATGACTGGCACAATTGTCCCCATTTTCTTTAATTATGAATCAACATTGGGAGCAGGCTGTTACTGACCATTGGCTTTTCTCCAGAGATTACCCAGGGTGTGGAATGAATTCAGTTGTAGTCTCTTTTATTTACCTGGCAACACCCCCTCTTGCTGCACACAGAGCTCATACTCCATCAGCATCTATCCCAAGACAGCTCTACCAGGCTCCTAGATCATTTCAACAAACACACACAATACAAAAATCATCTTTCCCTAGCATGGGTTCTCATTAATAATCAGCAATGACAACGCCATGAACACTTCTCCCTCCTACAATGCCAGAGACCACGGTGTGTTGTCTAGATGCTGTTTCCTCCTGGCATTCCCCATTGCCCCTTTTTAGTTAGCTTGGGTCCATGGAGTTTGAGTAGAAGTGGCATGTGTCATTTCTAGGCCAAGGTGTCGGAAAGCTGGTGTGCCCCCTCCATCTCTCTATTCCCATGCTTCAGCAATCTTGAAAGACATATGTTCTACACGGCACAGCTACAATACAGAAGAGGGTCACACAACTGCATCAAACTTTATAAAGACTTGGTTTCAGGTTTTATTTGTTACTGCATGTAGCCTGGCCTAACTTGACTTATACGTATGCCAAAAGTTGATTCATACTCTGGACGTTGGTGTTTTTATCCAGCTCTAAAGTAAAATATCTGCTCATACACATAGGATAGTAATGGCTTTTCCACACTTTAAGCCACTGAATTTTATGTGATGTCCACAGAAATGTTTTATAAAGGAATTTTGTGGATAAATTGCTCTGATTTTTCTATTGGCATAACATTTGTCCATCTGGGGCTGGTCTTAGAAGATCCTTGGCAGTGAAGTTAATTGCTTGTTTTTGCTATAAGGAGCATAAGCTTGAATAATGTCTCTATGATTTTAGTCTCTTTGGTCGTAGCAACAAAATTGCATACTGCAAATCATCTTGTGCTTGTCCTAGAAAATCTCAATTCTACTAGAGAGCTCAGAATGTTTTGTTTGAAAATAAAGCAAAAGTTTGACAAGTTTCATAGAAGACACTACTGTATGAGCTATGTCATATTTTGACTTTTCTTTTCCTGTTTCTTATGGGAAATAACCACACTCATATGTTCATCTGTTTCACTGATATAGACTCATATTCTGTATTCACAAGAGAGCTTTCTCATTGCTTACATTTAGGATGCTTTTCTGAATTGCAGTTTAAGTTACCATGTTCATCATTATCTTCATGTCTCAATGAACCATTTTAAAAACAGTAACCCAATTTTGTAAATTGGGAACATAAAGTCACTATCTCAGCCCAGGTCTTCAGGAAAGCAGAGCCTGAAGCAAGGATTAGAGTTCTGATCTTTTATTTGGGAGGTGCAAGCCTAGGGCAGTGAGGGAGAGGGAAAAGGAGCTGTGAGGCAAGAAAAGTTGCAAAACAATGAGATGTAATGTATTACTGCCCTGGTCTTAGCATTGCAATGAGCCACGAAGAGAAACAGCACTTTGTGCCAGAGGTTTGTGCACAATCCATGGGGGACTTCTCTGGATGGATTGCAACTCCATGGAAATGGTGGAATTTCTCTGCCCAGTTCCTTTGTATCACCAGTGTTGTCCTCACTGCAGACCTGAAATCTGAGGAAACGTTGACTCCTCTGTCTCTTCCAACTGCTACAAAGCCAATTAACTGCCAAGGTCCCTACTTTTGAGCACTGAGTAGAGAGGATTTAACACTGCTAAGGGTCTCCTTTTGTAATATTTCCAATTCTCCTTCCTTTCCAATCCCACAGCCATCACTAGAGTCTAAGCCAGTGGTTCTTAAGGTTTAGCATGCACCAGCCTCTGCCAGGGCGCCTGTTAAAACACAGGTGACTGGGTCCCACACCCAGAGTTTCTGGTTCAGTAGTTGTGGCGTGGGGCCAGAGAAACTGCTTTGTAACAGGTTCCCAGGTAAGGCCAATGCTGATGCCCTGGAGGCTTCCAAGTCTCATTTCTTTTATTTTATGTCTATAAACTAGTTCTACAGCCTTCCTCATGGGGTGTTTTGAGGATCAAAGGGGACAATGAATTGAAACTTTAGCAATCGTAGGTACTCAAATAAATGACTGCTAAAGGAAAAGGTGACAGGAACTCCTAACTATTTAGCAGTTGGTCAGAGAGTACCCATTTGTCTATGAAATGATGAGGAACCTGTGACCACCCACAAAGCAACCATGGGATGTCTGGGTATTGTGCAGACTCAGAACCTTGTCCAGCTGTTACGTATGGCTACTCTGACCATATTCATGAGAATGGAGGAAAGGATGGTGTACCAGTTTGTATATATTATGTCCCCCAGAAAAAGCCACATTCTTTGATGCAATCTTGTGGGAGCAGACATATTAGTGGGGATTAAGTTGGAACATTTGGATTAGGTTGTTTGCATGGAAATGTGCCCCACCCAACTGTAGGTGATGACTCCGATTGGATAGTTTCCATGGAGGTGTGACCCTGCCCATTCAGCATAGACCTTGATTACTTTACTAGAGCACTATATAAGCTCAGACAGAAGGAGTGAGCTTGCCATAGCCAAGAGGGATACTTTGAAGAAAGCACAGGAGCTGAAAGAGTAGCTGCAGGTGATGGGACAGTTTGAAGACAGCCATTGAAAGCAGACTCTTGCTCCAGAGAAGCTTAGAGAGGAAAAACCCCAAAGTGCAACCAAGAGTGACATTTTTGAGGAACTGCAGCCTAGAGAGGAACATCCTGGGAGAAAGCCATTTTGAAACCAGAACTCCGGAGCAGACGCCAGCCACGTGCCTTCCCAGCTAATAGAGGTTTTCTGGACACCACTGGCCATCCTCCAGTGAAGGTACCCGATTGCTGATGTGTTATGGCCTTAAGACTGTAACTGTGTAACCAAATAAACCCCCTTTTATAAAAGCCAATCCATTTCTGGTGTTTTGCATTCCAGCAGCATTAGCAAACTAGAACAGATGGGATCCAAAAATGTTTCTGCAGTAATAATAATAAGCAAAAATTAAATAACTTTGGATGGAAAAGACGCACAGTGCAATGGCCAACCACAATAACTTTGTCATGGCTTCTTTAGGAAAATATATACTTAATATTGTTCCAGGAATCCAGAGAATCCTGGAAATCATTTATTTCACCTTGTTTCTGCCATTCTTTTTGGTCAACATCATGGGACTAAGAGTAAAACTTCCCGTCTCCATCTGTTGTCTCACTGGGGCAGAGTTATTCTTTAAATCTCAGAGGTTAAAAAAAATAACAAAATCAAAGTTTCCAGAGCTTGCTTGACTTTCCTCAACATGGAATTCACTTATTTTGAATGGCACAGTTACAGGTTTCACTACAGAGTGGCAACCCCACTGCATTTCAGCCAAGAAACTCAAACTAAAGAAAATTTCCCAAGACCTGCTGAAAACAGATCCAATGTCAACGTGGCCAAATTAAACCCTGAAGCCAAGGCATTCAAAAATTGGCATTCTCATGTTGCTTGTTACTTCTTTACATGACACACAGCAGAAGGCCTTAATTCTTTGGTGAGTCCAAGAAGGACACAATTTTTCATTCAGTAAATTTTCCTTGAGACTTAGGATGGGGCCACGGATACATGGATTCCATGAGCATCCTGATGGCAAGGATCTTACAATCAACTTGGTTGAAAATATGTGACAATTGACTAGTAGATACTGCAAAGGATGACATAAGGCAGTACATGATTATGGACTAATGAATGATAAAGACAATAAGGAACTTCAAATTCAGAAGAGGGCTGGGAAATCAATGGAGGTGTAGACTTGAGGCAAAATTTTGAAAGGTTTGAAAGGACTTCCTTAGAGAGAAAGGACAGGGAGAAGTAATGAATAAAGGTATAAAGGTGCAAATGTGCATGCAATAGTAAAGGGGCAGAGTGGGAAATAAGAACCAGTATTGAGCACCTACTGTCCATTTGGTTGTGCTAAGCCCTTCAAAATGATCTCACTTAACTCTTGTAACAGCTGTATGAAACAGGCATTCTTATCATATTTTGCAGATGTGGAAACTGAACTTGGAGACACTGTGTGACTTCCTCAAAGTCAGAGTGTGAGTTACTGGAAGGACAGGGATTTGAACTCAGGACAAAGGTTGTGGTTAGACGTGAGGAGCTTAAACGTGAGGCCTCTTTGGGGTAATGGGTGAGGCAGAAAGAAACAGAGAAATGAGAGTCGGTCCTCAGATTCATAGACTAGTTGGAGAGAAAGATAAAAACACTTCTATGACATAGGTGTGCAGGATAGATTGGAGCAGAGGAGGCAAGGCCAGGCATGGGGTGGTAAGAGCTGGGACCAGGGATCTCAGTGTATTGTCCCAGGACCAGCGGCAGCATTGCCAGAGAGCTTGTAAGAAATGCAAATTCTCAGGTGGCACCTCAGACCTACTGAAGGAAAAACTCCGGGAGTGGGGCACAGTCATCTGTGTTTTACAAGATCTACAGCTGATGCTGGTGCACACTAAAGTCTGAGAACCATTGGCTTAGATTCTAGTGGTGGCTGTGGGAACGGAAAGGAAAGGGTGGACTGGTGAACGACTACGGAGGAAGAATTAACAGAAGACCATCATCAGTGTTAAATTCTATCAGCTCCGCGCTCAGACTCAAAGTCAGACCTTGGTGCCTGACTGGCTCGGCAGGAATGGAAGAGAGGGAGGAGTCACCATCTCCTTACAGGTTAGAGGTCTATGGCAATGAGGATAACCGGTGGTCAGATTTAGACCTTTTAAACCTGGGTTTGAGTCCTCAATCTGACACATCCTGGCTTTATTACTTCACCTCTTGACAATCAGTTTCCTTATCTGTATAATGGAAACAGCAATACCAACCTCACAAGGATTTTGTGGAAGTAAAATGAGACCATGGGAAAAAACATTCTAAACTATAAAAAGCTGTGCGAATATAGGCTGTTATTAGGGACAGAAACAGAAGGATAAAGAGAAGCTAGGCTCATGATTTGGTTTTTAAAAAGTAAGTAAAGTAAATATATCAAGTGATGGTTCAATAGCTAAGTGAATAACTCTGTGGGCAGTTAAAGGTACGAGAGTTTGGCCCCCAAATCAGGGATGGAAATATAGATTTAGAAATTGTTGGTAGAGAGAAGATTTGTCAGAAGAGGATTAAGAATTGTGTCTATCTTTATATAAAATGCCATGACTGGAAAAGTTCATAATTTGGGGAAACAAGGCACATGATATCCTCAAAAGTGTTTTTGGAAGTCTAGAAAATCCTGGGAATGGAGATGGTTGGAATGAAAATGGTCAACACACGACTCTAAGGGTGGGTGGTGCTGCCACTATCTTTGAAGAGAACAAATTTAAAAATTAAAATAGGGAATAAACCAGAACAGACAGAGCTGGCATACAGATGTAGCCAGTAGTATTCAGATTACAAACTGAGGTTTACAAGAAATGTAACTTATTTTACCGTTTTTTTGCTGTTGCGGTTTAACTGTCAATACTTACTTTGAGAAAAGTTCCTAGAAGAATATTTTATTGAGATACAACTTGCATTCATAGAATTTATCTTTTAAAGTATACAATTCAGCAGTTTTTAGTGTATTCACAAAGTTGTGCAACAATCACCACTATCAAATTCCTGAACGTCTTCATCATTAGCTCTCACTCTTCATTACTGCCTTCCTCCAAGCCCTGGCAACAACTAATCTACTTTCTGTTGCTATGGATTTGTTTATTCTGCACACTTCATACAAATGGAATTAAACAATATACAGCTTTTGTGACTGACTTCTTCACTAAACTTAGTGTTTTCAAGGTTCATGCATGTTGCAGCATGAATCGGTATTTCATTCTTTTTGTCTGTCTTTTGAATTACATCCATCTAGAGGATATGAAGTGGTATCTCATTGTGGATTTGATTTGTGTTTCCCAAATGACTGATAGTGTTGAACATCTGTTCTTGTGCTTATTGGCCATATGTATATCTTCTTGGAGAAATATCTATTCAAATCCCTTGCCTTTTTTTTTTAAAGAAAATCTTCATGGTTTTATTGTATAGTGACATTGAAACATCTGAACAAATCAATATCTGGACATTGAAACAGCCGTTTTCTCCTTCACTTCTTTGGGTAAATAGAGCAACTTGTCAGTAGATTAACCACCTTTTTGCATTACTTAAGTTTTTCCAAGGCATGTGCTAATATAACACAAACTTCTGTCAGATGCAACTAGTCTAGCAACTAAGTAAAATAAAATGGCCACCTGCATTGAGCACTGCCTGGAGGGACCTCTTTCCAAGAAAGAATTTTCCAGAAGACAAAAACAGTTGACTTGCAGAAAACGGAACAATGCAATGCACCCTACAGAACTGCAGATAAGCAACACCTGGTGTTAAACCAGTTTTGGTCCAATAAAGATGGTTTATTCCCCATACTAACCAAGGTATATCTGCTCTCCACTTTCTAAGACTCCCTATGTAAAATGGAAACATAAAACCAGCCAAATTTTAAAATACCTCCATACATCTTTGCCACTTCCAAACATCATGCACAACACCTCAGTGGCAGCAGCACATTGTTTCCACTCCCATCGTGATCCTGCTTGTCTGTGTGTGATATTTGGAGCCTCTGGAGGAATGTGAATAGTAAGGGGAAGAGGTGGGAGGAGAAAACGGCATGATTGCCTGCCTGGGTGGAAGGCAAGCCTGAATATGTCATTGGTGCAAACCCAAGCATCGTTTTTATTCTTTAATAGGGACATCTGGTAGAACCCCATGATGGGGTCTCTTCATTGGCTGTGAGCTGGCTCACAGCTATGCTGATGATGCAGCTCTCTGGAGTGGGCTGGTGGTCCTGCGTCATGATGCTGTGCTGGATTTTCTGGAATGGAACGTGTTCTAGTTTGCTAATGCTGCAGGAATGCAAAACACCAGAAATGGACTGGCTTTTATAAAAGGGGGTTTATTTGGTTACACAGTTACAGTCGTAAGGCCAAAAAGTGTCCAAGGTAATGCATCAATGATCGAGTACCTTCACTGGAGGATGGCCAATGGTATCCAGAAAACCTCTGTTAACTGGGAAGGCACGTGGCTGGCATCTGCTCCAAAGTTCTGGTTTCAAAATGGCTTTCTCCCAGGACGTTCCTCTCTAGGCTGCAGTTTCTGAAAAACGTCACTCTCAGTTGCTCTTGGGGTGTTTGTCCTCTCTTAGCTTCTCCAGAGCAAGAGTCTGCTTTCAACAGTCCTCTTCAAACTGTCTCTCATCTGCAGTTTCTGTGCTTTCTTCAAAGTGTCCCTCTTGGCTGTAGCTCCTCTTCAGAATGTCACTCTGAGCTGCACTGAGTTCCTTCCCTTTGTCAGCTCATTTATATGGCTCCAGTGATTTAATTTAGACCCACCCTGAATGTGTGGGGTAATACCTCCATGGAAATTATCCAATCAGAGTCATCACCCACAGTTGGGTGGGGTGCATCTCCATGGAAACACTCAAAGAATTACAATCTAATCAACACTGATACGTCTGCCTACACAAGATTTCATCAAAGATAATGGCGTTTGGGGGGACATAATACATTCAAACTGGCACAGAAGGCTAGGTAACTTCTCCGCAATGGCAGCTTTCTCCTGGAACTGCTGTCTTTCCCACATAAGGCATTACTTGTTGATGTAAATTGTACCAAATCGGATTCCGTCGTCATCAAATAACTGGTAGTAATGCTGAATGAAGCTGGATTCAATCTGCTCCTATCCTGGCTGCCTCCCATTCTGGCACATCACCCAGCCTCACTGAGACCCTAGGGGCTGGCATGATGGTGGCAGTGGTAGTGGTGGCAACCCAGTGCTCTGCCCTTTGCCTGTTTTTAAATTGGATTCTTTGTCTTTTTATTGTTGAGTTGTAAGAGTTCTTTATGTTTCCTAGATACAAGACCCTTATGTATATGATTTGCAAATATTTTCTCCCCTTCTGTGCATTCCCATTCTTTTCACTTTCTTAATAGTGTCCTATGAAGCACAAAAGGTTTAAATTTTGATGAAGTCTAATTTATCTATTTTTTCTTTGATTGCTTGTCTTCTATTGTCATATATAAGAAACCACTGGCTGATCAAAAGTCAAGAAGATTTGTACTTTTGATTTCTTCTAAGAAAACATTTAGGTTTTCGATTCATTTTGAATTGATTTTTGTAAGTGGTGTGAGGCAGGGGTTTAACTTTATTTTTGCGTGTGTGGATATCCAGTTGTTGCAGCACCATTTATTGAAGAGACTATTCTTTCCCAATCAAATTGTCACTGCACCCTCATTGAAAGTCAACTGACCATAATGTAATGGTTTATTTCCAGACTCTTAATTCTATTCCATTGATCTATACATCTATCTTTATGCCAGTGTCTTAATTATTGTAGCTTTGTAGAGGAAGTGTGAGTGCTTCTACTTTGTTCTTTCTTTTCAAGTTTTGTTATAGTTGCTGTTGTTTTGGGCTATTCTGGGTTCCTTGCATTTCTAAATGAACTTTAGAATCAGCTTTTCAATTTCTGCAAAAAAGGACAACTGGGGTTTGGCTAAGGATTGTGTTGAATCTGTAGAACAATTAGAGGAGTGTTATGGATTGAATTGTGTCCCCCACAAAGATAGGTTCAAGTTCTAGCCCCTGGTCCTGTGGACTCATTTGTAAACAGGATCTTTGAAGATGTTATTAATTAAGATGAGGTCAAATTGAATCAGGGTGGGCCTTAATCTAATATGACTACAGTCTATGTAAGTAGAAGAAATTTGGACACAGGAGGTAAGGAGAGAGAGGGCCACATTGACAGAGGTAGTGATTGAGTACGCACTGCTGTCAAACGACCATCACTGTCTACAAACTTCAGAGAAACCATGACCTTTCCAACTCCTTGATTTTGGACTTCCAGCCTCCAAAACTGAGACAATAAGTTCCTGTTGTTTAAGCCAATCAGTCTGTGATAGCTGCTATAGAAACCCTGGCAAACTAAGACAGGGAATATTACTATCTTAAAAATATTAACCCCTCCAATCCAAGAACATGGGATGTCTTTTTATTAATTTAGGTCTTTTTAAATTCAACATTTTATAGCTTTTAGTGTTCAAGTCTTGCAATTCTTTTCTTAAATTTATTCCTAAATATCATAGTATTTTTGATGCTATTGTAAATGGAATTGCTTTCTTAGTTTTGATTTTGGATTGCTCGTTCCTTATGTTTAGAAATACAAGTGTATTTTGTATATTGATCTTGTATTTTGCAGCCTTCTGAAACTGTATTAGTTTAAGTTTTTTTTGTTTTTTTTTTTTTGGTATGTGTGGATACCTTAGGTTTTTCCATATACAAGGTCGTGTCATCTGCAAATAGAGATCATTTTACTTCTTCCTTTCTAATTCACATACCTTTTATTTCTTTTCTTGTCTAATTGTCCTGGTTTTGCTTTATATTTTCACAGCAATTTCCTCCTGAGCTCCCATTCTGCCAAGCAGTAGAAACATGACTATCAGTCAATTCAGGATCTGCCCTAAGTTTCCTGGACTTGTTTCTTGGGATCTTACACAGAATCAAGTCATCAACAGGTAGGAGTGTATTTGGACCTTGGTGTCATCATGCTCATCATTCAATCACTGGAACCAATGGACCACGGCTATGTCTTCCCTCCCTGGACTGGGTGCAAGGTCTCCTCAGATCTTCAGCTCTCTGTGCTGTGTTTTCACAGCCCTTGACCTCACAGGAAACATTCAATGGCTCCCAACTTTCTGGGGGCTGTAGTAGACTCTGTCTTCGATTTGTCTACCTAGCTCTCCCAGCTGCTGGGCACAGAAGAACATGTATCCTTGGCTCTACCCTGGGTATGGGGAGTATATGTTTCTTTTGTTTAGGTTGGATCCCCAACCAACACAGAGCTTCTATCATTCGACCCTGTACCCCAGGGTTTGAGTTGGAGCAAGCTAGGGAGCCAGTCTCACAGGCACTCCCCATCATCTAACTCTTGTAATTTCCCATGTATAGAATTTTCATGTGGTTGGAACAGTTTAGACTGGCTCTTTGCCTAGTCTTCTAAACCAGTAGTTCTCAACTGCAAATGATGTCGCCTCCCAGAGGACATTTAGTAATGTCTGGAGAAATTCTGAATTGTCATAACCTGGGGCTGGGGCTGGGAGGGCAGTGCTACTAGCATCTAGTGGATAGAGGTCAGGGATGCTGCTAAATCCTACAGTGCACAAGACATTCCCCCACAATAAAGAATCATCCAGTCCCAAATGCCAATAGTGCCAAAGCTGAGAAAGTTGTTATTAATCTATCGTCAAAATCTCAAATCCTCCAGGATTTAGGCTTTTGAAATAAGTTTAAAAACATTATAATTTTACTTCCTGCTCGTGTATTCTCATCCCTGAGGCATGGAGGCAGAGGGTCTAATTGATCAGGAAAGGGTAGGGATCAGAAGGAAATCTCAAAACACATTAGTTCAATACCATACAGCAATGAAAATGAATGATCCATAGACACACAACACACAACGAAGTGAAGCTGAATAAAAGAAGCCCAATACAGAAGAATATATACAGTATGGTTTCATGTATATAAAGTTCAGAAAAAGGAAAAACTACTTTATTGGGGAATTTAAAGCTGAACAGTACTACTATAAGAGAAAAGGAAGGACATCATTACCATGGAAGTCAGGGTAATATTATCTCTCGGGTGGGGAGATAGAAGAGAATTGTGATGGAAAAAGGATACATGGTGAGATTCTAAGATACTGGCAATGTTCTAGTTTTTGAACTTTATATTTTCCTTTAACAAAACATTTTAATTTTAGAAACCTTTATATTTCTCAATAAAAATATTTGTAAAAGACACAGTAGCCAATATTAAAAAAAAAAAAAAAAAAATCTCATCCTCCTGGAAGAGAAAAAGGATATTAATGGAAGAACTGGTAAAATTCAAATCAAGTCTGTAGTTCAGTCAATAGTAATATACCAATGTTCATTTCATAGTTTTGGCCAATGTACCATGGTAAGGTAAGATGCTAGCAATCAGGGAAATTGGATGAGTGGGGGTATCTGGGAACTCTCTAGATGATCTTTGCAACTTTTCTGTAAATCTGAAATCAGTTCAAAACAAAAAGTTTATTTAAGACAAATCTCATTCTAACACACTTATGAATGCTTTCCTCTATAATCTTTGATCTTTTCCTCCATTTCTACTTTATTTTCCACTGATGATAGGAGTAATAACAATGAGAAGAACTACAGCTAATATTAACTTGTGCCAGGCTTGGTTCTATGCACTTAATCAATGTCCACTCATGTAATCCTAACAAAATTCTAAGAGTTAGATGCTATTACTATCCCCATTTTACTGTAGAGGAAAAAGACACAGAGCTGTGTCCAACTACTAGCCTAGCTGGTAAGTGGCAAAGAGGGTAAAACCAGTGGCAGCGGCAGTGTGGCTCCACGGGCTGTGCTCATAGCACATTGTTGTTACTGAGGATTTGGGAAGTATGGAAAAGTATGCAGAAATAGGGGAAAAATAGCACTCACACGAACTACTCTTTTCACTGGGGCATCTTCCTTCTTGTCTTTCTCCCTCTGTATATTTTTAACTTAGTATAGAATAATTTGTAGCCAGATTTTTTTTTACTCTAAATTTGATGTTATAAGCATTCTCTATGCCATGAAAAATCTAAACAAAGCATTTAAAGGCTACACAATATTCTGTGTATACATATGCCATGCTTTACTCACCTCTATCTAGGATGTTGGGCGTTTAGGTTGTATCCAATTTCTTTGTCATTATATATAAAACTGCCATGAACATCCTCATTCTTAATATATGTCCACTTTTGGGATTTCTTTTGCTCAGCTTCTTTGTTTCTGTCATCTATTTTTCCCTCTGCTTTTCTTACCATAACTTATTATGCCAAGCAGTTCTATAAATTTATGGGATACCACTTGTATAAAAATGGGCAAGTTTTAAAATTCTATATATCAGTCAAGACTCCCCCTTCCCTTTCAAAAGAGAATGGTAGCTTCACCATGCTTTGGCAAAGAGGGAAGCAACTGTGAGTAATTTCCCTCTTTACAATCGATGGATGAGAGGTGCCAAGGTGAAGTAGGACTGAGGCAATGATGGCGATAATTAAGGATGAGGAAACAAGTAGCATTTCAAATCTCCTAGTAATATATAAGTGCTTTTGATACGCAGTGTCTCACTTATTCCTCTGAACAATACTATGGGTAGATATTTCTATCTCTGTTATATAAATGAGGAAACTGAGGCTCAAACCCAGACAGCCAGCTTCAGAAGGTGGTGAGTGTGAGAAAATAAAGGATGACATGGGAATGGGAGAAACTGTAGACCGGCACCCTTGGAATACATGGCTCTGAGCACTACACTGTATAGTGCTTGTGTTGATATTTAGTATTTACTGGAAAAAAAAACACCATTCAAATACCTGAATCCCTTATCTCCTAGGTCATAAGCCTCAACTTAAGAAATTCTACCACAGATATTTGCATTTAATGCAATGCACTGGGGGTGAAGATGGAGTGGGAGTGTGACTCCTCCAAGTCTCTGACCCACTACTCAAAGGGTGGGCCCTGGGCCAGCAGCATCAGCAGCACCTGATACAGAATCTCAGACCCCACCCCAGATCTACCAGCTCAGGATCTGCATTTTGACAAGATCCCAGGAGATTCATGTGCACATGAAAAGTCTGAGAAGCAGCACTCTAAGATTTAATTAAAATGAAGAAGACTATTTGGGGGGTATATAAGCCCAATACATAACCTACAAGCCATGAAACAGGTTTTCCAGCTCAGTTATATTCACAGAAGTTGCTTGATGAATATTTGCTGACAGCATTGGCTATCCGGGGACTCTTTTAGAAATCTGACCATGGAATCAGAGAACTTCAGCTTTGCCAACTTTTTTCTGCCTTACTTCTACTTCTGGCTACAGCCAATGTCAATGTATTCCAAAGTCCCTAGATGGGATGGTGTGAGGGGAATGTTGGGGTATCCTGTAAGGAGAAAACAGCTGAGATCTAGCTGCCACCATAGGTGGAACACCTTCCAAGAAAGTACAACCACCACAAAGACAAAACAGATATAATTAGGAGGTAAGGAGCAGGAGGATTGTACTAAAAGATGGTCTCTTCATAGTTTTTACATAAGTGCATCTTTGCTTCAAGAACTGGTAGGGTCCTTAGAGAGGATACAGTCCAATTTCCTTGTTTTGTATATGAGGGAATGTAGAGCTTTTACCTGGATCACAGATACAAGAAAGCAGCAGATTCAGTGGGCACATTTAGTTCTCTAGCTTCTAAGCCCAGTGTCCCCCCATTCCCCAATACACCACGCGATGCTATGATGGACTGGTTCTCAACATCCATTTCCAGCTCCTTCTAGGATACCTCCTGCAACCTGCTTCAAAAGCAAGGAAGCTCCTTTCCCAGGCTCTCCTATAATTAGGGACCTTGATATGATTTGGGTTACTTCCATTAGATGCACTCCCAAGATGCCTGAAGATAGAAGTTAGTACAGAGCACCTTCCTGCTGTTTCTATGGGCAAACTCAGTCCCGGAGGAGGGACTTCCTGCAGCAAAGCTTCCTGGAAGTCAAGAGGCAGTGGAAGAACACCCATTTTTGCTAATGCAGATCTAGGAGATGAGATGTGGTTCTAAGGGAACAGTTGAGGCAACTGAGGCTTTCTTATCTCTCATTTGCATCAGTGGTGCTCCTGAAAGTACTTGTTCCAGCCACTTCTTGATTCTCCACCTTTCTCACAATGGTGAAGCAGCAGGTCTTGGAGCATCTGTTCCTCCAACCTTTCTGATGATTTTGCAAGTACTTAATTCATGTTATTAAATCCTTCTTTGCTTAAGATACCTACAGCACTTCTATCTTCTGCCACTAAACCCTGGTGGATGCATTTCACTCTCCTAAGAATGAAGCATAAATTTGCAATAAAATAAATTTTAGTTTCATTTGGGAATTAATATTACATCATCACCTGGACTTCCGGAAACTGTAAGATTGATGCTGGTACATAAACATTGCGATACTTCAAAATTCTTGGCATCAGGAAAAATGTCAGAGGTTCTATTCAATTTGAAATGGAGGTGCTACTAAAAGAACAATCAAACCTGATGCAACAAGAGTTACTGGGGGAAAAGAACTTTTTCATTTCTGTTCTTAATGTTTCTATGAACTTTTCTAAGACTGAATACTCTTTTACTTTGTCACACTATACCTTGCATTCATTCACATGGCACATTTGGCCCAGAAGACACTCCATATTCAAGTCCATTCAAAGGTTTGAAATTAATAATTTAGAGAAAAATTATTTCCAAATTCTAGCTTATTTTAATAACAACAATAATAGCTACTATTTATTGGGCTCTTACCGTGTGCCAATCACTGTGTTAAGTGCATCAACTCACAGGCGTTAGTGCTTGGCTGTCCCTCGAGGTAGCTGTTAATATTTCCATTTTACCAAGGATGAAATGGAGACACAGTGAGATTAAGCATGGCCAAGGTCACACAGCTGGTTAGGGACAAAGCTAACATTTGACGCCAGACCTTTTTGACTCCAAAGCTCATAACCATTCCACCTTCCTCTTCCAAAACAGCAACCACCTGACAGAATACGACTTGTAGGGCTTCACGTAGTTCTAAGAATTTTAAGACGTCTACTTCAAATTCTAGTGTAACTCAAGGATGCTAAGGGGATGGCTTTAAAAAAAACAAAAAACAAACAAAAAACACAAAAAACTTATTTCCTATCCCAGTGAAAATTTCGGTCACATAAAGTTTTCACATATGTCTTAATTCACCATATTCTAGGAAAAAGGAACAGTTATGGTCATCTATGAAAAGGTAAACTAGGTCAAGGTAGGACAGGTAATTTTCCTGTTTCTCTCTCCCTCACATTTGTGGATTCTCTACCATCCGCATCTTGGCAAAGGCTGGTAAGGATCTAGATCTCACGCCTGGTGAGGAAAGGTCTCATACACAAAGGGGCGTATGGTACGAACAGAAACCATCAGGGAAAGCCCCTCTTCTCACCTACCCGCCCCAAAGTGGCTCCTGTGCCTGTCACTCAACAGCCTTCCTTGTCAGTGCTGTGCTCAGGAGCCTGTCAGAGCTACGTGTCTCGTCACATGATCCCGCTTGTCTGTCGGATGGGTCTGACACATAGGGAAGGGAGGAAGGACGCACTCCGCCATCCACAGCAAGTGCTTCATCTGTTTGGACATTAGCTCCAAGGCCTTGGAAACGAGCTGAACGACTCTCGAGGGCCTCTGGGTTTCATTTGGAACATTGCCTAAATACCCAAGCCAAGCAGTTACCTGGCTGTAAGCAAACGATTGTTTCCCTTTCCTAGGTACAAGCGTCATAGACGGGTCATGGGTCATTCGATCCTTGCATCATCAGCTTTTCCCCAGACAGCTGATACCATCAGCTATTTCCCCATTGCAAGCTTGAGCCCCCAAAGCAGACCGGGCTCCCGAAGTCCGATTGCATCTGAACCTTGTGCTCCAAACCAAACATGCAGAAATAAGCTGATTCAGCGTGGGTTGACTCTTCCAACACCTTTCTCCTATAATCGCTAAGCTTGTTTTTAATAAATGTTTAACTTTTTGATTAATTTCAGCAATTTCTGAAGGTAATTTTTCACAGCTCAGATAATGTGTTCTAAATGCTTGCTGAGCTTTTGGCTCACTCAAAACTGTAAACACTTCAGATTGTTTTTTGTCTCTCTAATACTCTCCCTTATTATGTGTGATTGCATCGTCAGTGAAATTTAGTCTTTATTCTTCCTGCATCAGCGTAACTGCCGGCATTTAAAGACGCATGCTTCTTTTCTTCCCATTGCCATTGGGAAAAGAATTGTTTGTTCAACCTTCTCTAAATTAGTATTTTTCTGATTTCTTATCTCATTTCTAGAACAGCGGCATATAATTAACTCTTATATTTTGATGCTTTTCACTTTACTGCCTTTTCTTTGGCAATTCATCTGCTTTTCATTTCCTTTCTCCCCATCTGTTTATTCCAAGGAGGGGACTCTGCGCCCACGTCTTTATTCCATTTGCTTTTTAAAAAAGCTTCGTGGTTCTTTGGAAGAAGAAAATGTTATCTGCTGCTATAGAATCTGAACCGTCTGCTTTCTGGTTCGCCTGAGCTCCTGGGTCACGTCCCCCATCCTCTGTACTTGGGTATTGGACTTGGAGGCGCCACGTACTCCCATAATGGAGCCACATTTAAAAGCTTGGAGAACTAGTGCTCTAATACATCCCCATTACCGGAATTTATCAATATGTGACTGAGAGAGCAAGGCTACTAGAGGACATTTGAAAATGGGAGAGAAGATCAGGATGATGTGGAACTTGGCAGCATTTTCCCAGTGTTTCTGTCCCCTCCCACCATACCAACAGGCTTCCTTAAAAAAAAAAAAAAAAAAAAAAAATGACAACCAAAAAACTCTCTCCTTTTCATGTTGCCTTCCCTTATAATAGCAAATCCTTTAAATTAAAAGCCCAGTGATAAGATATTCCAATCACTTATATACCCCTTTTAAAACACAAATTTCAGAATGTTGTATGTACTGTAGTACATCTTGCTTTGTTTTTTCTTTTTTCATTTAAATCTGTAATTTAGAAAGCATTCCAATCTCTCTCTCTGCTCTTTTATTTTACAAAAAGTGGTATCAAACAGTTCATGACTATTCTCACTTAGCAATGTATAGTGATCATGTTCCCATGCTTACAAATATCTCCTTTACCATTATTTTTGAGAGATTTCAGTTTCCATTTTAAGACCTTATCTTAGGTATCAGTGACTTCTTTCTGCAGCCAGCAGAGCGCCATGTAATTACTAGATACTCCATTCACATTTGTGAACTTGACTGGGCTGGAATGGATTTGAATCCATGCATCTTACAGAAAAAGCCAAATGCTAGATTTGGATAGTCAGAGAGTTGGGATTTAGTGTTCTTTGTTTTTCAGTTTCTTGGTTTTTTGGTATGGATTTTTGTTTGTTTAAGCGCTTTAGAACCACCAGAATTATTTTTCAAAACTCTGATCAGAGCAGGGTGGGTGTTCTCAAGTCACTCCAGGGAAGACACCCTGGAAACTAGTCCTCAAAATCAGCATTGGCATATAATTTGGATTTTATCTCTCTGAGATGATTTAGATATGGACGTGCCTGAAAGTCTGGAGATTGGACTAGATGCTTTTTGAGGTTTCCACAAACCCTATTGTTTTATAATTCCATGGTAAAATGTTAGAATGTCCATTTCACGCCTGCTTTAAGACAACACTCAGTAAATGCTGGCGATAACAATCGGAAGTTACTTTGGTTGACCCTGAAAGCTTGCAGTTTGACTTCCCCTCACAAGGAGATAAACTTACTCCTTTAGTATCATGGTATTTTAATAGCACCGAGATTATAATTTTTGAAGAGTAAATCAGATCAGATCACTCTCTTACTTACAATTCTCTAGTGGCTTCTCCTTGCAAATAGAATAAAAGCCAAACCCTTTATTAATGCTCTACAAGGCTTTACATCAGGGTTCAGCAAACTATGGTACCAAACCTGACCACCAAGGGCTAAATTCCACCATACCTGTTCGTTTAATATTGTCCATGGCTGTTTTTGTGCTGCAGTGGAGTGTTGTCTTTTAGATATGCAGAGATGGCCCACAACAACAAAAAATATCTATTCTCTGATCCCTTGCAGGAAAAGTCTGTCCAGCCCTGCTCCACACAATCCGGTCCTTGCTGCAAATGGCTGCAGTAACTTTCAACACCAATGACATAAAATTCAATTCTGACTCTACCCAGAGTTAGGCCAGACTCTGCAGGTTAAGCACATGATCCTTGACGAGATGCCATTCAGACACCAGAAGCAAGCTTGGGGAGTCCAGGCCATGGCACTTCTAACCAACTGGTTACAAATTCGGGGGTATGCCCCACACCAGCCCCAGGATTAATATTCACCAGAATGACTCACAGAACTCAGGCAAACATAGTACTTTGCATTATACTTTTATTATAGCAAAAAGGATAAAATTAGAAATGACACATAAGGTGAGGTCTGGGAGATATCAAACACAGTTTCTGTGTCCTCTTGAAAAATATAATCAAAAACAGCTTCTGGGTTTTCTCAGAACCAACACAGAAGTTAAATTCCACAATCCATGCCCTGCTTTCTCTTGAGGTTTCTCTTTGAAAATACCCCACCAAAACAGCCAACCTGGATAGCCAATCTACCCCTCTAGTTGGTTATACTTGGTGCAACACAAAATAAAGCCCACTTGCTCTAAATTCACCCCTGTAAGACAAGACAAATCTCTATCCAATCAATAGGACTTTAACTTCTATAAAACCTCTTATCAATCCTTAAAGCTAGAAGCAACTTTTTGCTCTTACAAGTGGCTGGGCTTTCTTGCTGTAGCAAGTTTGGCATTGGGAATAAAATGCAGTAAACTGAAACTTGATTCTGATTTGTCTTTCAATACAAAACTCTACTTGGAGTCAGAACACATCACCTTCCTGGCACATTAATGTATACTATCAATCATGGAAGCTCCTGAAGCTTTGTGTGTGCAGAGTTTATGTGAGGTTTCACACAGAGGCATGATTGAGTGCATCCCTGCCCACGTGGTTGACTCAATCTCCAGCCTCCATCACCACCATCTCTCCCAGAGGCTGGGCTGATATGAACCGGCTCCAAGCCTCATCCCCCATAAACACATGACTGGTCTTTCCAGTGTGGCCAGCCCCTACACTCGGGCTCCCTGTGGCTGACCCCACCCTGTCCACATGAGCCTAGGAACTATCAGGTGTGGTCCCAGCCCCACCATGATTAACAGAAGACACTCCTATCACAGGGAACTCCCGAGATTTACAGGAGCCAGGATGAAGGCCAGACCTCTTATTGGAGGCCAAATTCCTTACTGTACACCTGCCTCCCTGGTTGTATGTGCTACCACTCACCTTTTCCTTTGCTCCAGCCATATGGGCATGCTTTCTGTCCCTTGAACATACCAAGTTTATCTTTGTCTCTGGGCCTTTACCTTTACTGTCCCTTCCCTCTTCCTGGAACACTCTTCTCCAAGATGATCCCATGGTCTATATTTTATTCATCTTCAGTTGCACTCTAGGATTTCCTAAAGCAATTGCTCCCAACTAGGAGTGTGCCTTAAAACCACCCAAGGTGGTATCTGAAAGTACTGATCCATGTCTGCCCACCCTGAACCCTACCTTCCTCTTCCTCTTTTTTTTTTAATTCAGTATATTGAGATATATTTACATACCCTACAATCATCCACAGTGTACAATCAGTTGTTCACAGTAGCATCATAAAGTTGTGCATTCGTCACCCAAATAAATTTTTGAGTATTTTCATTACTAAACAAATAAATAAAAATAAGAATAAAACACAAGAAGAACACACAAAACATCCCATTCCCCCATTTCCCCTATTATTCATTTAATTTTTGTTCCCATTTTTCTATTCATCCATTCATACACTGGATGGAGGGAGTATCATCCCCAAGGTTTACCCAATCACACAGTCACACAGTGTAAGCTACATAGTTATACAATCATCTTCAAGAATCAAGGCTACTGGGTTACAGTTCGACAGTTTCTGGTATTTCTTTCTAGCTATTCCAATACACTAAAAACTAAAAAGGGAAATTTATATAGCACATAAGAATACCCTCCAGAGTGACCTTTTGACTCCATTTGAAATCTCTCAACCACTGAAACTTTATTTTGTTTCATTTCACTTTCCCCTTTTGGTCAAGAAGATTTTCTCAATCCCATGATGCCAGGTTCAGGCTCATCCCCAGGAGTCATGTCCCATGTTGCCAGGAAGATTTACACCCCTGGGAGTTAATTTCCACATAGGGGTGAGGACGGTGAGTTTACCTGCAGAGATGGCTTAGAGAGAGGCCACATCTGAGCAACAAAGAGGCACTCAGGGGGAGACTCTTAGGCACAATTTTAAGTAGGTTTAGACTCTCCTTTGCAGTAACAAGCTTCATAAGGGCAAACCCCAAGATGGAGGGCTTGGACTACTAAATCAGTAGTCCTCAATGTTTATGAGAATATCAGTAATAACCCAGGTGGCAAAGTCTAACATTTCCACATTTTTCCCCAGTTCCTCAGGGTGACCCTGCAAATACTTTTTTATTCTCTACTCAAATTACTTCGGGATGTATCACCAAACCCTACCTTCTGAAGCAGAACTTTGGGGCTGAGGGAGAGGTGGACCCTTGGGGTGTATAAGGGATTCTGATGCACATTTGGCATCTGTGACCTCACAGGGATGCTTCTGGGTCTAGCTCCTAGCCTGCCACCACATGGCTGAGGCCATTTCCCCCCTGCCATCCGGGGAATGCCATCAACCTGGCTAACTCCCCAAAATCCAGAAAAAGATCCAGATAGTGAGAGGACTTCCCTCTCCAGTCTTCCTGGGGCCCATGTGATTTTCTGCTCCCCGTTAGCAACTTGCTTCTTCACCCAATATTCAATCCCAGATATGGGCTCCCTCTTTACAAAACACCTCTTTGCTACAGGCACCTGTGCCCTTACTCAATGGACTCAATGGGGCAACCATATCAGAATATAACAAAACATAACCCAATATGCCTACACACACACAGGATCTCAGAACCTGAGGGACTTCGTGTTTATAACCCTTACTGCACCAAATATAATTTCTTTCCTTTGAACTCTAAAATACTTAGAATCCTCCTCCTGGTTTAAGGTTAGTTTTGTACTTATTTATTTCTTCTACTAGAATGTAGTTTGCTGCCCTGCCAAGCACAGATGGGAAACTCAGTCCATAGAGCTGAATGGGAAATTAAAACAACGTCCCCCTCTTCCACCTGGTGAGTCTTTGTATACTGGGGGCCTCGATGAATACTCGAATTCCAGACCTGTGGAGAGCGACAGTGGGCCAGGGTCTTTCAGACAAATGGAACCCTGGGTTTGATTTCAGGGTCCCAGGAAGACCCTTTCATGCTTAGTTTCCCTTACTGCTTGTTATACCCAACTTTCCAATACAACACCTACATTTTTTTTCTTTAAAACTCAAACTCATGCTAAAATGCAAATGTCATTGGAGGAGGAAATAAAAATTGATGTCAGTTATTTACACCTGTATGTTTATTTTGATGGCAAGAAACATCAATTAGGTTACACTGTGCATATAACTAATGCCACAGAATTCTACACTTAAAGTTGGCAAAAACGGCCAATTTTATAATATATAAATGGTTCCACCATAAAATAAAAGGATAAATTCCACATAGTCAACATTAGAACATTTTGGGGCTATTCTGCATAAAGAAAATGTAGTTGGGACTTTTAATAAATTAGAAGAAAGAAGTCAGGTTTAGACATAACAGACTGTTTGATAACTATGTTTTCCTGTTCATCTTAAATCTTCCAGCATAAGAAGAAATGAGCCAATTATTTTAATTGTTCTACAAGTATCTGAAATAAAGTCTGTTCTCCTGCACAAAAGTCAGTTATTCCTTTTGCCTCACATGTCCCCTCACAAATTTTCTTTAACCCAAATTTGTGCTTTTTATGGAAGCCCAAAATAAAGCTCACTGCTTTCAGAAAAAAAAAAAGGGTGGGAGGGTGCTCTTGTCTGTCCGTCCATCCCCCAGGGCAGGTCAGTGTCAGGAGGATGGGGCAGCACTGGGATGTCTGACTCAGGCTGCATCACACTCTGGGCCAGCCCATGCCAGGTGCCACTTGCCAGCACCTCCTGTGACATTTCTCATGGGCAGGAAAATGAGCCCTCGGACTTCCCTCCTCCAGGCTCTGGCACTTTCTTTCCCACCTGGCCACCCTGTTCTCCGCCCCACCGTCCTGCATGAGATACTTTCCCACCTGTTTTTCAGTCCATGATCTGCAAGCTCCATTGAGAATTTCAGCTTCTTGGACTCAATGAGGCAGCAGCTGCTTCCCAGATTTCTGAGAACCTGGATGGGGTGGGGAAGGAGAGGAGGGTTAGCTCAGGGGGGCACTGCCAGCTGCCCGGCCCTGGTGAGCAGCCAACCCCCAGCCCAGGGGCATCCCCAGTGTCCAGGAACTTCCAGGGGCCTCCGCCACCAGCAGCCTGCCCAACTGCCAACCATCCCTCACGGACCCTGGGAGGGTCCAACACAGGAGGTGCCCGTGGCCTGCTGTGCCCAGCAGCCACCCATGAGGAGAACAGGGGCTTGGAACACCCCTATGGCCTTCAAAGCAGGGACTATCATCATGCCTTCTGCAAAGGAGGGGTCCAAGTCCCAGGGGACAGCCTGGACCACTGTCACCATGGGATTCGACTCCATGGTGAGACCTTGAACTTCTACCCAGCTGCCCAGTCTCATACCCCTGACCACTGATGGGTGTGGGCACCCATCAGGCTGTGCCAGCTCCCCCTCCTGGGCTCTCACTTCGTCTGCCAGAGCCTGGCTTTGGGCTTGTCATTCTGGGGGGCTACTGATGAATTTAACTGCAACCTGGTCAGCACACACACACACACACACGTACACACACCAACACACATGCAAACGTGCACACATGCAAACGTGCAGGCACATGAACACATGCTCGCACATATATGTACTACCACACAAGTGCACACAGACGCACTCACACAGACACACTTGCATACCCAAATATGCACACACTGACACAGACACACATGCACACACACTCCCACTTCACAGCGGGGTCAGTGAGAGGGTCTCTTGCCTGGCTGATGCAGAATCACAGCCGATCTCAAGTCTCTTACCACGTAGCTTTGACTATTCTCACGGAGGCATTTGGGGAGTGCATGGGGTTTGTGAACAACTGCACCAAGGCCACACAGGCACAAAGTAGAATGCACACTTGCCCGTTTCATCATTCAGCCCAATGCTCTTTCTAAGCTACAAAATGGACCCTCCAGGTAGGCCTCCGGGCCATGCTTGAGCAGTCACCGCTGATTCAATCCGGCCCTTGTATCATACAGATAGGGAAACTGAGGCTCGGGGAGATGAGGGGGCCTCACATGAAGGTCAAGGTCACATGAAGGCAGCATCCACACCAAGGGGATGGGTCCCCATCCCAGTTCACAGTATCCTGGCATCCCTGGCTTTTACCCACAAAGAAATAGCTCCCCAGCCCCTGCTCCCCACAGAGAAGCATGAGCTCAGACACACACATACAGGGCAACCGGTTCCTCTGAGTGCCTCAAGCAGATGCTTTCCCATGTACCAACAGGCCCTTTCAAAGTTTGGAAACTGAGTCACGCTGAAAGTTTCAACCTTCTTTCCACTTCATGAGCTCTGTAAGCCACAGCAGAGAACAATTTAGTGCAGTGAGAGCCAGTAGTGTGCAGAGAGTAACCCATATCAAGGCCACAGGACCCTGGGCTCCCCAATGGGGCCCTGCAGAGGTGGAACAGCTCCAGGCACGGGGACTGTCTTCGGGGGGGTGGAAGTTGGGCCTTGGCAGGAGCTGCCTGCTTCATTCTCACAAAAGCCCACGACTTGGTCACTAGAGACCAAGGGTCAGTGGCCAGGAAAAGAGTGTGCCTTCCAATGTACCCAGAATCCACCAAAGGGTCACCTGTTTCCAGCCTCCATTCCCACCAAGATGGCCAAGACAGGCCTTAGGCTCATGAGACTGCAAATTTCGTCTACGTGCACATGGAGGTCCAGTGAGTTCAAGAGGCCTCACCCAAGGAGAGGGAAGGTAGCATCACACTGACCCAGGGTGGGGGGGAGACCCCGAGACCAGTGACGGTGCAGCATGGTGGACGGAGACCCTGCCCACAGAGCCGAGGGACAGACACAGCACAGTGGGGCAGATGCTGCCCACAGAACCCAAGGACAGGCACTGTAGAGCCTGGGGACAGGGACAGGGACAGGCACAGCACAGCCTGGGAAGCCCTGCACACTGAGCCCAGGGGTGGCATTGTGTGGAGGGGCCGTACCTCGTCTACATCTCCACGCTCAGGCTGTGGAGGAAATGTGCTGCAAAGGTCAGGCAGGCCACAGGGATGAGTGTGGTGTTGATCCAGCCTGGGAGAGACAAACCGAGATGGAGCTAGCCCTTCTCCATGACCCCACCGAGACTGGGCACATCTTGCAGCATGGGCACCAGGGCAGGTCCCATGGGAAGGTCTGGAGGGCCTGGGAGTTGACGGGGCCCAGGACAGCTTGATTCCTACCAACACCAACTCTGGATCAGGACCAGGCCCGGCACCTCCAGCAGACTGGTGGGCACAGAGCACCACCAGCCCAGGGCCTCCATGTCTTCATCCACCCAGAATGCCCCCAGAGGTACTCAGCCTGTAAAGGAGGTGGGGTGAGCCCCACAGCAAAGAGAGGCTGTCTCTGAACAGGCAGAGACAGTTGAATCCAGCCCCTGAAACTGAGAGCCTGGGAGGTGAGAGGACTTGCTCAAGGACACAGGAAGACAGCACTGAGGCCCTGGCATCCCTGGTCTCCACACACAGGGGGAGGAAGGATGACAAGGCAGGGCCACTCCATCTACCAGGAGAGTTGGGACTCAGCCCATGTTAGCGCCAGAGAAGGAATCTGGGGCCCAGACTCCAGGAAACCCCCCAGTTGCTCAACAAATAGACTGTGGACTTACACTGCCTGACATTGAAGCCACAGTTGTCAAACAGTATGGTATTGGCACAAAGATAGACATATAGATCAATGGAATCAAACTGACAATTCAGAAATAAACCCCCAGATCTAAGGTCGACTGATATTTGATAAAGCCCTCAAATCCACTGAACTGGGACCTAACAGTCTCTTCGATAAATGGTGCTGGGAGAACTGGATGTCCACAACCAAAAAAAATGAAAGTGGACCCCTACCTCACAACCCTACAGAAAAACTAACTCAAAGTAGATCAAAGACCTCAGTGTAAGAGACAGCAGCATAAAACTCCTAGAAGATAAGGTAGGGAAACATTCAAGACCTTGTATTAGGAGGTAGCTTCTTAAACCTTTCACTCAAAGCACAAGCAACTAAAGAAAACATAAATAAATGGTAATTCCTCAAAATTGAAAGCTTCTGCACCTCAAAGGAATTTCTCAAAAATGTAAAGAGGCAGCCAACTTAACGGGAAAAAAATATTTGGAAACCATGTATCTGATAAAGAGACTGGTATCTTGCATATATAAAGAAATCCTACAACTCAACAATAATAGTACAAACAGCTGAATTATAAAATGGACAAAAGATATGAGAAGACCTTTCTCTGAAGAGTAAATACAAATGGCAAAAAACGTTCATCTTCACTAGCTATTAGGGAGATGCAAATCAAGACCACAATGTGATACTATCCCACACCATTTAAAATGTCTGACTTTAAACAAACAGGAAACAACAAATGCTGGAGAGGATGATGAGAAATTGGAACTCTTATTCATTGTTGATGGGACCATAGAATGGTACAGACACTCTGGAGGACAGTTTGGCTTTTCTTCAGAAAACTAGGTATCGAGTTACCCTGTGATCCAGCAATTTCACTCCTTGGTATATACCCAGAAAATCTGAAAGCAGTGACAAGCACAGATCTTTGCAAACTGACATTCATGACAGCATTGTTCACAATTGCCAAGAGATGGAAACAATCCAAATGTCCTTCGACAGATGAGTGGATGAACAAAATGTGGTATATGCATGTGGTGGAATACTATGGGGCAGAAAGAAGGAATGAGGTCTTAAAACGTATGACAACATGGATGAACTTGGAAGACATAATGCTGAGTGAAATAAGCCAGACACAAAAGAAGAGATCTTGTCTGTAACCACTAATGTGAACTCTGTGAAACTCTATACCAGACAAGTCCTAAAACCCAGAGGCAACAGCTGCTTTAAGAGCAACTATCAGGTGCGGCCCCTTCCCCATACCACTGACACCCCCTTTTAATATGAACAAGTTAGGGTGCTCACTGCCTAGACTCTCCTGAAGATGGAAAAAGATTAAGTCAAAGGAAGGAGCAGCAACAAACAAGGTAACACTGAACAAAGGTCTATGAATACGGAAGCTTTATCTAATTACATACATACTTTTGGAAATGGGGCTGTTGGAAGGGTTGGAAGGCAGAAAATGACATGGTGGAACTGTAGCCTACTGCATCCTTTGGCATTTGTTCTATAGCTGCTCACTGAATTGTGCCTTGAAGGTCTTCTCTTTCTTTATATACCTTGTACTGCATAAGGAAAGAACTGAAATTGTGGAACTGCAACCCATAACAATTTAGGAAATTATCCATATGACTACTTGTTGAGCTGTACATCAAAAGATATTTTACAATAACAGAAATGGCTGAAGTTGTGAAACTGCAACCCATGACATTCTTTGAAATTTGCTTTCTAACTACTCGTGAAACCCTACATTGAAACTTATCACTGTTGTGTATATATGTTAAAGTTCACAATAAAGAAAAAAATGAAAAAAATGGACTGTGATTATGAGGGACGAAAGGGGGGAGGGAGGGAGGGAAGGAGGGAGGTAGAAGGAGGGAGAAGAATGGAGGGAAGAAGGAAAGGCGGGAAGCAGGGAGGGAGGGACAGAGAGGAGAGGGAGAGTCCAGGAATTATGAACCTACCTGAGGCATATAAACCAATCCAAAAGCGAGAGCCTCATTTTCATCCTAATTTAAAACACACAAAAAATATACATATGACATTTAGAAGATTTGAACATCGACTAGATATTTGATGATATGAAAGGATTACTATTAAATCTTACTTTTTTTTTTTTTAATCTTCATTCCACCGAGATACACTCACACAACACGCAGTCACACAAAACAAATCGTACATTCGACTGTCCACAGCAACACCACACAGCTGCACATCCATCACCCAAATCAACCCCCAACACCGTCACCAGCACACACACAAAAACAACAAGAATAATAATTAAAGTGAAAAAGAGCAACCGAAGCAAAAAAGAACACTGGGTACCTTTGTCTGTTTGTTTCCTTCCCCTATTTTTCTACTCATCCATCCATAAACTAGACAAAGTGGAGTGTGGTCCTTATGGCTTTCCCAATCCCATTGTCACCCCTCATAAGCTACATTTTTAGACAACTGTCTTCGAGATTCATGGGTTCTGGGTTGTAGTTTGATAGTTTCAGGTATACACCACCAACTAACCCAATTCTTTAGAACCTAAAAAGGGTTGTCTAAATTGTGCGTAAGAGTGCCCACCAGAGTGACCTCTCGGCTCCTTTTGGAATCTCTCTGCCACTGAAGCTTATTTCATTTCCTTTCACATCCCCCTTTTGGTCAAGAAGATGTTTTCCATCCCACGATGCCGGGCCTACATTCCTCCCCGGGAGTCATATTCCACGTTGCCAGGGAGATTCACTCCCTTGGGTGTCTGATCCCATGTAGGGGGGAGGGCAGTGATTTCACCTTTCAAGTTGGCTTAGCTAGAGAGAGAGGGCCACATCTGAGCAACAAAGAGGCATTCGGGAGGAGGCTCTTAGGCACAATTATGGGGAGGCCTAGCCTCTCCTTTGAAGCAACCGTCTTCCCAAGGGTAAAACCTATGGTAAAGGGCTCAACCCATCAAACCACCAGTTCCCTATGTCTGTGGTCATGTTAGCAACCATCGAGGTGGGGTAGGCCAATACCCCTGCATTCTCCACAGGCTCCACAAGGGGGCACTACATATTTTTTTCCTTGTATTTTTTTTTTTAACCTTTTTTTCCTTTTTAAATCAACTGTATGGAAAAAAAAATTTTTTTTTTTTAACAGAAAAACATACAATAAAAGAACATTTCAAAGAGACCATAACAACGGAGTAAGAAAAACACAACTAACCTAAGATAACTGCTTTACTTCCAACCTGTTCCTACTTTACCCCAAGAAAATTACATAATATAGCAACATTTCTGTGAACTTGCTCCTACTATATCCATCAGAAATTAACAGACCATAGTCATTCCTGGGCATCCCCAGAACATTAAATAGCATATCTGTTCTTCTTGGATTACTGTTCCCCCCTCCTTAATTGCTCTCTATTGCTAGTTCCCCTACATTCTACATTATAAACCATTTGTTTTACATTTTTCAAAGTTCACATTAGTGGTAGCATATAATATTTCTCTTTCTGTGCCTGGCTTATTTCACTCAGCATTACGTCTTCAGGGTTCATCCATGTTGTCATATGTTTCACGAGGTCGTTCCTTCTTACTACCGTGTAGTATTCCATCGTGTGTATTTACCACATTTTATTTATCCACTCATCTGTTGAAGGACATTTGGGTTGTTTCCATCTCTTGGCAATTGTGAATAATGCTGCTATGAACATTGGCGTGAAGATATCTGTTCGTGTCACTGCTTTCCAATCTTCCGGGTATATACCGAGAAGTGCAATCGCTGGATCGAATGGTAACTCTATATCTAGTTTTCTAAGGAACTGTCAGACTGACTTCCAGAGTGGCTGAACCATTATACAGTCCCACCAACAATGAATAAGAGTTCCAATTTCTCCACATCGCCTCCAGCATTTGTAGTTTCCTGTTTGCTTAATGGCAGCCACTCTAATCGGTGTTAGATGGTATCTCATTGTGGTCTTAATTTGCATCTCTCTAATAGCTAGTGAAGCTGAACATTTTTTCATGTGTTTCTTGGCCATTTGTATTTCCTCTTCAGAGAACTGTCTTTTCATATCTTTTGCCCATTTTATAATTGGGCTGTCTGTACTATTGTCATTGAGTTGTAGCATTTCTTTGTATATGCAAGATATCAGTCTTTTGTCAGATACATGGTTTCCAAAAATTTTTTCCCATTGAGTTGGCTGCCTCTTTACCTTTTTGAGAAATTCCTTTGAGGTGCAGAAACTTCTAAGCTTGAGGAGTTCCCATTTATCTATTTTTTCTTTTGTTGCTTGTGCTTTGGGTGTAAAGTCTAGGAAGTGGCCGCCTAATACAAGGTCTTGAAGATGTTTTCCTACATTATCTTCTAGGAGTTTTATGGTACTTTCTTTTATATTGAGATATTTGGTCCATTTTGAGTTAATTTTTGTGTAGGGTGTGAGGTAGGGGTCCTCTTTCATTCTTTTGGATATGGATATCCAACTCTCTCAGCCCCATTTGTTGAATAGACCATTATGACTCAGTTCAGTGACTTTGGGGGCCTTATCAAAGATCAGTCGGCCATAGATCTGATATGGATATCCAACTCTCCCAGCCCCATTTGTTGAATAGACCATTATGACTCAGTTCAGTGACTTTGGGGGCCTTATCAAAGATCAGTCGGCCATAGATCTGAGGATACACATAGAGAAGTATGTGTATCCTGGTGATTTGCGATGTAATGTTCTGTATATGTCTGTTAAATCTAATTAATTTATCAGATTGTTTAGGTTTTCAATTTCCTTATTGGTCCTCTGTCTGGTTGATCTATCTATAGCAGAGAGTGATGTGTTGAAGTCTCCCACAATTACTGTGGAAACATCAATTGCTTCCTTTAGTTTTGCCAGTGTTTCTCTCATGTATTTTGTGGCACCTTGATTGGGTGCATAGACATTTATGATTGTTATTTCTTCCTGTTGAATTGTCCCTTTTATTAGTATCTAGTGGCCTTCTTTGTCTCTCAAAACATCCCTGCATTTGAAGTCTATTTTATCTGAGATTAATATTGCTACACCTGCTTTCTTTTGGCTGCAGCTTGCATGAAATATTTTTTTCCATCCTTTCACTTTCCATTTCCTTGTGTCCCTGTGTCTGAGTCTCTTGTATGCAACATATTGATGGTTCATTTTTTTTTGATCCATTCTGCAAGTCTATATCTTTTAATTGGGGAGTTTAATCCATTTACATTCAACGTTATAACCGTGAAGGCATTTCTTGAATCAGCCATCTTATCCTTTGGTTTATGTTTGTCATATATATTTTTCCCCTCTCTCTATTAATATCCTTTATTGTACCCATACCGAATCTCTTTAGTACTGAACCTTTCTCCAAGTCTCTCTGTCCTGTCTTTGTTTCTCTGTCTGTAGGGCTCCCTTGAGTATCTCCAGTAGGGCAGGTCTCTTGTTAGCAAATTCTCTCAGCATTTGTTTGTCTGTGAAAAATTTAAGCTCTCCCTCAAATTTGAAGGAGAGCTTTGCTGGATAAAGTATTCTTGGTTGGAAATTTTTCTCACTCAGAATTTTAAATATATCATGCCACTGCCTTCTCGCCTCCATGGTGGCTGCTGAGTAGTCACTACTTAGTCTTATGCTGTCTCCTTTGTATGTGGTGAATTGCTTTTCTCTTGCTGCTTTCAGAACTTGCTCCTTCTCTTCCGTGTTTGACAGTGTGATCAGAATATGTCTCGGAGTGGGTTTATTTGGATTTATTCTATTTGGAGTTCGCTGAGCATTTATGATTTGTGTATTTATGTTGTTTAGAAGATTTGGGAAGTTTTCCCCAACAATTTCTTTGAATACTCTTCCTAGACCTTTACCCTTTTCTTCCCCTTCTGGAACACCAATGAGTCTTATATTCGGACGTTTTATATTATCTATCGTATCCCTGAGGTCTGTTTCGATTTTTTCAATTTTTTTCCCCATTCTTTCTTTTATGCTTTCATTTTCCATTCTGTCATCTTCCAGGTCACTGATTCATTGTTCAACTTCCTCTAGTCTTGTACTATGAGTGTCCAGAATCTTTTTAATTTGGTCAACAGTTTCTTTAATTTCCATAAGATCATCTATTTTTTTATTTAGTCTTGCAATGTCTTCTTTATGCTCTTCTAGGGTCTTCTTGATATCCTTTCTATTCCGTACTATGGTCTCATTGTTCATCTTTAGTTCTTTGAGTAGCTGCTCTAGGTGCTGTGTCTCTTCTGATCTTTTGATTTGGGTGCTTGGGCTTGGGTTATCCATATCGTCTGGTTTTTTCATATGCTTTATAATTTTCTGTTGTTTTTGGCCTCTTGGCATTTGCTGAACTTGATAGGGTTCTTTTAGGATATGTAGACCAATTGAAGTCCTTATCTCTAATTTATCAGATCTACAGCTTCGTGGAGTACACTTTCTCTAACCAACCAGCAGGTGGCGTCCACGAGCCACCTGTTCTCCACAAGCCAGTTCTCCCCTGCTTTGCCTTTGTGGTGAGTGGGGGAGTGAGTCTTGTGGGGTCCAATTGGTGTACCAAGCTTGCGTGTGTAGTTGGTGTTGCCCGCCCTGTATATGGGGCGTGTTTCTGGGCAGTCAGGGAGGGGGGGTGGCTCCAACAAGCAAATCTCCCTGGTGATCCTGGAGTTTTAAAGCTGATGCAATAGTCTAATCCTTCAGTTCAGTCCTGCCACAGTTTGTCTCTGCCACTGACCCACAAGTCCTTGGTATTGGCATATGGCTCCTGAGACTTGCAAGTGGGCCCCTCTTCCAGGCCTTGCACCCTCTGGTCCTCTGTTGAGGGATGACTGTGCTATGTCACAGGTGAGTGCCGTCCCCCCAGGGTGGTTCTGGGCTGCTGGGCTCTGTAGGGAGGCTCCCAGTCTGCTCAAATGATGGCTGAATGGGGCTTTGTTAATTCACACTGCTCCACCTTCCCAACTCTGGGACAGTCAGTTGAGGTTGCAGGGAAGGCTAATGTCCACGCCCAGTTTTGTGGAGTGTGCCTGTTATCTGAAGCACTTCCGTCACACTGGGTTGTGTGGGGCAGCTCTGGGCTATGGCGCTGGTGATGGGCAGGAGTGTTTCCTGTCCACCAGGATGATGGCTGTGAGCGGTCACGCCCCTTTTCTTGGGAAGTTGTGGTGTTTAGTGAAATTTCTCAGCCACTGGATTATTGCCTTTTGTCTCAGAGCTCTCTAAGTTCTGCTCTTGTCTTGACCTGCCCAAATTGCAAGTCTTTGAAGCTTTCTGTATTGGGCTTCTTAGAGTAATTGTTTTAGAAAAAGAAAAAAGGATTAAAAAAAAAAAAAAAGGGCCCTCCTCAGAGATCTAATGGGTTATTGAAATGCTAAGAGACAAAGCAATTAGGGCCATTAAGGAAAGGTCCACAGGGCAGAGAGATCAGCTTTTCTTCGGGATTTGCATATGAGCCTCAGGGCCTGAGCTCTGCCCTTCCCCTTTCCATGTTCACCAGAACTCCAAAAATCCTCCGCTTTTATTTTGGAGTTTTTCGTGCTGTTTTTTCCTATGCCTGTCTCCTCTCTGCTGGGCTGGCTGCTCTCAGATTCTCTGGTGTCTGGTCTCAGTCTATCTGTGGTTGGAGTTTGGATCAGTAAAATGAGTTTCCCATAAGAGCTGCCACTGCAGTTCTCCCTTCTCCTTCCCGGAGCTGAACGCCCCTCCTCCCACGGGACTGAGCCTGGCAGGGAGGGGCGCGGGTCCCCTGGCCGCAAAAACTTACAGATTTCGCTGATCTCAGCAGTTCCACATTTTCATGAGTGTTGTATGAAGTATGCCCAAAGTCAGATTGCTCTGTGGTGTCCAGTCCACGCAGTTCCTGGCTTTCTACCTACTTTCCTGGAGGAGTAACTAAAACATACAGCTCACCAGTCCGCCATCTTGCCCTGCCTCAACTGTTACCTTCTAAAGGGATGATACCTGTATTTTAATCGTGTTACTTAAAACAAGTATTTTAGAGACAGAAACGGAAATATTTATGGATGAAACAATATGTCTAGAATTGACTTCAACATAATCTGGGGTGGGGAAGTGGCAAAGACCTACAGCATACTTCCTCCTTTTGTCTGTACTTGAACTATCCCTTACTGCAAAGTTTAGAGTAAGCAAACACTCTCTTTCTCCCTTCAAGGGTGGCCCTGGCCCTGCCAGTGGCTCAGGGTGCAGTTCCCACGGCCATCAGGGAGCTCTCCGGGTTTGCTCTTGGGGGTGGCCCCACCTCGCCCTCCTGCTGGCTTCACTTCCCAGGAGGAGCAGCAGGCTGTTAGGCAGGAGACCCAGGTCCTGGGGCCCCTGAGGCCACCCAGGCCCAGCTGATGAGATGAAGAGCACCTGGCCATGTGGGATAGTGTCCTTGGAGCATTTGATCACCTGGTCGACAAAGAACATCTCACTGTTGTTGGAGGCCGAATGGCAGAACTCGTAAAGGGAGGAGGGCGCCGAGGCCGGCTTCATGAGACAGATCTTCTCACCCTGCCAACAAGAGCCCATTAGCAGTTCTCCCATCCTGGGGATGCTGGGATGTTAGAAAGGTTCTAAGTATACGTGACCCAGCAGGAACTGGGCAACACCCCATAATCACACATGCCCACATTTCTGCAGCCCTCCAAATGGACGTGTGTCCCAAAGGGGTACATAAACCCTGTAACTGAGGGAGTTATAAGAAGCTCCACTTCATGGAACTGTTGGATCTTAGTCTGGGTTAAGGATGGCCACTACTTCCATTGTCAGCATTTGCCAGGCCCCATCATGCTCTACACCCTCACAACAGTGAAACGCCACCCAGTGAGATGGGCCCAGAGGGTGGCCAGGGTGACCTGCTCAGAGCCTTGCAGAGTCAGGATCAGAAACTGAGACCCCAGCTCACGCACCATCTATTCTGGAGAAAACCAGTTTGGGGCTGGTTGAACCCGAGAGTTTGGGTCTCATCAGCCTCCCCCAAGGTTTTTCATCCTGTAGCTTTTTACATCACGTTTTTTCTTCTGGCCTCCCTACTTCTGCCCCAGTGACGAGCCTCCCAGCTCTCCTCTGACTTGTGAGTGTCCCCAGCATCCCCACTCCACGCTTCCCGGATGTGGCCCTTGCATGCCCCTGGGGGGAATAACACCTTGTCCCCACTTCCAGGAAGTCTCCCCGACACCCTCCCTTGGGCACTTGGTCATTTCTCAAGAGGCTTTCACCAAATCATCTCAGGTGCCTATGTCTCACCAAAGGAGAAATGGCATGTTCTTCTCCGGTCTGGGGAGGCACCCCCACCCCTCCACCCACAAAGGACTCCCTGCCATCCCCAGTGCCTGAAATTCTCCCCAGTCCCTCCTGTGGGGTAACATCCCATCTTAGGCCCCCCACATTTAGAGTACATGTGGTCTCCAGGCCATCTAGTGCTTGTACTATGGGCTTGCTGAGGGCCCGGGCACGCCCCAAGGTCCCGAGGCTCACCCTGAGCATGTGGAACCAGGCAGAGACACCTCCTGAACCGATGCGGAAGTCAGTGTAGCTGTCCTTCACACACATCAGGCGGGACTTGGGCACTTTGGGTTTAGCCAGCAGAGCATCATCAGGCCAGTAGTTTTCTCCCCAAGGCTGTTTTTTACAATGTCAGGAGGTTCCATGAAGGGATGTTCTGGTCATGGGGGAGAGAGACAATGGTCAGTGACGACAGGAATGTTTACCACTGTTTTGGAAGCAATGGGATGTGAAAGGTACTCTATGAAGTCCTTCTTTCACTTTACTTCACTGCCTGGGAAGCAGGTGCCATTGCTCCCGCTTTACAGATGAAGAGACTGAGGTTCTGGGAGGGCAGGAGTGAGCCAGGCCACAGCACTGACTCTTGGCTGATGGATACAAAGCACAGAAGACCAGACGAGGAGAAGCCTAGAGAGCCCAGCTCTGGGCTTAGAAGAGAAAAAAGCCACCCCAGAGTAAACGTATCCTTTCCAGGTAAACCAGAAAGCAGCCATTTCTAGGCCATCCTCCATGAGTGTGATGGGCAATTTGCACTGAAAGACAATATTGTTTCTCCTGCACAACACAAGCACCTCCCAGAGTCTCTGCAGCAAAAGTCGCTGCTCCCCAGGGGACACGGCAAGGTGTACACAACTACCACCTCCGTTCACTCTCAAATCCACCAATCCACCTCCAGGGAGGATGGAAAAGGTTACGGGGTCTCCAATTCAAGGAAATGCCACTGTCTTGGATGAAAGTTTTAGTGGCTGAGAGATTTCAAATGGAGTCGAGAGGTCCCTCTGGTGGACATTCTTATGCACTATATAGATAACACCTCTTAGGTTTAAATGTGTTGGAATAGCTAGAAGTAAATACCTGAAACTACCAAACTCCAACCCAGCAGTCTGGACTCCTGAAGACGATTATATAATAACGTAGATTACAAGGGGTGACAGTGTGATTATGAAAACCTTGTGGATCACACTTCTTTTATCTAGTGTATGGATGGATGAGTAGAAAAATGGGCATAAAAACTAAATGACAAATAGGGTGGGATGGGGGGATGGTTTGGGTGTTCTTTTTTCTATTTTATTTTTTATTCTTATTCTGATTCTTTCTGATACAAGGAAAATGTTCAGAAATAGACTGTGATAACTATATGATTATACTGTGAACAGTTGATTGTATACCATGGATGATTGCGTGGCATGTGAATATATTTCAATAAAACTGAATTAACAAAAAAAATCCCAAGTACTGCATTATAAACATTCAAGTCAGCAATACCTGTGGAGAGACCAACTCACCATGGCTGAGAATCAGGTCTCAGTGTCCTCGGGCAAAAAGGACACTGGCAGGTCTCAGCCTCCACTCCAGAAATTACGGCCATCATTGGTCAAAACCACATCAGCTCAGGCAAGACAGTGAGAAATCAAAAGCCAGGACCTGGCCCACTGTAACCCCAGCAGCCTCAGGTACAGCCACTCTTCATTAAAACATCTGCAGGTTCCCATCTGCTGTCACTCTCCCTCCCCAAGGAGCCCACATCTACCCATGATGTGGCCTCATGGCCCCTCCTTCCTCCCATCCATCCTGGAACCCCCAAAGGCCCCAGAAGAGAAAAGAGTCCACCTTCCCCAGACAGCCTGGCACCCTCACAACGCAGCCACACCCTGTATCCTTTCCCATACTGTAGACCCGTCAGAGACCACAGAAACCCTTTCCCCGGAATCTGAGTCCCTGCCTGGACTGCTCATCAGACATCAAAGCCAGCCTGTTCTCCCGTGCAAATGCTGCTGCTCCCTGCACCCTCCAACAACTAGGAGGGTCATCTGCCCATCTGCGGAAGTCACCCTACGTTCCATGACCTGCGCCAACCCCACTGCGCACAGTCAGGGCTGGAGGTAAAGCCACAGGAAGTTGAGCATGTGGAGGAGGGAGACACCCTTAATGCTTTGGGGGCCACACCGGTCCCTGTGGGTCTCCCCTGAAGCAGCAGTGCCCAGGAAACTCACAGCACTGACCAACAAATCCCCATCCTCACAGGAGGAATGGCTCTGATGAAGGAGAAACACCCCCCACCTGATGTCAGATGATACTAACAGAACCCAGAGAGGTTCCTGCTGACCCTGGCACTAGCCTGTTTAACTGGGCATAATTGTAAGTGTAAAACCAATGCTGTAACAAGGCACTCTCAAGAGTCTTCCAACTAGACCAGGGGACCCAGAAGGCATCATGAATTCTGCTGGCAACTGGGTGGCAGGGAGAGGCCCAAAGGAAAACAACATGCCAAAAAAGTATCCCTCTTTAGCTTCCTTAACCAGGCACCTGTCTGTGAAGGCCTCTCCTGGACAATGTAGCATATAAAATTCATGTTGACATGATCCAGTGTGATCTTTGGTATCAAAGCAACACTATCCTCAGAACTCAGCCTTGGAGAAAATCCATCTCACCAACATGCAGGCAGGCTTGCTCTCATCCAACACCATAATTCATCCCATTCCCTTTTTTCCTTCACTGCCAGGATGCTCAAACAAAATCCATTGTCCAGGTACACTATCTCCTTGTGACTCACTGTGGGTTTTGATAGCTCTTTTACTTTTTGCCTCCCTGGCCTTTTGCACAGGAGCTTTTGTTAGGTCAAGTACTTGTGGGAAGTAGGCAAGGTGGAAAGGATCATTGCCAGCCATTGAGTGTCTCTGCCTTTTACCAAGCAATCAGCAGAGTGGAGCAGGGATTGATGGAGAAGGGGCAAGAGGGAATCGGGGCTGGTGCAGGCAGCAGGGGCAGGTCAGATGTGAGAGGTAACGAGGGCAGGGCCTGCTGTCCTGGGGAAGCAGAGAGGAGTACCGGGGCAAGCCGCCAAGCTGGTGGCAGCAAAGCACATATCCTCATCAGTGGGATGAGACCCTGACATCGGACTGACCTTTGACACAGAAGAGCCACACGCCCTACTAAGAGCAGGGACCGCGATGCTGATACCAAAAACCAACACTTTTCAGAAGTAACCAGTGCTGATACCAAGGACTAAATAAACCAAGACCAGGAGACCACACAGCCTGAATTCCATGAGTGAACAGTGCAGACGGCCTGAACCAGAGGAAAGAGGCTCAAGTCTGGGAAGTGGCAAAAAGTTGATTGCAAAGAAACTGGTATGCTGTGCTATGATTCCCGTTTCTTAAAGGTACAAATTAAAAGCATGAGTGTGAGAGTGTTTAGGTCTGTCTGTGAGTGCACGTAAGTGTGAGAGTGTGAATGTGTGTATGGATGTTAGGAAGTGTATTTGTGTACACACCTAAGTAAGTGTGTCAATGCAATGTAGAGCCGTGTGGGAGCATGTATGCCTCTGGGCATGTATAAATGTGAACAAGTGGATGGAAACGTCTGCATGACTATGTGAAGGTGGCAGCATGTCAGTAAGAATGACATGTGAGCGTGCAAGTGCACCACTGAGTCTGTCATGTGGGCATTTGAGTGTGTCCATGTCTGTCTGTGAAGGTACTGGTGTTTTGATGTGCCAGTATGTGTCAGTGAGCGCATTGGTCTCAGTGAGTGGGAGACTGTATGAGTGTCACATGTCAGTCAGTGTATTAACCTGTGCTGTGAGTTTTGGTGTCTCGATATCAGCAAGTGCGAATGTGTTGGTGAATGTGTCAGAGAGTATGTGCCATGGATATGTTTGTGTGTTTGTGAATAAATGTGTCAGCAAATGTGAATGTGTTGGTAAGTCAGTTTTAGTGAGTGTGTACAAAGTGTCACAGGAATGTGTGGTGAGGAATGTGTGGTGAGTTTGTCACAGTGAGTGGGAGTCTGTGGGTGTGTCATGAGTGTGTCTGGGAGGTATTGCCACTGGTGTGCCTGTATCTGTGAGTGTGTCAGTGAGCATCAAGTAAACACATCTATAAATGAGCATGAGTGTGAGAGTGTGGGTGAGGCAGTGCCTGAGTGTGTCAGGAAGGTGTCAGCGAGTGTCGGTGTCATGGTTGTGACAGTGAGTATGTCTGTGAGAGGTAGTATCACGAGTGTGCCAGTGTGTGCACTGGTGAGTGAGCGTGAGCATGTGTACTACTGGAAGAAACCATACTGCACTGCTAACAATGGTTTTTTCTGGGGAGTGGCTAGGGAAACAAGCCAGAGGATTTGGTTTTCCACTCCTGATTTTTGTTTGTATTTTTCACAATGTATCATGTTTACAGATTAAAAGGGAACCAGCAAGAGCTTGGGCAAGATGGCGGCATAGAGAGGAGTGGAAGCTAAGCAGTACCCCTGGAACAACTAAAAAAAACCAGAAACAACTAGTAAATAATCCAGAATAACTGCAGGGGGACAAACGAGACCGTCCACTCATCATACACCAACCTGAATCGGGAGGAATGCCCAAGATCACAGCATAAAATCTGTAAGTAAAACCTGCGGATCCAAGTCACAAGACCCCCTCCCCCATAGCCCGAGCTGCACAGCCGCGTGGTACCACAGAGAAGCTCTCTCCCAGCAAGCGAATATAGCTCAGCTGAGCTCCAACTGGGGTTTTAAGTAGCAAGTGTGAACTGCTCACTACAGGTACAAATCCCCAAAAAAACAGAGAGAGGCTTTGGGTGAGGACTGACCTTGGAGAGCCGGAGGGTCACCTTGGACTCGGTCTGAAGGGGACTGTTTCTTTTTCAGCTCAGTGGAGAAAGCCACAGTCATATTCAGTTTCCAGGGCTGTGACTCACAGAAGGATGCAGACAGCACAAGGAGAGAGAGAGACCACTGAAATGCCAATGACCTCCCCCTCGGGGGTCTGTCTTCTCTAGGAGGAAAGGGGTGGGGCCCTTTCCATTCAGAACCAGACCCCAGAGCCTGGGGGAACAGGGCCATACTTCCTCACACCAGTCAAGAATTATAGGCTAACAGGCTTCACCTGCTGGGCAGAAAAGCACAGTTACCTGAGGCATCACAAGGTGGAGCAATTTTCTAAGACACACTGGCAGGGAAACCAGATACTGAATATTTCTTCCCTCTGGGACCTGAGCCTGTTCTGGTCTGGGAAAACCTGATTTGGATAACCAAGGAACCATGCCTAGACAACAGAAAATTACAACCTACACTAAGAAAAACAAAGTTATGGCCCAGTAAAAGGAGTAAACGTACACTTCAGCTGAGATACTGGAATTTAAACAACTAATGCTAAATCAATTCAAAAAGTTTAGAGAAGATATTGCAAAAGAGATAGAGGCTGTAAAGAAAACACTTGACATACATAAGGCAGAAATCGAGAGTTCAAAAAAACAACTAGTAGACTCTATGGAAATGAAAGGCACAACATAAGAGATGAAAGACACAATGGAAACATACAACAGCAGATCTCAAGAGGCAGAAGAAAACACTCAGGAACTGGAGAACAAAACACCTGAAAGCCTACATGCAAAGGAGCAAATGGAGAAAAGAACGAAAAACTATGAGCAATGTTTCCGGGAACTTAAGGATGAAACAAAGTACAATAATGTATGTATCATTGGTGTCCCAGAAGGAGAAGAGAAGGGAAAAGGGGCAGAAGCAATAATAGAGGAAATTATGAAAATTTCCCATCTCTTATGAAAGACATAAAATTACAGATCCAACAAGCACAGCATACTACAAACAGAAGAGATCTGAATAGGCCTACGCCAAGACACTTAATAATCAGATTATCAAATGTCAAAGACAAAGAGAGAATCCTGAAAGCAGCAAGAGAAAAGCAATCCATTACATACAAAGGAAGCTTAATAGGACTATGTGTGGATCTCTCAGCAGAATCCATGGAGGCAAGAAGGAAGTGGTGTGATATATTTATGATACTGAAAGAGAAAAACCACCAACCAAGAATCCTATATCCAGCAAAGCTGTCCTTCAAATATGAGGGAGAGCTCAAAATATTTTCTGACAAACAATGAGAGACTTTGTGAACAAGACACCCACCCTACAGGAAATACTAAAGGAAGCACTACAGAGTGATAGAAGACAGGAGTGCATGGTTTGGAACACAATTTTGGGAGATGACAGCACAACAATGTAAGTACACTGAACAAAGGTAACTATGAATACAGTTGAGAGAGGAAGGTTGGGAGCATGTGAGACACCAGAAGAAAGGAGGAAAGATAAAGACTGGGACTGTGTAACTTGGTGAAATCCAGAGTGTTCAACAATTGTGATAAAACATACAAATATGTTCTTTTACAAGGGAGAACAAGCAAATATCAACCTTGCAAGGTGTTAAAAATGGGGAGGCATTGGGGGAGGGATGCAATCAACATAAACTAGAGACTGTAACTAATAGAATCATTGTATTATGCTTCCTGTAATGTAACAAAGGTGATATACCAAGGTAAATGCAGATAAGAGGGGGGGGTAGGGGAGGCATGTTAGACACTTGACATTGGTGGTATTGTCTGATTCTTTACTCTACTTTGATTTAAGGTTATTTTTCCTTTTGCTGCTTCCTAGCTGTCATTTTTTTCCTCTTTCTTTTGCCTCTCTACCTTCTTTGACTCTCCCTCCTGCCTTGTGGAAGAAATGTAGATGCCCTTATATAGATAATGCTGAAGGTGGTGAACACATAAATATATGACCATACAGAGAACCATCAATTATTTACTCAGGATGGAATGTATGGTGAGGGAACAAAACCATATAAAAAAAAGGGGTTGATGACAAAACCTTGAGGGCAATGTACTGAGTGAAATAAGCCAGACACCTAAGGACAATTATTGCAAGGTCTCACTGATAGGAACTAATTATAATATGTAAACTCATAGACATGAAATATAAGGTACCAAGATACAGGACGAGGCTTAAGAATAGGGAGCGGTTGCTTAGTATGAGCAGAATGTTCAACTAGGATGAACTTAAATGTTTGGAAATGAACAGGGGTGTCGGTAGCAAGATGTGAGAATAACTGACAGTGCTGAATGGTGCGTGAATGAGGTGGAAAGGGGAAGCTCAGAGTCATATAAGTCACCAGAAGGAAAGTTGGAGGTCAAAAGATGGGAATGTACAAAACTGAATCCTATGGTGGGCAAGGTCCATGATCAACTGTACAAATACTAGAAATCGCTTCCATGAACCAGAACAAAGGGATGACAACACAATTAGAAGTTAAAAATAGGGGGGCATATAGGGAAGAAATATATACCTATTGCAAACTATATACTACAGTTAGTAGTATTTCAACATTTTTTCATAAACAATAACAAATGTACTATACCAACACCATGAGTCAACAATTGAGGGGGGTTGGTTAGGGACAGGGGAGGATTCGAGTTTCCTTTCCTTTTTTTCTTTTTTCATCTTTCACTTTATTTCTTGTCAGGAATAATGAAAAGTTTCTAAAAATTGAACAAAACTTAAGTGTGGTGATGGATGCACAGCTGTATAAGGGTACCCAGGGGCAAGTGATTGTACACTTTGGATCTTTGGATAATTGTATGGTATCTGAACAATTCCAATAAAAATTAAAAACAAAAAAAAAGTAAACTTGAAAAAAAATGGATTAATACTGAAATTGAGGAACAGCCCCCCTACACTTACTTTATGACCTCTATAAATTATGATCCTGTGGGAATTCCATACAGTAAAAGCCACCCTTGTTTCACACACACACAGACACAGAAATAGTCAGGTTTTCAATATATGTCTTAATATATATAAATGATAAAAGACAGTATCAGAATATAAACTGTTTTTATACAAAGTAAAAAAAAAAAAAAAAGGCAACCAGCAGAAATAAATCTGTGCCCGTGTACAGTCCCTGGGACCCTTGGCATGTGTTTCCTCAAGGACAGATGCAGCCCGACAGCAGCCCTGCTCCCCATTCAACCCGCACCCCTGTGGCCCCCCACCAGCCTGGCCCCTGAGGCTTGGAGGGCAGCCACTCACCTGGTGTCACAGAACTCGAGGCTGGTGAACTTGAGGACCCGCTTAGTACTTGGTGCTGTAGCAGTAGTGCAAAAACTTCTTCAGCTTCATCTAGCAGTCCTTCTGCTTGGTGACGTCCATCATGTCCACACTGTGCTCAGGTCCCAGGGAAGCTGGCGGGAAGTGCTAAGCCCGCTCAAGGGGCAGCCCCGTGCGAAGATGACCACAGAGAGCAGGTGCACGAGGGCAGGGCAAGCACACTCGCAGCCGCTGGGCTCCCAGGCTCCGGATCCCACCTTCCAGCTTTCTCCACTGACAAAGCATTTTACACCCTCCCTCCCTCAGACTGTCCCGAGAACCCCATGATGTAGGCACAGTGATGAGACTGGGCCTCAGGTGGGGGCCACAGATGACCAAATAAAAACCCAGGATGCCCAATAAATCCGAATTTCAGCTCAATGATGGTTTTTTTTTTTTTTTTTTTCTGTTAAGTGTGTCTGAAATAATGCAGGGGACATACAGTTAAAATCTTTCAAAATACCCTGCAATTCTAGGGCACTGACTCATTATTCTGAAAATGGGTAAACTGGTACATAAAGGAAAAAGCACTTATCCTGCATTTTCTGCAGCTGATGAAGACAACTTCAGGGTAAAAACTGCTGAGGAAAGAAAGCTCAGAACAGCTAAATGAAAAAGGAGGGAAAGTTCTTTTTACAAGAAGAAAGACAGAAGGGGACAGTCCTTCGGCAAGGATCCTTGACGGCTGCTCTACGTGATGCCTGAAAGGTTGACGGGGACTCTGTGGACAGGGGAGGCTGGGCCACTGGCCCAGGGACCCATCTTGACATCCCTGAGAGAGGGTGGTGGGGTCCCGTGGGCCTCCTAATGGAAGGAAGCATCCAGCCCGTGACAGAATTCTGCCTGAAACATCAACATCAATCCAACCAAGCCGCTAACTGCCTGTTTGCAGGAAATAACAGGACACCACAGGGAAGCCGTCAACCAAATCCAGTGTGTGGGAATGAAAATCCTGTTTTCCCAAGAAATCAATGGAATGAAGAAAGGCAGGGGCATATGATTAAACAATCAGATGTTGCCCCGGATTTCAGGGAAAAGGGAAAGCAACAAGAATGGGAATACAGGGCATTTTTAGGCCAGTGAAACTATTCTGCATAAAACCACAATGTTACATCAGGACGTTCGGCACCTGTCAAACCCACAGCACCGTACATGCGAAGAGTGGCCCTACTATAAACTATGGGCTTTAATTATAATAATGTCTCAGTGTTGGGTCATGATTGTAATGAATGTACCCCACTAATGTAAAAACTTAATAATCGGGGACACTGTTTAATAATTGGGGGGAGGGACGAAGGGGCTGGAGAATGGGAAATCGGGGACTTTGTTCTTTCTGAGCAATTTTGCTGCAAATCAACCTGCTACAAATAACGCACTATTTGAAAAATAACGTGAGGTGTTTAGCGCGTAAAAGAGACTAAAGAAAGATAAAAACAAACGTGGTGTGCAGCTCTTGTTTGCATTCTGAGTCAAACAACTAAAGGCAAAAAAGATATTTTTGAAGTTACTGGAAAGAATTATGCTAGGTCTCACATGACATTATGAAATTATCATTATGTCATAGAGTGTGAGAATGGAATTGTGATTATAGTTTTAAAAGTATACCAGGTTTTTTTATAGGTGAAATGATGTATGCACCTGAGATCTGCTTTAAAATACTCCAAGGGAAAATAAAAGCTAGGGGAGGCAGCAAAATGGCAGGGAACTGGTGGCCTCAGCTCCTGGTGAGGGTGCAAAGGGGTTCACTGCCTATTTCCCTCCTTGTTTGAAAAGTTCCATAATAAAAAGTAAAATTGAGAGGAAAAAGAAAGAAAGTAAAAATTAAAAGCCTCGAGTCGCTTCTTCCCTGATGTAAGAAGGTGTTCCCCTGTACCGTAGGGCCAGCCGTGGTGGAGATGGGGCGAGCACATGCCACCCTGGCCCAGCCACTGGTGGCTGAAGGGCCTGAAGCCTCAGGGGCTGAGCAGGGTCCCCACCCCCCAAGTCAGTGACCAAGATGAAATCAGTTCACATGTGTGAAGAGCTTAGAAAACTGCCAGGTGCTTCACACGTCTCCTAGAAATATTAGCCATCATCATTACTGCCACAGGCCTGGGGAACATGGGCATCTGCCCACTGAAAAAGTGAGTCTCAGTGTGAGAAAGGGAGAAGCAGCCCTGACAGCCAGGGCCTAGCCTCCGTGTTGTCTTGCTGACAGCCATCTCACGGGCCCAACCCAGACAAGGCCAGTCTGTGGCCACCACAATGGAGAAAGACAAAAACAAGACCCTCCATTATCATGTCTGAAAACAGATGACACGAGGACTAGACAAGCCAAACAAAGGACCCAGCATCCCCATCATGGCTCACGTGCATGGCCACTGCTCCTTTACCAACCATGGCTGGAACCACACTCAAGTCTTCCCTCCTGCTGGATGAGCATCATTATGATACCCAAACAATTACTCCACTTGCTGAGGGCATCCAATACAGAGCACAGCCTCGCTTCCTCAGAGGCACCCCAAATCACCTATTTCCAGCCCAGATTCTGCAACAAGGCATTCTTTTCCTTTTTGTTAAACCTTATATATCAAAAAATTTAAAAACAAACAACAAAAAAAAAAACACATTTCAATTAAAACAAAGGATTAAGAAAAACAAATAACCTAAAATACCTGTATTGGAAAAGCCCTTTCTAACATCTCATCTGAGATGCCCTATATCCCCCATGGTGTTGCTCTCCGTTGTTGCAGCAAGTCGATAACCCTGCTCTGTTCTGCTCCAGAGCTGTTCCTGGAGGAGGACAAGTGGCACCAGAGAAGGAGTGGGGACCCATCTGCAGCTGAAATGGGGATGGCAACTGTGAAGGGTCTCAGGAATACTGATGGCCCCTGTGCAGACGGCCTACTGTTTTCCTAGCAGCTTATCTAGACCCTTAGTACGAACACACCCCTGCATGGGGTTGACAGATGAAGAGAGTCAAACTTAGATTGTCAGAGCTGTGTCTTCACCTGTCAGACAAGCGACCCAGGGCTGGACAGAATGTTTTCCTTTTCAGGGTTTTCCTTCCTCCCCCACTGGCCGTGCGATATCTCCCACGAGCACCAGGAGCCCCAGCAACAGTGAGGGCACCAAAGCACAGGCCATCTGGCCACTGGTGGGAATGCTGGCCTCTCCGTGACAGGCTGCCCTGCTGGTCACCCCCTAACACACCCCAGGAATATCCTGCATGTGTCCAAAGCACTAGCAGCTGGAAATGGAACACGAGATGGTGAGCTGCCAATGACATCACTTGCTCATGGGACCCAGACCGAATGCAGAACAACTAAGCTTTGGAGAAGGCAGGATCTGGGCTAAGAGGATGGGCCAGGAAGGAGACTGCAGAACCTGCCAACCTCGTGGAAGAGGACATAGGCCTCCAGGACTCCCCGGGCATGACAGGGTCAGAGGACAACCAGTGGTGGTGGAATATATGATTAGCCGAATCAAGGGACCTGGAAGGGGAAGGGGCTGGCCAGACTCACACACTACTTTATTAGGAGGCCATGTATAATTCTCAGCGTAATCGGAGCATGGCTGAGCACCTTTCACAGACCATCATACCCAGCTCTGCTCCCTGAAACCCACATGCAGTCATTTCCATCCCCACCCCAAACTTGGAGGCAGCGAGAGCATTCTGGGATTGAGTCCCCAAGGCCACCCTAGCCTGGGGGTCTAAAAGCAGGCCCTGGGCCCCCACAGCCAAGAGAGGGCACTTACCCATGTAGTTCTTGATGTGGCTGATGCAGAAGGTGGGGCCAGGATGGCCAGGCTCAGCCCATCTTTCTGGGGGATGAGGATGGGATCGGTGAAGCCATGCTCCTGCAAGTAGCCCAGCATGAGCTGAGTGCCGGCACATGGACCACCCACCACATCTTCCATGCTGCGGGGGTAGTGCAGGTGAGAGGCATGGCAGAGCCAGCGCTGATGCGTGAATGGCCTGCAGCGCTCCTTGGGGCAGACGCTGGTATAGTGCCCCTGCACAGATGTGGTACAGAAACAGGGACAGGGTGGGTGAGACATCCAGTCTGGGGACGCTTGCTCCTGTGTACATGAGTCAAACACTGACAAAACTGAAGAAAGCCATAGACATTTCTACAATCATAGTGGGAGACTTCAACACTGCACTGTCCTCTATAGACAGAACAAGCCAGATGACCAACAAGGAAATTGAGAACCTAAAAAATGTGATAAATGAACTACAGCATTACATCCCAAATTACCAGGATATACATTTTTCACTAGGGCTCATGGAACACTCTCCAGGTCAGATCACATGCTGGGGCATAAAACATGCCTCCATAAATTTAAAAAGACTGAAAGTATTCAAAGCACGTTCACTGACCATGATGGAATGCAACTAGAAATCAACAACCACCAAGCAACCAGATCTTTCACAAAAATATGGAGGTTAAACAACACACTCCTAAACAACGAGTGGGTCAAAGAAAAAACTGCAAGTGAAATAGGTCACTATCTGGAGATGAATGAAAACAAGAACACAACTCAAAAGCCATGGGATGCAGTGAAGGAGGTGCTGAGAAGAAAATTTAGACCTCTAAATGCATACATCAGAAAGCAAGAAAGAGCTAAAACCAAAGACCTAGCTGAACAATGGAAGAGGCTACACAATGATCAGCAAACTAACTGAAAAGGAAGGAGAAGAAAAGAAACAACAAAGATTAAAGCAGAAACACATAACATAGACTAACCATTTTGCAGGCTTGTGCAATGTTGGCTCTAGGATACAAATTTTTGCTAAAGCATCTGCTTCAACATTGCCAGGTAAAGAATCAGTGTTATGGGCAGAGACATGAACCAGTTACCTTTCGATTATGACAGCAAGTCAAGATGATCTCCCACATTTCCTTTCCCCACGGGAGTGACTGACAACAGTCCACTGCCCTCACTTACATGTAGCCAAGCATACCGAGGCCTCAGTACACTGCCCAATTGGCAGTACAAATAGTTAATGCATCTCCAGGTTCACAGTGACCATCCATGCAGCCTTTAATTCAGGCCACTAGCTGTCTCCCATAGTTCCAGCTTCCCACCAAATGCTGTCCTTACGAAGCTGCACAGCTGCTGCTGTCCAGGTGGTGGGCTGTCCGTATGCTGATCCATCAGTGTACCGAGGAACTCAGGTATACTGCCACATCTGCCAATGCTGGACACAGAAACAGCCACCTTGGGAGGAGCAGCGGGGAGGGGCGAATCTTGTTCTTCCACACAATAAACTGTTCTAAGATACCGTGCATCTCAGCGTAAAGACCTGTTGTTAAAAATGCTGCACTGTACCAGGTAAGCTTTCCATTTCATTAATGTCCTGAATTGTGCACTGCCAGAGTGACGTTAATGGAAATCTCCCATATCAACCCTTTTGTGGGAGTGGCTGTTCTAAACCTCACAGGGCGTTTCTGGGTCAGTCCTTCAACGTCCTAAGGCATTATAGGCAACACACAGTTGTTTTCCTAAGGAACTGTACCGGAGTTCGGTTCCTTTCCAGAGCTGAGACCAAAAGCCAATGGGAAACTGCTTTGCCTGCTGCCTTTGCCACAAGCCCCACCAAAGCCAAGATCGGTACTGACCACATCTAATTGGCAAGGCACACCTGGGTCCACCTCCCAGAATGCCTGGGCCTTGGCCATCACCTGTTTGGCTTTTTTCAAAAGCAGCCTGCTGTGGAACATCCCATTCCCTTGTTTTTACTTCATACAAGGGTTTTAGAATCTGTGCTAACTGCGGTATAGACTGTCTCCAATAACCCAACAAACCAAGGAAACCCATGAGCTGTTCAGCAGTACAAGGAATGGGGTCATTTTACACTTTATCAGCAACAGCAGAGGGAACAGTCTTAGTCTTACCTGACCAAACAACACTTAAGTATTTGACAGAGTATCCAGGCCCTTGGAATTTGTCCCCATTCACAGCCCATCCTCGGCTCTCGAGGTGGGCCATGATGGTCTTAGCTGCAGTTTCCAATTCTGCAAGACAGTTACTTGTTCAACATAAACTCATCAATACAATGAAAGAGAGTGACCTCTGCTGGAGGTTTCTACATTTTAAAATCGTGAGCTACCAAATCAGGGCAAATGGTGGGACTATGAAGATATCCTTGTGGCAGCACGGTAAACGTCCACTGCTGTCCTTCCCACATGAAGGAGAAGGCAGGCTGGCTGGAGGGATCTACAGAAATGCTAAAAACATAATTAGCAAGATCCAACACAAAATAAAATTGGCCTGAGCACTAATATCCTGTAGCAATGTAGCTATGCTTGGAACACCTGCAAACAAAGGAGAAGTTACATGGTTCTATTCTCTATAATCAATACACATCCTCCAGGCAGCATCAGGCTTCTTCACTGGCCAGACTGCGCTATGCAATGGGATGTGAGTGGGGATTGTAATTCCCACCGTTTCCAATTCCTTAATGGTGTCAGTGATTTCTTGATGGCCCAAAGGTAACTTATACTGACGCACTGCCACCGTGCATCTGGGAAAGGTACCTTTACTGGTCACCACTTAGCATGTTGTCTTTGAACATTTTTCTTTTGTTTTGTTTCTTTTTTAATGCAATTTGATTGAGATATACTCACATACCATACAATCCATCCAAAGAACACAATCAAGGGCTAACAGTATCATTGTATAGTTGTTCATGCAGTGCCACAATCAATATTCAAACATTTTCATTACTCAAAAATAAAGGAAAAATATACATAAAAAAGAAAAAGGAACACCTAAACCATCCCATATCCCTTATCCTCCCCCATTTTTTAAAATTTTAATTTGAAAATAAATTCAAACTTACAGGAACAGTTGCAAAAACAATACAAAACCCATACACAGAACTCCAGCATACCTCGACCCCCTCCCCCAGTACCCCGATCCACCAACTTTAACATCCTGTCACATCACCATTTTTCTTTCCCTCCCTCCCTCCCTACCATCCATCTATTGCTCTGTCTTCTAAACATGAGAGCAAGCTGCACACATCCTTGAACAAATGATTTAATTCACATACACAATTCCCATGAACAAGAACATTCTTTTATGCAATTCCATTAAGTGCAGCGAAGAAGTTCAAGAAATTCAACATTGATACAAAGCTTATATTCTAAATTTCCTTTTTTTTTTCCTTCTAATGTCCCCACTGTGTCCCTTTGAGTCTCCTCTCCTACATCCTCAGATCCCATCCAGGCTCAACCTTGGAATTTGATTGTCATTGCCTATTTAGACTGTCTTTTTCTTTCTTTTTCAATTGTGGAAACCTATATATGGCCTAAACCTTCCCATTCCAACCCCTTCCTAGCATTCCATTAGTGGGATTAATCATATTTAGAATGTTGTAATGCTACCATCTTCCCACCACCCATTACTAGAAATTTCCCTTCAACCCAAACAGCAACCCTACAGTCATTCCTTAACTCCCCATGCCCCTTCCCCCACTTCTCGTAACCCATAGTCTACTTTTCATCTCTATGGTCATATTCTCTGATAATTTCTTTTGTGTTTACTGTGGGGCTTAAATTTAACCTCTTAAATACATAACAATCTTGTTTTTCTTTGACACCAACTTAACTTCAATAGGACATGTAAACTATGTTCCTATACTCCCTTCCCCCACCTTTATATAGTTCTTGTCAAAAATTACATATTTAACATTGAGTCCAAAACTACTGATTTGTCAATAGAGTTGACGTATTTTATATCCTGTAGGAAGTAAATAGTGGAGTTACAAATCAAAAATTATTGACTTCTATTTGTATTCCACTATGGTCAGAGAATGTGCTTTAAATATACTCAGTGTTTTGTTTTGTTTTTTAAATTTATTGAGACTTGTTTTATGTCCCAGCATATGGTCTATTCTGCAGAAAGATCCATGATCACTAGAGAAAAATGTGTGCCCTGGTGATTTGGGATGTAATGTTCTATATATGTCTGTTAAAATTCTCTATATATCTCTCTCCTTTGTCTCTCGGTAGGGCTCCCTTTAGATCTGAAGTAGGGCAGGTCTCTTATTAGAAAAATCTCTCAGCATTTGTCCGTGAAAAATTGCAGCTCTCCCTCAAATTTGAAGGAGAGTTTTGCTGGATAAAGTATTCTTGGTTGGAAATTTTTCTCACTCAGAATTTTAAATGTATCGTGCCACTGCCTTCTCGCCTCCATGGTGGCTGCTGAGTAGTCACTACTTAGTCTTATGTTGTTTCCTTTGTATGTGGTGAATTGCTTTTCTCTTGCTGCTTTCAGAACTTGCTCCTTCCCTTCAGTGTTTGACAGTCTGATCAGAATATGTCTTGGAGTGGGTTTATTTGGATTTATTCTATTTGGGGTTCGCTGGGCATTTACGCTTTCCGTATTTATGTTGTGTAGAAGGTTTGGGAAGTTTTCCTCAACAATTTCTTTGAATACTCTTTCTAGACCTTTACCCTTCTCTTCCCCTTCTGGGACACCAAAGAGTCCTAAGTTTGGATGTTTTATTTCATCTGTCATATCCCTGAGATCCATTTCCATTTTTTCAATTTTTTTCCCCATTCTTTCTTTTATTCTTTCATTTTCTGTTCTGTGCTCCTTGAGGATGCTGAGTCGTTGTTCAGCTTCCTCTAATCTTGTATTATGAGTATCCAGAGTCTTTTTAATTTGGCCAACAGTTTCTTTCATTTCCATAAGATCTATTTTTTTTATTTACTCTTGCAATTTCTTCTTTATACTCTTCTAGGGTCTTCTTTACGTCCTTCATATAGTGTGCCATGCTCTCATTGTGTGATTTTATATCTTTGATTAATTGAGCCAAGCACTGTGTCTCTTCTGAGCTTCTGATTTGGGCGTTTGGTTTGGGTTCTCCATATCATCTGGTTTTATCGTATGCTTTAAGATTTTGTGTTGTTTCTGGCCTGCAGGCATTTGCTTTACTTCATAGGGTTCTTTCTGGATATAAAAAAATACCGATCTCTATACTTTAAATAGCCAGCAGATGGCATCTGCAAGTCACCTATTCTCCTCAAGTCAGTTCTCCGTGACTTTATCTTTGTGGTGTGTGGGGATCTGATTCTTGTGGGGTTCAACTGGAGCACTAAGTTTGGGTGTGTTGTTGGTACTGTCCGCCTTCAATGTGGACCATGTCTCTGGGTGGTTAGGGAGGCAGGGCAGCTTTAATAATCAAACCTCCCACTTGTTCCCGGAGATTTAAAGCTGTTACATGAGTCTAAGCCTTAATTTCAGTCTTGCCACAGATGGTCTCTGCCACTGACCCATAAGTCCTTGGTATTGGCGTAGGGACCCTGGGTTTTCCGAGCAGGGCCCTTATCACTGCCGTGCTCTTCCAGGACCTCTGCTGAGGGAAGGCTGTGCCACGTCACAAGTGCATGCCAGCCTCCAGGGATGCCCTGGGCTGCTGGGCCGTGCAGGGGCATTCCCAGCCTGCTTTAAAGACAGTTGAATGGGGTGTGTTAATTTCCCCCTTTTCGCACAGCTCCACCTTCCCAGCTGTGGGACAATTAGCTGTGGGTGCACTAAAGGAGTCCACGGCCGATACTGCTGAGTGTGCGTGGTGCTGCAGGAAAGACTCCACGTCACACTGGGTTTCTTGGCGCGGCTCTGGGCTATGGGTCTGGCCGCGGTCGGGAGCGTCCTCAGGCTGCCGGGGAGACGTCTGCAAGGGGCGCAGTTTCTTTCTCCTTTTGGCTTTCCTCTGTCCCACTGTCCCTGAGACAATCAGCAGCAGGTGTGGGGAGGGCTATCCTCCATGCCAGACACTGAGGCGTTGGCTACAGCCCGCTCCTGCAAGTGCTTCACTGCGCAGTTCTCAATGCCGTATCTGCAGCCACTCCTGGGTTGTTTTGTTTTGTTTTGTTTTTCCCAAAAGAACGAGTCCATCTCCAAACGCCAACCTGTGGTTTCCCGACACTGCAACACGGCTGCAGGACTTTCAGCTGGCTTACTCACTCGTTTCAGAATGCAGACTCCCGGTTTCACCAAATGCACTCTCTCTGTGGATTTAGCAGACCTTGTCCGGCTGGTGCATCGCTGGAACTGGTGCTCTGGGTCACTTTCTGGCTTTTATCTAGTATTTTTCAAAGAGGTGTTTTTTTTTTTTTTTTTGCCATGTCTCACCTAGCCACCATCTTAGGTTTTCATCTTCCCCCATTTTTAATATATTTTTATAATTATTTTATTACTCGTCTGCCTAGACACAGCCACCAGATTTAATTCAGCGGGAAATGGACATTAGGTGAACTCACCTGTTCTCAGATCACCTGCTTTAAATTATAGGATTCCGCACACAGCGTGAGTCATTCAGCTGGGTTGGATTTGTATTGCCCTCCAGCCTGGGGATGAATAAGGTCTGGCTAGACTCTCCTTCCTTCCCTTACGTTAGATCCTCTGGGGAGGAGATAATGGGGGGTTGCTGGTTTGGTGAATACCCTGAAATGCCCTTTCTATACTTCCTGTATTCCCTGGACCACTGCCACAGCTAATGACTCAGTCTCAGAACATCAGGTCACCACGCCTAAGAGCAGAACCCTAGCTTCTCTGATTTCTCTTCCAAGAAAGTGGCACATGGACAGCCAGTGTGAGCTCCCTAAGGGCTATGAAGGTGGGTAGCCTGGACCTTGGAGAGGAGAGCTCTGGCTCTGAGGGCTGTGCCCATGGCACGTGTGCCAGATGTCTTCAGTTTGCACCTCCAGTTGCATTCTCCACTTGCCCATCTGCTCCAGGCCCTGGTGGCTGACCTGTCAGATGGCATCAGCGGTCCCCTTGCTTTCAGGCTTCCAGTTGGGTTCGGCCAATGGAGAACCTCAGAAAGAGGGAGGAAAGTGGGCCTGGGCATTTTATTCTGGCTTCCTTCAGGTCACCATGAGCTGCTCACATCCCTCAAACCAAGTTCTCAGCTCCTGACAGGCAGCCCCTGCGCCAGGCCCTCTTTGTCTACAGACTCTGGCAACCCTCATGCCCAGGAGAAGTATGAAACCCTCTCCCCACAACTAGCCACGGGGTTTCACACCATCTCCTACTTTCTTACTTTCACCTTACCCACAGTTTAGCAATAATCCCTGTGTTCAGCGCTCCTGAAATCTTCCTCATTTGAGTGTTTCCCACAGGAATTCTGACTGATGCAGTTACTTCATTTAAAAAATTGAAAAAGAATGCCCATTTCACGGTGTCTTCATGATGAAATGGGATAACATATGAAAAACACTCAGCATAATATCAAACACCTAATTAAGAGCTCAGTAAACAAAGGCACAAGGCATATTGAAAGATGGAGTTGGTTTCAATTCAATTCACTTCAACCCTACCAATATTTATTAAGCTCCTGATGAGATTATTTCCGTGGAGGCGTGGCCCCATCCATTCAACGTGGGCCTTCATTACTGGAGTAGTATATAAACTCAGACACAACAACAAGCTTGCTACAGCCAAGAGGGACACTTTGAAGAATGCACAGAAGCTGAGAGAGTAGCTGCAGATGAGATACAGTTTGAAGATGGCCGTTGAAAGCAGATTCTTCCTCTGGAGAAGCTAAGAGATGACAAACACCCCAAGAGCAACTAACAGTAACATTTTGAGGAACTGCAGCCTAGACAGGAACGTCCTGGGAGAAAGCCATTTTGAAACCAGAACTTTGGACACCACTGGCCATCCTCCAGTGAAGATGCCCAATTGCTGATCTGTTATCTTGCACACTTTATGGCCTTAAGACTGTAGCTGTGTAACCAAATAAACCCCCTTTTATAAAAGCCAAGCCATCTCTGCTGTTCTGCATTCTGGCAGCAGTAACAACTAGAACAAACTTGATTGTAAAAGCCCAGACATGGGTTGAGGCATATTGCAGGCCCTGGGCAGCCCAATGTGTGCAACGTGAATATGAGCTGGGGAGGAAGGGGTTCAGTCTCCACCTACTTGGGCTCTTTTACGGGCCACTTGCAGGGGAGTGATGCTGCCTTGAGATGGGGCTTCTGGTATCTGAGATTTGATTCTGGGGTTTGTGAAGGGTTTAGGTGGGTGTTGGGAAAACAAGTTTGAGACCTGAGCAAAAAAGATAACTACCGTATGAGAAAACATTCAAGAGAATGAACTGAAACCAAGGAGGGGGGTTACACCCGCTCCTTCTGCTGAATGGTCTAGTCCTCGCCTTTTGATCTCTGCATAACTCTTCAAAATCAATTCTGCATGGTCTACCTCTCCAAACACTTCCTACCAGTCCTGTCAGACAATCATAATCCCTGCATGGAAAATCCCTGACACTCACCCTTGTTCCTGTCCACCAATGGTTGCTTCTCCAAGTTCTAAGACCCGAATTCTTCCCCCAATGCCTGTGTGGTTTCAGGAAAGCTGTGGCTCCCAGGATGGATCCCTGGCACAGTCCAGCATGCAGAGCTATGGATGCAGGGCTGCTGTCCCAGCTGCAGAGTTAAAGTGGAGCTAAAACAGTCACTGTACCAAGGTGGCCTGGTCCCAAGGCTTGCTCCTGCAAAGAGATTGGGATAGAAAGGCCACACGTCAGCACCCTCTATTCTCATTATTTTCCCATAGATTTCACGTTTCTGCCCCACAGTTTGTCTCTGCCACCACCTTCTTCTCCCAAAGTGGACAGCATCCAGGACCTGCCCACTCTCTATGGCCTTTTGTGCAATGGAATTTTGTATGTTGCCATTCCTTTCCCAGATGATGCCCTCTCTCTGTCCCTAGCTGGGCCTCAACAAAGAAAAGTAGGGCTCACAAGCCATGTCCCTCTTAGGCAGTATTACGACGGTTGACACCAGGCACCCAATGTCCAGAAGAGTCATACATCTTCCAACAGGCCCATGCAGGACCCTCGGGGGCGAGCCTCCCCACAATGTGCCCCCACCCCCTGCTTTTCTCAGATGTCTAGACCAGCTCCCACAGTGGTCATTCAATGGCAAAATACGTAACGGCGAAGTCCTGGCTCCACGATTCAGTGGTGTGTAATTTTGGGAAAGTCACCAAGTCCTCTTCATTCTAAAGTTTTCATCAGCAGACAGAGACAACACAGAGTAACTCAGGAAGTTTAGGATAGTAAACACATCCTCTTTCAACAGAACTTGGTTCACTCTTGTCCTGCTCTCTCCGTCAACAGTGGCAATCACCGCGGTTACACCCTGGGGTTGCAGGACTTGCACTCATGTCCTCACACACCTGGCTGTCGTGTGCCCCTTGCATTCCTTTTCCTGGTTGAACAATTAACAGTAGGACACAGATTCTGGTGGTTACTGCTGAGTGGGAACTGACGGAAAGTCCATCCTGTGTGAAACTCCATGTCCACCGCCGGAAGGCCATGTGTCAGAGCCACCAGCACTGCGGAGCTGCCAGGGTTTCCCTGGCACGTAACAGGCATCCACGCACCACTGAGCTGCTGCTTCTCAGCCAGGTTTCCATCTTTTCTCTGGGAACACATGGAAGGTCAGGACGTGAAGGATCGATTACTCTCCTAATATGGACAGCATGTGAGCAAGCTATTATGGGTCATCCACTATTTGTTGCTTGGGGTTTATCAGTTCATACACATCCCACCCACACACCCCACTGCCCATCACACACACACACACAACACATCTCCATAGACACTCATCACTGTCTTCTCAGGGTTTTGATTTAAATACCAAGCAAATTTTGCCTTGGTACACAGTGGGCAATGGTTGACTCCAATGAAATTTTTTACATTTTTTCTTTAAAGCCCTTTGATGTTGCCATCCCACAGACTTGATTTGCAAGGCTCCAAACTGTGGGATTATGCAATTTAATACGCTCTAATTCTACTTACAGAGAATGGCATGTCAGTCATTTGAAAAATAGTATAGGAGGTGCAATGGGAAATGAAAACGAAGAGGTGTTTCAAAATTTCCATACTTCCGACGTACCTCAATCTCACAAAAACAAATGACATGTGAAACTAAGCAAGTACAATGTAGAAGACATGGTGAGGTTGGTTAGATGTATGAAAACATCTTGCACACCCTGGGGCACCTTCAAGGCCTGCTGCAAGGTGAAGGCATTGGAGATAACAATAAATTCTTCTGAAACCCAAAGCAGTTAAAGAAAACAGAATACATTACTTGACCACAGGTTAGGGATCATAAATTTTCAAGAGTACTGGGATGCTTGAGATAAAGACTAATAAGGAGGGCAACAGATGGCAGGGACAGATGGGAAAATTCCAATCGCAAAACCTCACCTACAGGCCCCCAATTAGTTCAGAGGCTTCAAAGACCAACTGACAATCTATACTGTAAATGTGTATGGCAATAAAACGTGCCAACGTCTCTAACCCCACATTCCTTTGTTTATACTAATAAAAATCCATGTGGCAAACAGCCTGGCACGTCTCTCTCTTGAACATCCCCACATGCTTACCCCTTAAGCATGCACTCTCTTTGCCTTCAAGAAAGCTTTCTCACTTGCTCATATCTGCCTGTCTCCTCCTTCAATTCCTTCTCATGACAAGATGTCGATTCTGGAATGGGGGCTCTCATGACAAAGGAGCTCAGGTAACCCTTACACATGTGTTCTCAATAAATTTTCTGCCCTCTTACTCTATGATGTTCTGTGCCCTTGTATTCTTTCTTGTGGCATGGCCATGAACCTGGAAGCGGAGTCCGGGACAACGGACCTAGAAAACATTAAAAGTTGGTGAAAGGAAATCTATGAAAATTCACATTGCCAACATATCATGGCTCATTACTCTTTAAGTCAAGGGAAATAATGATATTTACACAGAGAAAATGCTTAATACAAGCTGTTTATGCCCAAGTACCTCCTGTCCTTTTAATTCATTTATTCTCCACAAAAGAAAGCCTGAGGTTAGTTGAAATCACCTCCTATTCTGCATGAGAAAATGGGGGCACAGATCTATCAAGTGACTGCCTCAAGGTTATTTAACAAGAAGGAGAACCAGGATTGGGGCAAGGCATGTTTGGTTCCAGAGAACACGTCTTTAACCATGACCTAGAAATCATGTCAAAGAAGTTATACCATCCTAAGCAAATTTCACCTGACAATATGAGGAAGACCTGGCACAACGAATGAAAACACAGAATGTCTGCCAGTGACCAGGATGGAATCCCTCCATATGTCTACCCTTTTGTGGGCGACCTTTCATTCACTCCTCAGAATTACAGGATGTCCTATAGTTGAACAGTCAGTGTGTGATGATGCTGAGAGGAGTCCCGGTATTTGTGTCGGGGGGGGGCAGGGATGGGGCAGGGGCTTGGCCAGGCTGTACCCTTGTTTCCATATCAAGTGCCTGATCAATGGCTCTGCAGGCCCAAGGCTAGCCACCAGTAGACTGTTTACTGATCACTGGGCTTAGGTCTCAAAGAAGCTCATCACTGAAGAAGACACTCTATCAAGGATCTGGAAATTAGGTCCAGAATATGGCTCAATTGAACATCATTCCCCCAACCCCATAAACCATGTGTGCAGAGATTCTGGGTTGGAATAATGGAACTTGGAAAGTGGTCACTTGGTGGCTCCATATGACCGACAGGATAGGCTGGCTGGCAAGTGTCACCACACTCGTAATGCATACGTCCCTGTGACAGACCTGGAGGAGACATGAGAAGCCATTTTACTAAATTCTGAGACCAGATGGTTTGGGTATGATTTATGAACAAACCTGGGCCCTTTGACATATTTTAGTAAAATGGACTGAGATTGACTGAGCTACAGAGAGCTATCAAAGAAGGGAATATTTGGTCAAGACTTGGAAGCCTGTTTATTTTTCAGGATGATAGACCCTCCCTTGAAGGCAGCCTCTTCAATAAATGGTGGTTGGAGAACTGGATATCCATTTCCAAAAGAATGAAAGAGGACTCCTAACTCACACCTTATACAAAAGTGAACTCACAAAGGAACAAAGACCTAAACTAAGACCATAACACACTTAGAAGCAAATGTAGGGAAATCTCTTGAAGATCTTGTGATAGGAGGCGGTTTCCTAGACTTACACCCTAAGCATGAGCAACCAAAGAACAAATAGACAAATGGGATCTCCTCAAAATGAAACACTTTTTACATCAAAGGACTTTGCCACAAAGGTAAAAAGGCAGCCTGCACAATGGCAGACAATATTTGGAAACCACATATCAGAGAAGGGTTTAATATCCCGAATATATAAAGCAATCCTACAACTCAACAACAGAAAGACGAATAACCCAATTAAAATTGGTCAAAAGACATAGACAGACACTTTCCTGAAAAGGAAATACAAATGGCTCAAAAACAAAACAAAACAAAAATAATCAACTTCACTGGCTATTAAGGAAATACAAATCAAAACCACAATAAGATACCATCTGACACCTACAAGAATGACCATTATCCAAAAAACAGAAAATGACAAGTGCTGGAGAGGATGTGGAGAAAGAGGCACGCTTACTCACTGTTGGCGGGAAAGTAGAATGGTGCAACAATTCTGGAAGACAGTGTGGTGGTTCCTTAGGAAGTTAAGTACAGATTTGACATATGACCTAGCTATTCCATTACTAGGTATATACTCAGAGGAACTGTAAGTTAAGACACGAACAGACATTTGTAAACAGATGTTTACTGCAGCATTATTCACAATAGCCAAGAGATGGAAACAGCCCAAACGTCCATCAATAGATGAGTGGATAAACAAACTTGTATATACACATGATGGAATACTACGCAGCTGTTAAGACAGAGCAAAGACACGGAATATATAATAACATGGATGAACCTTGAGAACATTATGTTGAGCGAAGTTAGCCAGAAACAAAAGGAGAAATACTGTACAGTCTCCCTAATATGAACTAACATTAATGAGCAAATTTTGACAGTTAAAAGCTGATAACACAGGCTATCAGGAGATAGAAAGAGGGTAAAGATCAGGCATTTGATGCTGAAAAACTATAGAATGTTCAGCAGGATAGACTGTATACATCCAGAAATAGATAGCGTAATACTCTGTGATGGTAGCACAATACTGTAAGCGCAATGAACAAAGATGTCCATGAGAAAAGCTGAAAGAGGTGGGCTGGGGGCATGTGTAACACCTGAGGCAAAGATAGAAGATAAAGACAGGGACTGTTTAACTTGGCAAAAACTGGAGTGGTCATTGATCGTGACTAAATGTACAAATATAAAAATGTTCTTGCATGTGGGAAAACGAATGAAAACAATGCAGAAGGTTGAAAACGGGAAGGTATGGGGGAAAAATATAATCAAAGCAAACTGGAGTCTCTGGTCAAAGCAACATTGTAATATGTTTCCATTAAATGCAACAAAGGCAATATTCCAAAGCTAAATGGGTATTAGAGGGGGATACAAGGTGCGATATGGCATTCTTGGTAGCGGTGGTGTTGTCTGACCTGAGTATTATATTGTATTGTGTGATATTTTATTTCTCTTTTTATTATCTTTTTCATTATTGGTTTAAAACAAAACAAAAAAAAATTTGTAGTAATCAATTTGTTCAAGTGCTAACTACGGTGATACATGTACAACTATATGATGATACCATGAACAATGGATTGTGCACTGTGGATAACTGTATGGTATGTAAATATGGCTCTATAAAATGGTAGGAAGAAATATCAATAGGGATAAAAGTGCTGGAGAAAACATGGAGAGAGGAATGTATGTATTTACTGTTGGTTAGGAGACAGAATGGTATAGCCTTTCTGAAGGATAGTGTGGTGGTTCCCCAAGAAATAAGTATGTGGGTGCCAAAAGGTCCTGCAACCTCATTAGGGGGCATATACTTGGAAGATCTGAGAGCAGGGACATGAATGGACATTTGCACACTGGTGTTTATGGAGGGAGCACACATGACGTGCAATGGGTGGAGATGGCCTAAGGGTACGTCGGCTGAGGAACAGAATGGGGAACTGTGGTGTGTGCATACAATGGAATACCGAGCAACTGCAAGGAGGAGTGAAGCTCTGAGACCTGCAATGCAACTAGGTGAATGGATCCTGTAGACAGCATTTTGAGTGAACTATGCCAGAAACAAAGGCAAGCACTATAATGCCTCACCAATATGGACTAAGTACAATGTGAAAACGCATAACTGAGTCTCAGAGCACAGCTTATTAGGGGAATGCTTACTGTAATGGTCCCTACATGGTAGGCTCTTACACCAGTCCCATCTATTCCTGAACTGTAATGGCCATCTCCAGATTCTGAGACGCTGATCCCTTTGTGTATAACCTGATGGATCCCCGGAACTTTGGGTATCTGTACGACACCTGAAACTCAGACCGAGACCTCGGCAGATGTGAATGTCAGCATTAGTACATACAGTAGCTGTTAAAATAGCTGAAAAAGAGTCTAGACTTCAATTAGAGATATGAATGAAGCAGATCTAGTTAGGACTAGGGCAAATTGGGCCAAAGGATAAAGGACGATACTGACTGTGTTTTAAAACTTCAACTTTCATGTGAGACCAAGGAAAGAGATGTTTACTTGGTGCAGGATCTATATCTCCTATACAATTTAACTCATACAGTTTGCACAAATACCATAATTACATGGAACTTTTAATAAGGAGTGAGACCTGGTAAGTTTGTACAGGTTAGTGTGAAATAGTGATACATTCCAAAGGAATTTGGGCAGAGAATAAAAATATATATTCAGGGCCCCCTGGGGAGCCAGGGGAAAATTTGGAAGTGTTGGACTTCCTCACCTGAATTGTTGCTGATGTTCTCACAAACACTGAGGACTGGCAGTTTGGTATACTGAACCCTCTATCCCGGGGCTTCACCTTATGGAGCTCATGACTGCAAAGGAGAGGCTAAACCTGCTTATAATTGTGCTTAAGTGTCTCCCCCAGAGTGCCTCTTTGTTGCTCAGATGTGTCCCTCTCTCTCCAGCTAACCCACATTGGTGGGTGAACTCACTGCCCTCCCCCCTCCATGGGACCTGACCCCCAGGGGAGTAAATCTCCCTGGCAATGCAGGATATGACTCCCGAGGATGAATCTGGACCCAGCACCATGGGACTGAGAATATCTTCTTGACCAAAACGCGGATGCAAAATGAAATGAAATAAAGTTTCAGTGGCTGAGAGATTCCAAATGGAGTCAAGAGGTTACTCAGTTGGGGATTCTTACGTACTATATAGATAACCCTTTTTCGGTTTTAATGTATTGGAATAGCTGGAAGTAATTACCTGAAACTATCAAACTGCAACCCAGTTGCCTTGACTCTTGAAGATGGTTGTATAACAGTGTAGCTTACAAGGCGGTGGCAGTGTGATTGTGAAAGATCACACTCCCTTTATCCAGTGTATGGATGGGTGAGTAGAAAAATAGGGACAAAAACTAAACGAAAAATAGGGTGGGAAGGGGGGATGATTTGGGTGTTCTCTTTTACTTTCATTTTTCATTCTTATTTTTAGTTTTTCTGGTATAAGGAAAATGTTCAAAAAATAGATTGGGGTGATGAATGCACAAATATATGATGGTACCGTGAACAGCTGATTGTTCACCATGGATGACTGTATGATATGTGAATATATCTCAATAAAACTGACTTTAAAAAAAAGCTTAAGGAAAAAATATTTCACTAAAAATCATAACCAAAGCAATGTTCTAGTAAATTTAAATACTATCTTCTTCTTAGGATGTGACATTCCTTTCAAACCCGAACTGAAATCTCATTTTGAGTTTCCCACAGAAGCCAGATCTAGTTACATGAGCACGTCACATATAGCCCCAGACTATGGAATGCCAAGAGAAAGAAGTCCAGAACCCCAAGGCTGATTACTTAAGATCATGAAGTTCTGCATGCAGGAGATCACAGTCTGTTAATCCTGAAGAAGACCAAGATGTGTCTACAGAATCAGGAAAACAGACCCTGGTAGACTGATGTCAAGCAATCATAAGAACCACTATGTGATTAAGTCTTAGTTTCATTTTAACCAGAGACCTCTTCCTCTTCCTCACTTTTGAGCTGGCTTTGGGAAGACTCCCCTAGCTCCTTGCCAGAGCACTTTCAATAAATAACCTTCTCAAAAGAGATTTTTCTCTTCCATAGCACTGGTGGGCAAGCTTCGCTGTCAGCAAACAGTGGTGATAACAGTAACAAATTTTGGCATCCACGGCAGGACACAAGCTGCTTCATGCAGCCCAGGTCCATGTCACATTAGCTGCCGGGCTTCTCCCTCCATCCCTGGGCTCTGTGCCAAGCAGCTGCCCAGGAATTTCCCTGCAGGACCAGGGCCAGCGGCTCTGGGTGGGGATCTCACCATGTATGGACACCATGGGCTCTGTGGAAAGGTGATTTCAAGTGTCCCTATGCTAGGTAAGCATATGTTCTTCCTCTTACTTTATTTCTGTTAACTTCTTAATTTGTTTACTCCACCAGGATGGATTGGTCTCGGCTCATACATACGGACCCGACGTGTTTGAGCCCCACCATCCATGACCCGAGATTTGTGGTTCCACATTGGTTTGCATTTTGTTTCTTTGAAGCGCAGAAGCTCTTTGTTACTGAGGAGTTCCTAGTTTGCAAGTTGTCTTCGTGATTTCTGCTGGTGGTGCCTAGCTATGGGAATCTCTCAGGATGGGAAGGTTGCATCCCTGTTGGGTGTATTTTGAATAACTGGTATAAATTTGGAGGGAACCCACTTAAGAAAAGGAAGTTATTTTCTGTTGTAATACCACTTGACTGCAATACAAATTTGAGGATAGTGAAGGCTGGTCGAAGGATGGAACCTTAACATTTAATAGTATCATATAGCTAGATCTGTTTTTTAAAAGCAATAATAAATGGATGAGATACCTTATGTCTGTCAGGCCCCAGAAAGAGTCTAACATATAGAAGGAATGTCTGATCCACGGGCCCTGCTGCTTATCTCATAAATACCAGGTGTGCCATAAACTAAGGGTTGAAGGCTGTTTTAGGAATCCCAGTCACAGTGGCACCTAGACTCCAGGAAGCAAACAAGGCAAGATCAGATAGGCCATAAAGATGAATGACCACAAACAAGCCAAAAGGCCTGCTTCCTCCACATAGATAATATAGTGCACATCAAAGAAGAGTAGTGTGTTAAAACCCTTGTAACCAGTCAGCAGAAACTGATAAGCACTCACCCAATCGAGGCCCAGAACACACTCAGCAGGACCTTTCCCCCCAACACCCAACGTGGGTTTTTCCTTTAAAAAATGCTGCTCTCAGATAGAGGGCCGGAGCCATTTTTCCTTTCTTTCTTTTCTGATGGCTCCCACCTGCTTTCTTCCTCTAATAAACCTTAAATTCTCTACTTAAACCATGACTCGCTGCGTTTGTGTGGATTCTTGAATGGCTCTGAACCTAACAATGTCCTCACTTTTCTTGAGCTTCAGATGGATACAAACATTAAACCATTGGTTTAAAAACATTTAAACTATTCATCCCATATAAGGGCATCTAAGGAACCCCTCTTCCCAGAAGAAGACCCTGCACATAACACGTTTCTTTCTTCTCCCCATCCTGCTACTGCACCTCTAGTCCCAACTTATGACGAGGAGGTAAGGGCAGAAAAAGGAACAGCCTCCCCCTCTCATACCTGAAGTCTTATGCAATTTAGTCGAGGACCAGCTGAGTCTGGCATAGGGGAATTTACAATGTGACATATCCCACTAGGAGATGACGGTCAGGGATGCTCTAGTGGTATGTCATGGTTCACACCCCATTTTCTACATCTGATCTATCCTGGCTATAGAGAGGACCCTGATATTATGAGGAGACTGTTTCAACCTTTGCCACCCATACTCCCAATTGGTCACACATACAAGCACTATTAAATATTTTGCTAACCCCTGAGGAATGTCAGATGGTCTCAGACAAAGCTGGACAAGAGGCTGAGCATTTGAGAGAAGGAGCTCCCCAGAACCCTGGCTTTGCAGCCACTGGAGAAGCTATCCCTGAGGCAGACCCGACTGGAACCCAAATGAGGCTGAAGAGCATGTTCCTTTAGGCCACTTCAAGGTATGCATATTAGCTGGGGTAAAGAACCGGGCACAGAAACAAAAGTCCCTTAACAAAACGTAGGAAGTGCATAAGGAGTCCGCTCAGCTTTCTTAGACAGAATCACTGAAGCACATCACAGGTACACTGATACTGACCTCGAAAACCTTGAGAATTCTAGAATCATTAACATGAATTTTATCAAAGTATCCCAGACACCTGCCAATGGCTACGTTAATGGATGTAGCCTTTCAAGTTTACACTAATCGAGAACCAAAGCAGCAGAAGCAGCTAAAACATCAGACTGCTCTTCCAGATGCAGCCCTTAAGGGAGGGCAGAACCAAAGGGGGCAGAGAGACGATTTCAAAGAGAAGCCAAAGAAAAACCAGTGTTCCAATTACAGAGAGGAAGGCACTGGAAAAGAGAATGCCCTAAACAGGGAAACTGAAGAAGGAAGGAAAAATGCAGGTTGTGGCCCTGAACCCTGAACCTGAGGATTCAGATTAGGGAGGCCTGACGGTACTGACAGCCTATTCAGCAGCCCTGCCTATCTCCCCCCAAGACCCTCAAGTACAAATACAGGTGGGAAATAAACTAGTAGACTTCCTTATGGACACAGGAGCTACTTATTCTGTATTGAATCAGCCATTAACTACCAAAACAAAAGAACAAATAAGGATGATTGCGATGCATGGACAAAGCACATCCACAGTACTCCTGCAGCCTCTACATTGTAAAATTGGGAAAGAATACTTGGGACATCAACTAGCATATGTGCCCGAGTGTGCTTTACCTTGGTTGGGGGAGAGATCTGTTGACTAAATTGAACGCTCAAGTTGCATTTCATGAAGGAGAAGGGAGAATCCAGGCTTCCCCAGACAACAAGGCTACATTTACAAACTGCACTCCTTGACAATGCTGAGAAGACTGAAAATCAAGTGGCAGCACATATTCTGGAAAAAAGTAGATTCAGAAGTGTGGCCATCAGGAACTCCTGTAAGGGTCATGACAGCCTCCATGGTAAACACTGACATGAAGGAAGGAATGAATCCACCAAAGATACATCAATATTCTTTGTCTTTGGGGGCCCAGAAAGGCATTAAGCCAGTAATGGAAACATTGATGAAAAATGACCTCATCACACCCTGGCAGACTGCATAGAATACACCAGGACTTCCGGTCCTGAAGACTGGCATTAATAATCAATACAGATTTGTCCAGTACCCGAGGGCTATAAAGAAAATTGTAAAAGACATTTTGTTACCTGGTTGTTCCTATACACTCAAGTGACAATTCATACTGGAAAATTTAGGTGCTTCTCTGTCCTGGACCTAAAACATGCTTTCTTCTACAGACCTACAGCCTCCAGATCTCAGGAAATATTTCCCTTTGAGTGGCAGGATCCAGAAACTAAAAGATTAACAGCAATTAATATGGACAGTTTGGCCACAGAGATTTTAAAATGACCCCATATTTTCAGAGATATCTTAGCAAAAGGCGTGGGATATTTGAAATTTCATTTTGGTATGTTGCTCCAATATGCAGAAGACATTTTAATAGCTACTGAAAGTACAGAAGACTCAGATACAAATGCAATGAAGACTATGAACTTTCTCAATTCTAAAGGTTGTAAAGCATCTCAGAATAAGGCTCAAATGAAAAAACCTTCTGTCAAACATTTAGGATGTTTAATCTCACCAGAACAGTGGGCCCTTCTGCCTGATAGATGCCAACCCTCAATGAACATTTGAGTTCCTTAGACAAGAATACAATTGTCGGGGTTCCTAGGAATGGCAGGCTTCTGCCACATTTGGATCCCCAGTTTTGGACTTATTGCCAAACCTCTATATAATGCCATCCAAGGCCCACACATAGAAACCCTAGAATGGACTGCAGAATACAATCAGCACTTTAAATTAAACAGAAGCTGACGAATGCTCCAGCCTTGGGTTTCCCTGCTCTCCATAAACCTTTTGATCTGTTTGTACATGGAAGACAAGGGAAAGGGCTTGGTGTCCTCACCCAGACTTTAGGGAGGCACCGGTGACTGGTAGCTTATTTCTGAAAGAAACTGCACCTGGTAACCCATGGATGGCCACCCTGCCTTCGGGCTGTAGATGCCCCTATAACATCCTAACAAGAAGCTACAAAGCAGCTAAATCTAGGTCAGGAAGTTACCGTGCACACCCCACACAGTGTACTTTCTCTGCTTGAGCAAAAAGGAGGATACTGGCTAACGGCAGGCAGGCTTGGAAAATAACAAGCTGTTTATTAGCTAATCCTAATGTGCACCTCTTAAACTCTCCAGTTTTAATCCAGCTACACTGCTACCCAAATCGAATGGACATGCTCTGTACGAATATGTCCAGCTGATCGAGGAAGTGTTCTCCAGTTGTCCACATTTAAGAGACATCCCTCTGGAAGAACCGGAATTTGAAATGTTCACGGATGGAAGCAGTTTCACGGACCACAGACATCAATGATCAGGTTATGCCATAGTAACTTCCACAGAGGTGCTACGAAGCCAAACCCATGCCACAGGTACCTCAGCCCAAAAAGCCAAAATGATTGTCCAAATCTGAGCCTTGACCATCAGACAGGGTAAGAGAATAAATGTTTATACTGAATCACATTATACCTTCTCTACAGTACATGCCCATGGGGCCATCTGGAAAGAAAGGGGACTCTTGAGGACTACCAAAAAACAAAAGAAAAGAAACACTCAGCAATTGTGCTATCTTCACTAGAAGCCATGTTACTGCCAACAGAGTTAGCTGTGATGCACTGCCCTGAACACCAGAGATCTGACAGTTGCCTAGCAAAAGGAACTCATAAAGATGATTCTGCAGCAAAACAGACTGCTAAGATTCGGTTTAAAGATTCAGAAGAACTGGCTCTCATCCCATCTTTAGACCTTTCCTCATTCACCCCAGACCATCAAACAAAGAAGAACGGGGATTCCGCACTAAGCCGACAGAAGGATGGTTGCAGTTGGACTCAGGCCAAGTCTTATTACCAGAAAACCTGGTTTAGCCTGTGTTATCACACACGCACCAAGGGACCATTATGGAAAGGAAGCTTTTGACACATGGATTAAGAAATGTTGTAAGACCAAAAATGCAAGCAACTATAAGACCATGAATAAACGTACGTCGTGTCATAAGAATAACCCAAAGGCTACATGGCCTCCCCTGACAGTAGGGGTGAAAGCTTGAGGATTTCACATAGGAGAGGACTGGCAAATAGACTTGACAGTTATGCCTCGAGCAGCAAGGAACTTTCGTTACTGCCTAGTGTTACTTGACACCTTTTCAGGATTGGTAGAAACTTTCACCCCCCGAACTGAATGAGGTACTGCAGTCACCGAAGTCAGGTTAAAAGAACACCGAGATTTGAGGTTCCACTCACTATTCAAAGTGATGATGGCAGTGCCTTTGTTTAAAAATAACCCAAGATGTTTCACAAACACTTGGAATAAATTGGAAATTACATACAAAATGGGGACGACAATCTACTGGAAAAATTAAAAAGAGGAATCATATTTTAAAGAAAACCATTGCCAAATTTTGCCAAGAAACCATCCTCACTTGGGACCAAGTGTTGCCTATTACCTCCTCAAAATCTGAGTTGCCCCTACAAATGGACTAGCTTTCACTCCCTTTGAAATCCTATATGGGAGGCCGTTACTCAAAAAATAAGATGGGAAATATATCAATGAACTGAGAGCATGAAAACTTACAAAAAGTTACAGCCATCACCTACGTGGAAACTGTAAGTAAAATTTTAGAATATGCTAGTTCCAGATTTCTTTTCCTACAGACATGACCCAGCATTGTTACAAACCTGGGATCTAGTATTAGTAAAAACTTGGAAGAACAAGGATCCTGAAGACCAACTTAGCCCTAAGTGGGAGGGATTCTATGCTGTGCTGTTGACTACCCATTCTTCTTTAAAACTGCAGGGCATTAAGCTATGGATCCATCATTCCAGAGGGAACCAAGGCTGTACAACCTGAGGAAAAAATGAAAAAAGACAGAAGTTACTTGCGTATCCCAACCACAGACCTAAAACTGCTTTTTCATAAACTGCCAAAAGCTATATAATGAATTGCATATATGTTGTTTCTGTTACTTGTGTTGGCAAAGGCAAAGTTATGTGTTCATTAAATAAACTACAGAGAGAACCTAAGATGGCAGCAAGGTGAGACAGAGCAAAAAAACACCTCCATGAAAAATACTAGATAAAAAACAGAAAGTGACCCAGAACACCACTTCCAGAGTAGCACCAGCCAGACAAGGTCTGCTAAATCTACAGGCACCGTGCATTTGGTGAAACCAGGAGTCTGCATTCTGAAACGAGTGAGTGAGTCGGCCGAAAATCCCTCGGCCACGCTGCGGTGTGGGGAAACGGTGGGTTGGTGTTTTGAGATGGACTAGTTCTTTAAAAAAAAAAAAAAAAGGACAGGAGCAGCTGCAGATACCACGGGAGCGGGCCGGGCTAATGCCTCAGTGTCTGGCGTGGAGGATGACCCTTCCCAATCCCATTGCTGATTGTCTCAGGCCAAGGGGAGCAAAGGGGAGCCAAAAGGAGAAGAAAATGCACAACTTGCAGCCATCTCCCTGGTGAGTGGGGGCACTCCTGCCAGGGGCCAAACCCACAGCACAGAACTGTGCCAAGAAGCCCAGTGTGACAGGGAGTCTTTCCCACCACACCACACACACAGCACAATATCGGCTGTGGACAGGGGCCTTTAATACACCCACGGCTGATTGTCCCAGAGCTGGGAGAGAGGAGCTGTGCAGAAAGGGAGAAGTTAATGCGTCACATTCAACCATCTTTGAAGCGTGCTGGGAACGCCCCTACATGGCCCAGCCTCCCAGGGCTTCCCTGGAGGCCGGCACACACTTGTGACATGGCACGGCCCTCCCTCCCTCAGCAGAGGTCCTGGAAGAGCACAGCAAGGAAGGGGGAACCACTCAGAAATACCAGGGAACCTACGCCAATACCAAGGACATTTGGGTCAGCAGCAGAGAACAGCCTTAAATCTCCGGGAACACCTGGGAGGTCTGAATATTAAAGCTTCCCTTCCTCCATAACCGCTCAGACACACGCCCCTCATTCAGGGCAGACAGCACTGACAACACACCCAAATTAAGTGCACCAATTGGATCCCACAAGAATCAGATCCCCACACACCACAAAGACAAAGTTGGGGAGAACTGACTTGAGGGGAATAAGTGACTCACGGATGCCATCTGCTGGTTAGTTAGAGAAAGTGTACGCCACCAAGCTGCAATTCTGACAAATTAAAGATCAAGTAAACCAAATGCCAAGAGGCCAAAAACAACAGAAAATCTTAAAGCATATGATAAAACCAGACGATATGGAGAACCCAAACCAAAACACCCAAATCAAAAGATCAGAAGACACAAAGTGCTTGGCACAATTAATCAAAGAACTACAGACAGGCAATGAGAGTATGGCACAGGGTATAAAGGACATGAAGAAGGGCATGGCACAGGATATAAAAGACATAAAGAAGACCCTAGAAGAGCATAAAGAAGATATTGCAAGAGTAAATTAAAAAATAGAAGATCTTATGGAAATTAAAGAAACTGTAGGCCAAGTTAAGAAGACTCTGGATACTCATAATACAAGATTAGAGGAAGCTGAACAACAGCTCAGCCTCTTTGAGGACCAAAGAACAGAAAATGAAAGAACAAAAGAAAGGATGGGGAAAAAAATCAAAAAAATCTAAACGGATCTCAGGGATATCATAGATAAAATAAAACGTCCAAATTTAAGACTCATTGGTGTCCCAGAAGGGGAAGAGGAGGGTAAAGGTCTAGAAAGAGTATTCAAAGAAATTGTTGGGGAAAACTTCCTAAACCTTTTACACAATATAAATACACAAAGCATAAATGCCCAGCAAACTCCAAATAGAATAAATCCAAATAAACCCACTCCAAGACATATTCTGATCAGACTGTCAAATACTGAAGAGAAGGAGCAAGTTCGGAAAGCAGCAAGAGAAAAGTAACTCACCACACACAAAGGAAACAACATAAGACTAAGTAGTGACTACTCAACGGCCACCTTGGAGGCGAGAAGGCAGTGGCATGACATATTTAAAATTCTGAGAGAGAAAAATTTCCAACCAAGCATACTTTATCCAGAAAAACTCTCCTTCAAATTTGAGGGAGAGCTTAAATTTTTCACAGACAAACAAATGCTGAGAAATTTTTGCTAATAAAAGACCTGCCCTACTTCAGATACTAAAGGGAGCCCTACCGACAGAGAAACAAAGAAAGGAGAGAGAGATAGAGAGAATTTGACATATATAGAATATTACATCCCAGGTCACCGGGACACACATTCTTCTCTAGTGATCACAGATCTTTCTCCAGAATGGACTGTATGCTGGGACATAAAAACAAGCCTCAATTAAAAAAAAAATGAATTTGTTCAAAGCACATTCTCTGACCACAACGGAGTACAAATAGAAGTCAATAACCAACAGAGACTTGGAGAATTCACAAACACCTGGAGGGTAAAAATGAGGGGAGATGAAAACATTCCCGGATAATCAAAAGCTGAGGGACTTTATCACCAGTAATCAGTCCTATAAGAAATGCTAAAGGGAGCTGAACAGGCTGAAAGGGAGGAACACTATACAATTGATGGAAAACACATGAAGAAATAAAGATTTCCAGTACAGATCACATGATAAATATAAATACCAATACTACTGTATTTTTGATTTGTAACTCCACTATTTACTTCCTACAGGATCTAAAATACATAAACGGTAATGATAAATCAGTGGTTTTGGACGCAATGTAAAATATGTAATTTTTGACAACAACTACATAAAGGTAGGGGAATGATGGAGTATAAGAACATAGTTTATGTGTCATATTGAAGTTGGTATCAAAGAAAAACAAGATTGTTATAGATTTAAGATGTTAAATTTAAGCCCCACTGTAAACACAAAGAAAGTATCAGACAATATGACCATAGAGATGAAAAGTAGAGTAGGGGTTCCAAGAAGTGGGGGAAGGGGCAATGGGGAGTTAAGAAATGAGAGTAGGGTTTCTGTTTGGGGTGAAGAGAAATTTCTAGTAATGGATGGTGAGAAGGTGACAGCATTGCAACATTCTAAATGTGATTAATCCCACTAATGCAATGCTACGGAGGGGGTGGAATGGGAAGATTTAGGCTATATATATGTTTCCACAATTGAAAAAAAAAACAAAAAAAAAAAACGACTGTCTAAATAGACGACAATTAAATGCCAAGGATGATCCTGGATGGGATCTGAGGATGGAGGAGAGGAGGCTCAAAGGGACACAGATAGGACACACACACACACAAAAAAAGGAAATACAGAATGTAAGCTTTGTATCAATGTTGAATTTCTTGAACTCCTTAGCTGTGCTTAATGGGATTGCATAAAAGAATATTCTTGTTCATGGGAATTGTATATGTGAATTATAGTCTTTGTTGAAGGATGTGTGCAGCTTGCTCTCATATGTTCAGAAGACAGAGCAACAGATGATGGATGATAGATAGGGAGGGATACAGGGAGGGAGTGAGGGAAAGAAACAGCGGTGTGACAGCATGTTAAAGTTGATGGATCGGGGTATCAGGGAAGGGGGTCAAGGCATGCTGTATATGAGGTTTGTATTTTTTTTGCAACTGTACCTGTAACTTTGAATTTATTTCAAAATAAAATGAAAAAAAATAAAAAAAAAAGTAAGCTAGAGAAGAGCCTTAAACCCTTTCTTTTTGCCCAAACTATAAGGGCAAAATAAATCATCTCTCTTCAAATTCAGAGAGCAAAGCTCTGAGAAATCAATGTGATCTGAGAGTCAGGTCAGGTCAATGCCCACGTGGCCAAAACCAGAAGTTCTTCAAAGGACTGGGAGGAAAGAATAACTGTCTGTGGCCAGAAGACCCCCCCTCCCCAAAAAAAGAAGTGCCGCCTTGAGAATATATTCAAATATCAGAACCACCAGTGAAGAGAGCCCATAAAAACTAAGCCATGCAGACCCTGTGGGAAAGCTCAGGAGCCAGGCTGGGAAGGTTCAAAGCAGAGAGCTGTGGTTTTCTTGACAGGTCTCTCCTCTCTCCACGAGGTAATCGATAGACATAGTTGCAATTGAGGACACATTAAAGAGAAAAAACAAAAGCAACAGGCCAGAAACCATTGGAAAATAAGACCCATATATTAGGACCTGTGTTCTCAATCCAGAAGAGGCAGAAGAATCTCTGGAAAGCCTGTGGCAAGGGCACTGATAGATCCCAAAGCAGGGTTCAGGGAAAACATCACATGGGGTCAAAAACACCCTTGAGCTTCTTCCAGGACCGCACGTCCAACTCACCGTCGTGCTCCAAGGCTGGAACAAATCGCTGTATCCGGGAATGAGCACCCGATGATACTGGCCTTGTACATGGGAAAACATATTTATCTTTAAACACTACAACCTCTCCAAAGCACCACGACGCTCACGTTTGATCTCAGTGAGATCAGAAAAGGTGAAGCACTGGCTCAACACTCACATTTCCAGCCAGCTCAGGGCACCAAGCTCAATGAGTAGGAAGAGAAGGGAAACCAAGGCAATAGTTCACCAATTAATCAATCTCTCTTCCTCCCCCCTCCCCATACCCATCTATCCTTTGGCCTCTCTGGCCATCTTTCTTGCTCTCTGGCTCACTCTCTACGTGTATATCTTTCCCTGCTTCAATCTCCCCCTTCCCATCTCAGCAAGCACTAGATGAGGTAAACTACCTGAGCTTATGATGCAGCTCCACCCTCATCAAAGAAGACAATCAGACCGAAATGGGCTAAACTGAAACCCCAGAAGGGGAAATATAAAAGAAACCTTTGACCAGTACTGAAACTTTGCTAGTGGCAAAGTGGCTACTTGTTTTTAAAATGTCCTAGTTAAATGGGATTGGCTGATCCTTTCCTCTTGATTTTAATAGTCACCGTCATATGGACATGCTGGGCAAACTGTTTTGCCAGTTTGTATACTGTTCACACATGGGGAGATTTGGTTCTTCTCAATTAAATTCCTTGTTTCCAAATTATTCAGTAACACTCCCCACCCCCTTCAACATTATAACTTCAGAAACCATGGGAAAGAGCTGATCACACAGGACTGATCTTGGTGTCGGAACCAATCTGGCCCAGCAGTGTCTTACAGGTCACCCAATGCACTGGCACTTGTTACACACAAATACCCACTGGCTCTGTCCCCGACTTGGCTATCACTGAGGTAGCCGTGCCAATTCACAAATCCATCATTGTTCCACTAGAGCAGGACCCTCATGTTTCTGTTTGTGAGAAAATGGGTCTGTAAATTAATTTATCAGAGGGAATCAATTCACATGTAGCATGTAAAATCACTACAGATGAGAAAATCCCAGGAAGCTTCAGCTCTTACTAGGAGAGAGAAATGAGCCCGACCCCTCCCTCAAATGCTGAATGCACATATACCCCTATTTTCCTCTCTCCTTGGCAATCTCTGAACACCACACCCAAATGTAATGTTTCACTGTTTTCCGTGGGCAAATTGGAGACAGGTGACCATTTGCAAAAGTATTTAAAAAAAAAAGAAGTGAGGGAATCTACAAAAGAGATGAAGTAAATGCACAGAGAATGAACTAACTGCACTCTCAAGGTACAGACTTGTAACCAAAGAATTAAAGAACATAAGTTTGTTTGATTCATTCTGAAAACATTTATTGAGTATCTATTCAGTACGAAATTCCCTTTCACCAAGCTAATGACCCTGGAACCACAAATCGGCTAGGCAACGTTATTGCGAGCTGTGCTCTCGCTCTCTCCCACCATAGTTCTCCCCCACCTCCTGGACTTTTCCTCTCCTGGTACAATCTTCCTTCCTGAATTCTCCCACATAACCACCTCTCCTAGCCAATTCTGGTTTCACCTGGTGGCTGGCTAACTCCAGCTTACCAGCAAGTGGTGATGTCCCTTCCTGACCTTGCAGACCGTTTACAAACACTGGGCTCAGGTGAATAGGTCATGCAACTCCCTGGGACAATACTCTTTCCCAGTCTAAAGGAAGGGGTCCCTCAGTTTTCTAAGAGAAAATGAATTCATAATTGTATTGCTGCACACCCCAAAGGCCATTTTCATCCTTTTATAGTGCAATATTATTTGCTCTCTAATATCATAATTATTGATGACTGGGAAAATGACAGTATATTGATCCAAGAGCTTGAATGAAATTTTTAATGGAAATCGTGTCAACACTACCACTCTACAGGAACCAAACATTCTTAAATCTAACATCTATTCTTCTCAAATTGGATGTGCTTACCCACAGGAGGGGTATGGGGTAGCATGTCACAGAAGATGAATGAATTGCCAGCTGGGAAATAATGCCACTAGAAGAAATGACAGGCCTTTCTGGAGAGGCAAGTTTCCCCTCAGAATAAAATAGAATATTTTATAGTAAAAAAAGCCTCAATGTATTATGTAGTAAAATGAACAAATACACGAATTTTTTGAAGACAAAAACTGAAAAGGTCAAAGAAATCTCCAGTTTGCAACAGTCTGTTGGGCTATCTCCAACAATAATGGAGTTTCCTGTAAGTAACTTTCTTGCCTTTAAACGTGCCTTGATGAAAATATTGAAAAATATTTCCCCTAAACCATGAACTTCTTGAGGGCAGGAACCACATTTCCTTTTTCTCCTTGTCTCGGGGACCTAAGATAGTATCTAAGACAGTACCTGGCACATAGAGCACACGCAGTGATGCCCGTGGAATGAATTTATCTGAAATAATGCCAAAGGCATAATCAATAATAAAAGATTTTTATCAGACTTGGATGGGAGGAAGGGAAGGTGAACAGCTGTAGGAGGAAGTAGAGTAGAAGCGATCCAATTTACCAAAACAGCTAATGGCTGCCATGGTAACCATCAGATGAAGTAACTCAGTTTAGTTCTTTTCCACTTGAACAAGTACAGGAAGGCAAGTACTGTACTTGTTAATCTCACATCAGAAGGGGGTGGGGCTCGGGACACAAATCTACCACGTGACACCAGGGTTCATAAAACTGAATAACCTTTGAAGAATTTGGAAAGGGATCATGATAATAACACTACCACCAATAATAGTAGGTGCTGGTTTGTTTGTACCCTGATCCTAAAAAGGTTACTTTAATCCTTTAAAGGTTAAGTGTCAAATATTTGCTGCTGGACTTGACAAGTGTGAAAAGTAGTTCTGCGTGTGTATATATATATACAAAGACATAGAAATAGACATATACAATAAACATGGGCATATACAGAGACATATACATAAATATATAATCTTGAACACCATGTGGATTCACCCTGCCTCATTTATAAAATTGTTACTTTTTAAATTAGTTGGGCTGAAACCAATTTAGACATGCAAGTGACTCAAAGAATACAGCAAAGTTTAAACTTTTTTGATTCCCTGCCGGAGACACAAATTCATTTAATTTAGTTCATCTGACATAACAGAAAAGTTAACGCTGCACTCACCTTCTCTACACGATTCCTCTCACACTGCAATGAGTCACTCTACATGTTCAGTATTCCCTCTACTTTCCAAACTGGAGCTAGAAGTTGGGAGGAGGAGGAAGTAAAGACCTCCAGCCCTGCAGCTCTAAGTTGTGACCAATAAGCAAGACCTCTGAAGGCTTCCAGGCTTATTTTCTTTTCTGATCCTTAGGTCTCAGCTATGTCAATTGTGAACCAAAGTGACACCTCTCAGCTCTCCTTCATAATGGCAGCCAGAGCTTAATACAATTTCAGTGAAAATCTAAACAAAAGCAAAGAAAAAAATTTTATAGCATTAGAAGATTCATATTACATGAGGAAGAAGTAAAAAGAGCACTGTGAGACGTACCATGACGTTAAAGCATGAAGGAGGGAAAGAATCTCAAAGAAAAAAAAAATCTGAAAAAAATCTCTCCTTCTACGCCTTGAACTCTCATCCACAGACACCCTTTCTCCCTCAGTAGTAAGTTAATGATTCGGTAATACATTATCTGTCTGAGCCTCAGGGGCAGAGAAAATATCATTTGATTATTTTATTCTGCTGTATGAAAAGCAAGGGTTTTTCAGTTCACATCTGGGGTGGAATCCCTGCTCTTTCATTAAATAGGCATTAACGGGGCCTCAATTTCTGACTCGAAGCTTCTCCATCAACCACAAATAATAAAGCTCACCTCCCAGAGTTGTTCCGAGAGATAAATGAGTGAACAAAAATTGGCAGGCAACAACATTCGTGTCCAGCAATATAAATGTCCAGCAGTGTTTTCTTTTCTACGTAGTCTTAAGAAAGCAAAAAAACTCAAAAACTACGACAGACGGTGACAAACTGCTACACAGCCCGCGTCCCGGGGCGCGGCTGGGAGGCCTGGAGAGGAGGGGGACGTAACCAGGTCGCGGGGAGATCTGGGGAGCGCGCTTAAACCTGGGCCCGGGAAGAACCTCCGAGCGCAGCGGCTTTCACTCTGCCCCGCGTGATTAACGAAGATGCCTTTGGAAGCGCCCGGAATTCAGCAAGGAAAACTTTCTCCCCCAACCCTGATTCCTAAACACAACCCCCTTCCTTAATTCTAGGAGATAGCGTTTTGCAAAAGTTAAAGCCAGGGTATGAACAGCGGAAGGCACCTCAGGGTCCGCACACACAGAGGGTAGGAGGGAGCGATGGCAGAGCGCCAGGGAGGGCAGGAAGCGCCACCATCACCCCCCGCCCCTAACACTCACGCACCTGGGAATGAACTTGGCTTCGTCCCCGAGTCGCTCCTGGAAGTCCTGCCAAGCCCGGCAGGGGCTCGCCGAGCCCCACGGAGCGCCCTGCACCGTCGCCGCGTCCTCCTCGCTGTCCCAGGAGTCGGGCCCCGCCTCGGCCGCTGCGGACGCTGCCTCCCGCGGCTCCCCACCCCGGCGCCGCTCCCTGCGGTGGGTCCCGCGGAAGCCGCGCGCGAACTCCTGGAAGGCGATGGCGCCGTCGCGGTTGGCGTCGAGCCGCTGGAACACGGCCTCGGCGTCGGCAGGTCGCACGCGCAGCTCCGCGCACAGCGCGCTGAACTCCTCGCGCTCCAGCCGCCCCGAGCGGTTCGCGTCGCAGGCCGTGAAGACCCAGCGCAGCGGGGCCAGCTCCTCCCGGTCCCCGTGGGCCTCCATGCCGCCCGGCGGTGGCGACCGAGAGGGCTCCGGAGCGCCGCGGGCGCCCCTGCCCGCCCCGGCTGCGGCGATAGCGGGAAGTCCGGGGCCTCCTGCTACCGCAGGTTGCCGCGGCGAGTCCGGCTCGTCGAGTTGGTTTGGGAAGGGGCAAGGCGTCTGGGCGGGTCAAGGGTGGCCGGCGGCGCGCTCCGACGCTAGTCCCCGCGCAGTGCCCTTCCGGCCGCCTGCTGGCTCGGGGACCGGTGCGAGCGCGCCCCTGACTCTGGGATCCGGAAGCGGTGCAGCGGGGCCACCCCGCGACCGAGAGCCGGGCAAGGTAGCGCGGGACACTTTGCTGGCGGGGCCTGGCTCCGCCCAGCCGGGGAGGAGGGGCGCACGGCTCCGGTTCCCACGCCTCCAAAAGCTGTGCTGTGCTCTCCGCGCAGGGTCCTGGCGAGACCCTGGGTTTGAGGTTCTTGAAGTTAGCGAGTCCTGGACGCAACTGGGGATGCGGCAGTACAAGACATAGCAGAGGCCCCCATTCGCTGATTTTATTGGCTTTTATTGCCCATTATCATCCAACATTCACACCCAAATAGTTAATAATACACGTTAGAAATCACATATATCTTCCAGATTCCCGAATCTAAACAATTTTTCTCAGTCCTTGCCTCCTCAACCTGAGAGGAAATTAATGACTAAAATCGCTTGGCCGTCAGCATTCTTTACACAGAAACTGGAGTAGTTTTGTGGTTTATTTTTTTTCCCCTTCTTTCAACAAACCTTATGGAAATTATATATCCAAATGTATGTTCCCTTTGAGATTTTGAGCACTTATTGGGACATTTCTACTCTTTCTTTAACAGCGATTGCTTAAAGGTTATAAGGACTTTAAATTCATCTGTTTTTGTTGTTTTGTTTTTTTTAAATCTTGTCTTCCCCATTGTCAGGAGACATTTTCATGTGGCTTGTGTGTATGTTCCCTTAGGTGATTTTCATAGCCTGTGAAAACGCATTTATTTTAGCTTTATTTTTGCTTTATTCACATTTTCCATTCCCTCAACATTTTAGACTAGCTTTCATTTACCATCATTTCTTTTAAAGTTATGACTATTTCCCTTTTATCTCAGTACTGAGTCTATTTACTGCTTATTACTTTGATTTTTGTACTCGTAAAGTAGGGGATTTAACTACCCTTCCCCTCCAGGCGAGTGTTCTTAAACATAAAAGTCAAGTGCTAAATATCTGAGGGACTGTTTCTCCTTGAGAAGTACAATAAACATGGTCAACACGCATCCACAGCATCTACCAGACAGTAAATACTGCTGATAGTCTCTATCTGTAAATTTAACGGGAAAATTATGAGAGGAATTTCATTAGAAGCCCTGATCTTAGCTTCCTAACCCTCTCTGCTTTCTAAGTGGTAAATGAATATATTTCTATACAATTGGACAGCTAATACATTGAAATAAATTTGATCATTACTGCAGTATAAATTGTTATTGATTTTGGCTTTATGTGCCTTTCTGTTTACTCTAAAGAGTGATTTTTCCATGGAAAGTAAAAAGTGAATAGCTTGGTAATACCTTTAAATCTTTACAAATATGCTTACTAAACTGAATCTTGAAAATATTATCATTATAACTTTGGAAACTAATAACTATCTGCATCTTTCAAAATAGGTAAGTTAATATTTTTAACTGCTTAGAGAGAGGTGCTTTCTTAAAAACTGCTCATTCACTCTGAACTTTGTGCTCATTATTTCTGAATTTTTATATTCTTTAACTGACATTTCCCTTTGTCTTGTCACCTTCATTGAAGATTCATCAAGAAATATGATTGTTTAAAACATCTTATGCCTGTCCCTTCCCATTTCTACTGACATTTTTTTCTTCCATTAAGTTGTAGGAATTTATTTTAAATAACCTACAGTTGACTAAAAGGGAATTCATGATAAAAATAGAAGAAACTGAGAAAAGATGTCAAAAATGGACTTTGCACACACTGAACTAAAATTCCTCTGATACTAATGATTATAGCAAAAAATGTCTTCACATTAAAATTCTGCTTTTATGTTGTTTTTCAGACCTACTCTATCAATTATCAATCACTGCATAACAACCCAACCCAACACTTATGATTTAAAATAGCAAGCATTTTATTTGTCCATAATTCCATGGCCTTCTGTTTAGATAGGGCTCAGCTAGATAGTTCTTCCGCTGGCTTGCCTGGAATCCATCCAGTGGTTCTAGTCCTAGTGGCATGATTGGGGCTGGATGATCTCAGATGGCCTCACTCACAAGTCTGGCAGTGGGTGTTGGCTTTTGGCTGGACCGTGGATCTTCAGGAGCCTAGCCTGGGCTTCGTTGCACAGTGGCGGTTTTCCCAGAGGGAAAGCCTCAGTTCACAAGTGCTTTTCAAGCCTCAGCTTGTGTTATCTTTGCTGATGTTTCATTGACCAAAGCAAATCACATGGCCAAGCCCAAAGTCAGTGTGGGAGAGGACTACACAAGGCCATAGATACAAAGAGATGTACTTCATTGGAGGCCCTTACTGTCACAATATGCCACAGGTAGAGCACAGGATGTCCTCTAATATACTCTCCCAGGCTCCTGTCCTCCTGCTTGTTCTATACAACCATAGTTGGAAAGCCCTTCTTAAATGCAAATTATTTCATCATTTGCTAGCATAGTAGTTTTCAACCAATGACAGTTTTGTTCCCCAGGGGACATTTGGCAATATCTAGAGGTATTTTGGTTGTCACAACTTGGGAAAGGGATGATGCCCCTGGAATTTAGTGTGCAGAGGCCAGGGATGTTGCTAAACATCCTCCACAGCAAAAAAATTATGTGGCCCTGTGGTGTGTTGAATTGTGTAGCCCACTTTGCACATGTTCTCGGTCTGGGTCCACATTCTGGTGGATATGGACCCATTGTAAATAAGATCCCTTCAAGATGTTACTCCAGTTAAGGTGTGGCATCGCTGAAAAAGGTTGGGCTTTAATCCAGATTACTGGAGTTTCACACAGGAAGAGCGAAAGTCAGAGGGAGAGAGAAGCCAGGAGAGGCCACCATGTGTGTTGCCATGTGACAGAAAAGCCAAGGACCAAGGATTGCTGGCAGCCCGCCCCAGAATGCCATAGTCTTGAGGAAGAAAGCGTGGCCTTGCTGAAGCCTCAACTCTGGACTTTTCCTAACTTCAAAACAGTGAACCAATAAATCCCCATTGTTTAAGCAAACCCATTGTTTGGTATTTGTTTTAGCAGCTAGGAAACTAAAACAGGCCCAGAATGTTAATAATGCTGAAATTGAGAAAGCCTGCTCCCCAGCTCAGAACCTTCAGTTGTCCCCCAGTGAAAAGAAGGCCAAGAATAAACTCTTCATCTGGGCATTTGAAAGCTCTGTACAATTTGATCCCACCTGTTCTGGTTTGCTAATGCTGCTGTTAAGCAAAATACCAGAAATGGATTGGCTTTTATAAAGGGGGTTTATTTGGTTACAGAGTTACAATCTAAAGACCATAAAGTGTCCAAGGTCAACAATCGGGTACCTTCCCTGGAGGTTAGCCAGTGGCATGCAGAAAACCTGCAGAAAACCTGTTAGCTGGGAAGGCACGTGGCTGGTGTCTGCTCCGGAGTTCTGGTTGCAAAATGGCTTTCTCCCAGGACGTTCCTCTCTAGGCTGCAGCACTTCTCCAAAATGTCACTCTCATCTGTGAACTCTGGTATAGGATTCCAGTGATCCAATTAATACCCACCCTGTATGGGCATGGTAACACCTCCTATCTGTGAACTCTGGTATAGGATTCCAGTGATCCAATTAATACCCACCCTGAATAGGCATGGTAACACCTCCATAGAAATTATCCAATCAAACTTGTCACTCACAGTTGATTGAGTCACATCTCCATGGAAATGCTCAATCAAAGAATCCCAATCTAATCAACACTAATACATCTGCCCCCACAAGATTGCTTCAAAGAACATGGCGTTTTGGGGGACATAACACATCCAAACCAGCAGACCACCTTATATATCCAAACCTTTCTCTCTTTAGTAGCTCCTATTGTCACCGAAATGTGTAATACTTCATTACAGGACTTACTTAATAGCTCCTTATTCTCATGGAAACATATAAATATCAAGCAGATGCTTTAGCTTTTCTCTCTTCTACCTAACCAAGCCCATTTCCCAGCCTCAGTGGAAGAGTTGGATCCTGTTTTTCCCACCAACATTTCCACAATTTGGTTGTGACTGATCAATTACACTGGCAGTGCTTAGCATTGTATTGCTGGGCTCAAGTAACACTTCACATGCATGCTTTAATATCTCCAGCAGTATACTCATGGGAAGGCCAAGGTTATATAATCTACCTCTAATTATTTCAAGAAATAAGGGAAAGAGAGGAGAAGAAAGAAATGGGAGGCACTTCTTTTCTATTTCCGCATCCAGAAACAGTTAGCCAGGAATTGGGGGATAACAGAGCAGCCTTTCAGAAACATGAATTGGTTGGTAACAGATCTTGCCTCTAGCTATCAGCATGACTTTTAGAAATATCAGCTTGCTCTGTGTGGCTGCTCAAAAGATAATCTTTAAAAATCAGAGATAATCTTGTCAGAGCATGTTTCTCAAAGTAGTGAGAAGATATTCTTAGAAAGAAAGATTTTTGCCAGCAAATACATTTGTGAAGCACAAAATTGGAAAGCAAGCCTACCTATTCCTCCTTGGATGAGATAAAGAAATCTATTTATATTTGCTTAACCTAATATTTCCTAAATATACTAGACTATCTTTGGAGGTTTTATTTTGTTGTTCTGTTTTTGTTTCAACTTCTATGAGCTTTCCATCGAGTTAGTACTCTTGAAAACAGACTTTAGGGAACCCCATGTTGGACAAGGACTGGGATTGTGAGTCAGGAGAGAGTCTCTTTCTACTGCATCGTACATTACCCAAATTCCTATAATGGTGAATGAGCCCCACCCCTCCACAAGGTAAGGGGGAGAGGCTTTTAATGGAAGCCTATTGTCATCTAACGTGTAAGATTTCCTTCAGGTACAAAAGCCTTCCTTCCAGCATGACTTCACCTTCCAGTTACTCTGCCCCAGCGAGATCCTATATGCTGGCTAAGATGGAACTAGAAATCCAAGTAATGGCAGAGCACTGAGGGACCAATTAGTAGGTTCAGGAACTCTCTCAAACTTAAGCACCTCTGCAAGGCATGAATCTTCGTTTTCTCATGAATATCTACTTGTGGCCACTGTTCCTAAGGATGTAATAGGAAAAGTTTTAAAGATTTTAAAAAAGAGAAATGTATCAGCACACTTACATCATAGTGATCTATTTACCCTTGTTTAAGGTATGAGAAAAGAATAATATGGTACCCACATACTCCCCTACCCAGAATTAGCAAATGTGAATGTTTTATCATATTTGCTTCAGGCCTATTGTTTTAAAATAGACCATTAAAGACCTAAGTGAACTTTATTGCATATATGTTTCTATAATCAATATATAGCATTGTTCTGTGTATGCTGTGTGTGTCACGTGTGTCTGTGTTGGCAGTTATCGGACTTCAGCAATTCTTTCATTATAAAAATAATGAAATATTTCTATAATATCCCAAACAGTATCAAACACTATTTCCTATCTCAAATCAGAGCAGAGTGACTTTGATGGTAGAACTAGGTAAGAAGTGGCAAATTTTAAACTTCTTATCCCATTATGTGGTGACCAAGCAAAGCTCATATTTCATTTTCCCATATTAACCAACCGCAGGGCTCATCCATCTTGCTTTCAGTTGAGACAAAAATTTGTATTTTATCTTACATACACAGGACAGGGGGAGAGAAAGAAGTCAAATCCAGTGAAAAATACATCAATCTCAGTACAACTTCGGGACAGTGAAAACAGAAAAAGCAAACTATAGTGAGGAGAACTGTAAGCTGGTCCCCTAATTCTCACCCTTTGGCTTACTGATTCTTATAATCCCCTCTTCTTGAGAATGAGCAGGACCTGTGAATATGATGGGATCGTCACTCCCGTGATCACATTATGTCCTGTAAGACACAGTCATAGCGGACTGGTACGGCTTTGAGGACGTGAGCTGCCATGTTCTGAGGGGGCCACATGGCTGGACCTGAAGTGGCTTCTGGGAGCTGACAGCGACTCCAGGCTGAGAGCCAGCAGAAGGCAGGATAGGACAGGACAGGGGCCTGAATGAGCTTAGAAGAGGATCCCATCTCCAGATGAGGACACAGCCTCGGCCGACACCTTGATTTCAACCTTGTGAGGCCCTGAGCAGAGGAGCCAGTTACACTGTGTCCAGACTTCTGACCTACGGAAACCGTGAGGGAATAAACAGTTGTTGTTTGAAGCTGCTAAATTTGCAGTAATTTGTTTGCAGCAATAGGAAATGGATGCGCAAACATACATTAGTTTTCTTGAAAAGGAGAAAAAGGAAAGAGTCAAGGGTTTAAGAATCAAAACTATGACAAGGCTGGTAGCAAAACATGATGTGTCATATCTCTGAAAACTATTTGTTATTTCTAATTTAAAATGAAGTATCTTTTGAGGATTTTCATTTTTGGTCCAGTAAGTACAGGCTAATGTTGCCTAATTTTATTTTATAACACGTTTTGTAAATAAAAATGTTAACACCTCTACAGCAAATACTCCTCTGCAGAAGAAACAAAAAGTCATGTGTTATAAAGCTGTGAAGATACCTAGGGAAGAACACCGCTACTCAGAGTTAAATAATTGTAATCATTTATAATGAGGCAAAGTTACATACAATAAAATGCACACATTTGAAGTGCAGTTTAATGAGTTTGGACAAATGTATATATCCACTTAACTGTCACTCAATTGTTATGGAATAATGTCCATAATCTCAAAAAGTTCCCCTGAGTCCCTTCCTAGTCAATCCTCTATCAAACCCCAGACCCCAGGCCACCATCAATATGCTTTTGCTCACTATAGGTTAAATGTGTTTTTCTAGTTTCATGTAAATGTAGTTATATAGTATATGCTCTTCCATGCTGACTTCCTTGGCTCAAAATAATGGTTTTTAGATTCAGTCTATTGTTCCATGTTTCATTAATTCATTCCTTTATAGTGATAAGTAGGATCACATTGTACAGCTAACCACAATGTATTTGTATCATTACTTTGTTGACATTTGGGTTTCCAATTTTTGGCTTTAGTGAATAAAGTTGTTATAACTATTGCTGTACAAGTCTTTGTAAGAAGGACCATATGTTTTCATTTGTCTTGGGTAAACACCTAGGAATTAGATTGATCGATTATATGGAAAAGTGTATGTTTAACTTTATAAAAAACTAAATGCTGTCCACAGTGGTTGTACAATTTTACATTCCCACCAACAGTGTAAGAATCCAACATTCTAATGGATGTGTAGTGGTATCCCATTTTGTTTTAATTTGCATTTCCTTGATGAGTGATGTCACACCAATTTTCTTATGCTGATTAGCCATTCTTGAATCTTCTCTTCTGAAATGGCTGTTCAAATGAATTGCCCATTTTTAAGCTGGTTTGCCTTATTGAGTTGTGAGAGTTCTTTATGTATTGTTCTTTATATATTCTGGAAAGTCCTTTGTCATACATATCTAGTATGAAAATCTTATCTCCCATTCTATGCTTTGCCTTTTCATTTTCTTAATGCTGTCTTTTGAAGAGCAGAGAGTGATAATTTTGATGAAATTTATCCATGTTTTATGGTGTGTACCTTAGTGTCCCATCCAAGAATCCTTTGTCTCATTCCTTGTCTCTGTCCTTACCCACAGTTTCAAAGATACCCCTTTTGTTTTCTTCTAGAAGTATTATAGATTTAGCAGTTCTTATTACATCTATGACCCATTTTGAATTAATGATTGAGAATTGGGTCACTGTTTTCCTATATGGATATCCAACTGTCCTAGCTCTATTTTTGAAGGAAAAAAAAACCTATTGAATCACCTTTGTTAAAAATCAAATGACCATATACGTGTGGGTCTCTTTCTGGACTCCCTATTCTGTTCCATTTATTGGAATATCTATCCTTTCACCAATACCATACAGTCTTGATTACAAAGATTGACAGTAAGTCTTGAAATCAAATGTTGTTCTTTTTCAAAATAGTTTTGGATATTCTTGGTTCTAGGTATTTCCATATAAATATTAAGATCAGCTTGTCAATTCATATAAAAATATATCCTGCTGACATTGTGACTGTGTTGAACCTTATATTTAGATCAATTTTTAAAAGGATTAATGTTCTAACAATGTGAATCTGCCAACCAATAAGCATGGTTTATCTCTCTGTTTATTCTGGTCTCCTTGCATTTCTCTCAACACTGTTGTATAGGTTACAGTTTACAGGTTTTCCACATATTTTATTAAATTTATCTCTAAGTATATCCTGAGCTACTTATGCTATTGTAAAAGACACTGTACTTTTAATTTAATGTCTGTTTTCAATTGTTGCTAACTTACAAAAATTCAGTTGACTGCTGTGTAATGATGACCTTGTAGCCTGAGATCTTGCTAAACTCACTCATTAGTTCTAGTGGCAATTTTGTAGAATTCTAAGGATTTTCTCCATATACAGTCATGTTGTCTGTGGAAAAAAAAATTGTTTTACATCCTCATTTCCATTCTATGTGCCTTGTCTTTCTTTTTCTTGCCTTGCTGAATTGGCTTCATTTCCAGTATAAGTTAGAATTGCAATAGTAGGAATAGATATCCTTGTTTTCTTCCTAATCATGGGGAGAAATAATTCCACTTTTCACCACTGTGATGTAAGCTATAGGTTTTTCTATAGATGCCCTTTATCAGATTTAGGACATTCTCCTCTGTTCCTACATCGCTGAAAGTATTTATCATGCATGGATTTTGTATTTTGTTAGATGATTCTAGCATCTGTTGAAGTGACCATATTGTTTTGCTCCTTTTTTCTGTGAATATGGTATATTATATTGATGGATTTTCAAATTTTAACCCATCTCTCATTTCCCATGTGCTCTCAGGGCCTCTTCACACGGACTCTCCAACAGAGCGATTGAACTTCTTACATGGTGGCTCAGGGCTCCAGGAGTGAGTGTTCAGAGAGACTCAGGCCAAAGCTTCCAGGCTTCTTACGACCCAGCCTTGGAAATCCCAGAGCATCAGTTCCTGCACATTGCATTGATCAAATGGGTTGCTAAGGTCAATCCAGACTCAAGGGGAGGAAATTCAGTCTCCACCTCTCCACGGGAGGAGTAGCAAAGAATTTGAGGCCGTCTTTAATCCACTACACCTTTCGTGCTTTGAGTTTATCTTCATATTACACCCTATTTTATTTTTCCTACATCTCTGAAAGTTTGAAGTGGGGCAAAATAGTTCCCCTATCAGTTCAATCCAGCATATTGACCAGCAGTCCTCTTCCACCTGAGACTTCAGCTTAGGTATCTTTCCTCTGACCTCCCAAAAGATTCCTGAGTATCCCCATAGGACCCCATCCCCACTCCCGTTCCCATTCCTGTTCCTGCTGCACATGTGCCCTGCCCTCCAGGCATCCTGCTTCCCAAACATTTAACACTTTAAGACTCTATGCTTCACACAGGCTTTTCCCTCTGCTAAGGATCCTTTCTCTACTTTGCAACTGTGCTAAATACTTTGGATACAGTATCTCATTTAATCCTTAAAGCAACCTTCCTGTGGTAGGTTTCCCAATTTTTGAGACAAGGAAACTAAGCCTCAGAGTGCATGCTATGACTAAAGTCATGTGGCTAATCACTCAAATTCAAACTCAGATCACCTGATTCAGGTTTGTTGCATGTTTCCTTCCATAGTGTCTTAGATTTCCAGGTTGCTGTGTGACAAACACCACACAATGAGTTGCTTGAACAATGGAAATTTATTGGTTAACAGTTTTGAGGCTAGAAGGCCAAAACTGAGGCATCAGCAAGGTGAGCTTTTCTCCCCAAAGTCTGTAACATTCTGGTGCTGGCTGCTGGTGATCCTTGGGATTTCTTGGCTTGTAAAAAAAAGGAAAACTGCTTTGCATCACACTGCAATGTCCTTTCTTTTCCATGTTCCGTTAACTTCCAGCTTCCAGTTCCTCCCCATAGTTTTCTCTGTCTGAATTCCTTCTGCTTACAAAGGAGTCTCATAATCCAAATTGAGACCCAGCCTCCTTTGGTTGGGCCACATCTTAACTAAAAATAACATCTTCAAGACATCCTACTTACAATGGGTTTGCTATCACAGGAAACCTGATCAAGACCAAGAACATGTCTAAATTGGGTACATAATTCAATCCACCACAGAATGTAACAGATGCCTCCATGCTCTGCCCCATCACCTCAGATTCCCTGTTCATTTCCACCCAGCAATCAGTACACACATGGTTTTGTTGGGGAACTGCCCTCAAGCTGCTGGAGTTTGCTCTCCTGAGTGCCCAGAGAGTCACAGGTAGCTGGCAATTTGAATCCCCTGTGGAGATAGTCCTGGTAAACAATGAATGGTATAACAATGAATGAAATACCCCAGCACCCTTGCCCCCTAAGTAGAACAACTCTGAGATTGGCCACAGTCTTCTTAACTCCCCAGTGGACGGAGACGAGTCACCCTCTGGGTAATATTGTCTGATGTCAATGTCACACTATTGCTTGTCCTCCCTCCCTTGGCAGTTCTAACCTTCTACATTCACTTGAATCCCCCTCTCAGTGTCTGGGAAACCCAGCCTAAGTGCACAGCCACTTCTTTGGCATGAAATACTCTCTGAGAAGATTCAGGTGGGAGGGTGTGGTAGTGTCTGAAGTTCAGGTGAGCACACTGTGGGATATGTGGGCTACCTCAAGCCACTGCAATACCCTGGCACAGTCCAGCAGCAATCAACCTCACATTTCACTTGAGATATTGCTGTAATTGAGATATTGCTGCTATACATATAAAATCACTGTACATACAATTATTCAGAGTATAAAAGAGGAAATATTTCATCCAGAGTTCCCTGACTTATTCTTCCCTCATAATACATTTATGTGACTAAAGAAAAGTACATCCAGTGAGCCGATTCATAATCTCAGGCAGCAGTTTAAATACATGACAAATATGTAATGCAGACAAGCAAAAAAGAAAAAAAACAAAATCAAGACTTAAAATTTTATACTTTTTTACTTTATTTTTTTTCCGGGGGGGAGGGGTGGGTGTTTGGCATAACGAAAATGTGTCAATATGATGTCAAAATTTAACATGCAATTATTTCTTGATTATCTCTGTCTAAATAAAAAATTCATACCTCACTTAAATGAGGAAATTTCTGGGCATATTTAACTAAGTGTAGGTTCAAACCCTTTGTCAGTAGCAATTCTATTTTCCTAGAAATATTAGCAAGTAGGGGCAGAAATTTCATGAAGTACTTTGACTGCTTTGTAAGTTTCTTGTATTTTCCTCAGGTAATGTGTGATGGCACAACCATAGAGATGGAGAATCTTCAATCTAAAAAAAAAAGAAAAGCCCACAGATTATGTGGTATGGATACAGGTGATTTTAGATTCTAGGCATGATAAAAGCATCAAAATTCTTTTTTTTTCTTTTCATTTTATTGAGATATATTCACATACCACGCAGTCATACAAAACAAATCGTACATTCGATTGTTCACAGTACCATTACATAGTTGTACATTCATCACATAAATCAATCCCTGACACCTTCATTAGCACACACACAAAAATAATAAGAATAATAATTAAAGTGAAAAAGAGCAATTGAAATAAAAAAGAACACTGGGTACCTTTGTCTGTTTGTTTGTTTGTTTCCTTCCCCTATTTTTCTACTCATCCATCCATAAACTAGACAAAGGGGAGTGTGGTCCTTATGGTTTTCCCAATCCCATTGTCACCCCTCATAAGCTACATTTTTATACAATTGTCTTCGAGATTCATGGGTTCTGGGTTGTAGTTTGATACTTTCAGGTATCCACCACCAGCTACCCCAATTCTTTAGAACCTAAAAAGGGTTGTCTAAATTGTGCGTAAGAGTGCCCACCAGAGTGACCTCTCGGCTCCTTTTGGAATCTCTCTGCTACTGAAGCTTATTTCATTTCCTTTGACATCCCCCTTTTGGTCAAGAAGATGTTCTCCATCCCACGATGCCGGGTCTACATTCCTCCCCGGGAGTCAAATTCCACGTTGCCAGGGAGATTCACTCCCCTGGGTGTCTGATCCCACATGGGGGGAGGGCAGTGATTTCACCTTTCAAGTTGGCTAAGCTAGACAGAGAGGGCCACATCTGAGCAACAAAGTGGCATTCGGGAGGAGGCTCTTAGGCACAATTATAGGGAGGCCTAGCCTTTCCTTTGCAGCAACCATCTTCCCAAGGGTAAAACCTATGGTAGAGGGCTCAACCCATCAAACCACCAGTCCCCTATATCTGTGGTCATGTTAGCAAACATCGAGGTGGGGTAGGCCAATACCCCTGCATTCTCCACAGGCTCCTCAAGGGGACTCTACATATTTTTTTCCTTGTTTTTTTTTTTTTTTAAACCTTTTTCTCCTTTTTAAATCCACTCTACGTAAAAAAAAAATTAAAAAAAAAAACAAAGAAAAAAAACATACAATAAAAGAACATTTCAAAGAGACCATAACAAGGGAGTAAGAAAAAGACAACTAACCTAAGATAACTGCTTTACTTCCAACCTGTTCCTACTTTAACCCAAGAAAGTTACATAATATAGCAACATTTCTGTGAACTTGCTCCTACTATATCCATCAGAAATTAACAGACCATAGTCATTCCTGGGCATCCACCAGAACGTTAAATAGCATATCTGTTCTTCTTGGATTACTGTTCCCCCTTCCTTAATTGCTCTCTATTGCTAGTTCCCCTACATTCTACATTATAAACCATTCGTTTTACATTTTTCAAAGTTCACATTAGTGGTAGCATATAATATTTCTCTTTCTGTGCCTGGCTTATTTCGCTCAGCATTATGTCTTCAAGGTTCATCCATGTTGTCACATGTTTCACAAGGTCGTTCCTTCTTACTGCCGTGTAGTATTCCATTCTATGTATATACCACATTTTATTTATCCACTCATCTGTTGAAGGACATCTGGGTTGTTTCCATCTCTTGGCAGTTGTGAATAATGCTGCTATGAACACTGGTGTGCAGATATCTGTTCGTGTCACTGCTTTCCGATCTTCCGGGTATATACCGAGAAGTGCAATCGCTGGATCGAATGGTATCTCTATTTCTAGTTTTCTAAGGAACTGCCAGACTGACTTCCAGAGTGGCTGAACCATTATACAGTCCCACCAACAGTGAATAAGAGTTCCAATTTCTCCACATCCCCTCCAGCATTTGTAGTTTCCTATTTGTTTAATGGGAGCCACTCTAATAGGTGTTAGATGGTATCTCATTGTGGTTTTAATTTGCATCTCTCTAATAGCTAGTGAAGCTGAACATTTTTTCATGTGTTTCTTGGCCATTTGTATTTCCTCTTCAGAGAACTGTCTTTTCATATCTTTTGCCCATTTTATAATTGGGCTGTCTGTACTATTGTCATTGAGTTGTAGCATTTCTTTATATATGCAAGATATCAGTCTTTTGTCAGATATAGGTTTCCAAAAATTTTTTCCCATTGAGTTGGCTGCCTCTTTACCTTTTTGAGAAATTCCTTTGAGGTGCAGAAACTTCTAAGCTTGAGGAGTTCCCATTTATCTATTTTTCCTTTTCTTGCTTGTGCTTTGGGTGTAAAGTCTAGGAAGTGGCCGCCTAATACAAGGTCTTGAAGATGTTTTCCTACATTATCTTCTAGGAGTTTATGGTACTTTCTTTTATATTGAGATCGTTGGTCCATTTTGAGTTAATTTTTGTGTAGGGTGTGAGGTAGGGGTCCTCTTTCATTCTTTTGGAAATGGATATCCAACTCTCCCAGCCCCATTTGTTGAAAAGACCATTATGACTCAGTTCAGTGACTTTGGGGGCCTTATCAAAGATTAGTCGGCCATAGATCTGAGGGTCTATCTCTGAATTCTCAATTCGATTCCATTGATCTATATGTCTATCTTTGTGCCAGTACCATGCTGTTTTGACAACTGTGGCTTTATAATAAGCTTCAAAGTCAGGGAGTGTAAGTCCTCCCATTCCATCTTTTAAGGTCCCCTTCTATTTCTTTTAGTAGAGTTATGTAGTTTTCTTTGTATAGGTCTTTTACATCTTTGGTTAAGTTTATTCCTAGGTACTTGATTTTTTTAGTTCCTATTGAAAATGGTATCTTTCTCTTGAGTGTATCTTCAGTTTGTTCATTTCTAGCATATAGAAACATGACTGACTTATGTGCATTAATCTTCTATCCCGCTACTTTGCTAAATTTGTTTATTAGCTCTAGTAGCTGTATCGTCGATTTCTCAGGGTTTTCCAGATATAAGATCATATCATCTGCAAACAATGACAGTTTTACTTCTTCTTTTCCAATTTGGATGCCTTTTATTTCTTTGTCTTGCCAGATTGCCCTGGCTAGCACTTCCAGCACACTGTTGTATAACAGTGGTGACAGCGGGCATCCTTGTCTTGTTCCTGATCTTAGAGGGAAGGCTTTCAGTCTCTCACCATTGAGTACTATGCTGGCTGTGGGTTTTTCATATTTCTTCAATGTTTTGAAAGAGTTTGAGTAAGATTGGTGTCAGTTCTTTCTGGAAAGTTTGGTAGAATTCCCCTGTGAAGCCATCTGGCCCTGGGCATTTATTTGTGGGAAGATTTTTGATGACTGATTGGATCTCTTTGCTTGTGATGGGTTGGTTGAGGTCTTCTATTTCTTCTCTGGTCAGTCTAGGTTGTTCATATGTTTCCAGGAAATTGTCCATTTCCTCTACATTATCCAGTTTGTTGCCATACAGTTGTTCATAGTATCCTCTTATAATTTTTTTAATTTCTTCAGGATGTGCAGTTATGTCACCTTTTTCATTCATTATTTTGTTTATATGGGTCTTCTTTTTGATTTTGTCAGTCTAGCTAGGGGCTTGTCAATCTTGTTGATCTTCTCAAAGAACCAACTTTTGGTGATATTTATCCTCTCTATTGTTTTTTTGTTCTCTATGTCATTTATTTCTGCTTTAATCCTTGTTATTTCTTTTCTCCTACTTGGTTTAGGATTGGTTTGCTGTTCATTTTCTAGCTTCTTCAGTTGATCCATTAGTTCTTCGATTTTGGCTCTTTCTTCCTTTTTAATATATGCATTTAGTGCTATAAATTTCCCCCTCAGCACTGCTTTTGCTGCATCCCATAGGTTTTGGTATGTTGTGTTCTCATTTTCATTCGTCTCTATATATTTAGCAATTTCTCTTGCTATTTCTTCTTTAACCCACTGATTGTTTAGGAGTGTGTTGTTTAACCTCCAGGTATTTGTGAATTTTCTAAGTCTCTGATGGCTATTGACTTCTAATTGTATTCCATTGTGGTCAGAGAATGTGCTTTGAATAATTTCAATCTTTTTAAATTTATTGAGGCTTGTTTTATATCCCAGCATATGATTTATTCTGGAGAAAGTTCCGTGAGAACTAGAAAAGTATGTGTAACCTGGTGATTTGGGATGTAATGTTCTGTATATGTCTGTTAAATCTAATTCATTTCTCAGATTGTTTAGGTTTTCAATTTCCTTATTGGTCTTCTGTCTGGTTGATCTATCCATAGGAGAGAGAGTGATGTGTTGAAGTCTCCCACAATTATTGCGGAAACATCAATTGCTTCCTTTAGTTTTGCCAGTGTTTCTCTCATGTATTTTGTGGCACCTTGATTGGGTGCATAGACATTTATGATTGTTATTTCTTCTTGTTGAATTGCCCCTTTTATTAGTATGTAGTGGCCTTCTTTGTCTCTCAAAACATCCCTGCATTTAAAGTCTATTTTATCTGAGATTAATATTGCTACACCTGCTTTCTTTTGGCTGTAGCTTGCATGAAATATTTTTTCCATCCTTTCACTTTCAATTTCTTTGTGTCCCTGTGTCTAAGATGAGTCTGTTGTATGCAACATATTGATGGTTCATTTTTCTTTGATCCATTCTGCAAATCTATATCTTTTAATTGGTGAGTTTAATCCCTTTACATTCAACATTATAACCATGAAGGCATTTCTTGAATCAGCCATCTTATCCTTTGGTTAATGTTTGTCATATACATTTTTCCCCTCTCTCTATTAATATCCTTTATTGTACCCATACCGAATCTCTTTAGTACTGAACCTTTCTCCAAGTCTCTCTGTCCTTTCTTTGTTTCTCTGTCTGTAGGGCTCCTTTTAGTATCTCCAGTAGGGCAGGTCTCTTGTTAGGAAATTCTGTCAGCATTTGTTTGTCTGTGAAAAAATTTAAGGACTCCCTCAAATTTGAAGGAGAGCTTTGCTGGATAAAGTATTCTTGGTTGGAAATTTTTCTCACTCAGAATTTTAAATATATCATGCTACTGCCTTCTCGCCTCCATGGTGGCTGCTGAGTAGTCACTACTTAGTCTTATGCTGTTTCAATTGTGTGTGCTGAATTGCTTTTCTCTTGCTGCTTTCAGAACTTGCTCCTGCTCTTCTGTGTTTGACAGTGTGATCAGAATATGTCTCGGAGTGGGTTTATTTGGATTTATTCTATTTGGAGTTCGCTGAGCATTTATGATTTGTGTATTTATGTTGTTTAGAAGATTTGGGAAGTTTTCCCGAACAATTTCTTTGAATACTCTTCCTAGACCTTTACCCTTTTCTACCCCTTCTGGAACACCAATGAGTCTTATATTAGGACGTTTTATATTATCTATCATATCTCTGAGGTCTGTTTCGATTTTTTCAATTTTTTTCCCCATCCTTTCTTTTATGCTTTCATTTTCCATTCTGTCATCTTCCAGGTCACTGGTTCATTGTTCAACTTCCTCTAGTCTTGTACTATGAGTGTCCAGAATCTTTTTAATTTGGTCAACAGTTTCTTTAATTTCCATAAGATCATCTATTTTTTTATTTAGTCTTGCAATGTCTTCTTTATGCTCTTCTAGGGTTTTCTTGATATCCTTTGTATCCCGTACTACGGTCTCATTGTTCATCTTTAGTTCTTTGAGTAGCTGCTCTAGGTGCTGTGTCTCTTCTGATCTTTTGATTTGGGTGCTTGGGCTTGGGTTATACATAACGTCTGGTTTTTTCATATGCTTTATAATTTTCTGTTGTTTTTGGCCTCTTGGCATTTGCTGTACTTGATAGGGTTCTTTTAGGATGTGTAGACCAATTGAAGTCCTTATCTCTAATTTATCAGTTCTACAGCTTCGTGGAGTACACTTTCTCTAACTAACCAGCAGGTGGCGTCCACGAGCCACCTGTTCTCCACAAGCCACTTCTCCTCTGCTTTGCCTTTGTGGTGAGTGGGGGAGTGAGTCTTGTGGGGCCCAATTGGTGTACCAAGCTTGCGTGTGTAGTTGGTGTTGCCCGCCCTGTATATGAGGCGTGTTTCTGGGCAGTCAGGGAGGGGTGGTGGATCTAACAATCAAATCTCCCTGGTGATCCTGGAGTTTTAAAGCTGCTGCAATAGTCTAATCCTTCAGTTCACTCCTGCCACAGTTTGTCTCTGCCACTGACCCACAAGTCCTTGGTATTGGCATATGGCTCCTGAGACTTGCGAGTGGGTCCCTCTTCCAGGCCGTGCACCCCTGGTCCTCTGTTGAGGGATGACTGTGCTATGTCACAGGTGAGTGCCGTCCCCCCAGGGCGGTTCTGGGCTGCTGGGCTGTGTAGGGAGGCTCCCAGTCTGCTGAAATGATAGCTGAATGGGGCTTTGTTAATTCACACTGCTTCACCTTCCCAACTCTGTGACAATCAGCTGAGGTTACAGGGAAGGCTAATGTCCACGACCAGTTTTGTGGTATGTGCCTGTTATCTGAAGCACTTCCGTCACACTGGGTTGTGTGGGGCAGCTCTGGGCTATGGGGCTGGCGATGGGCAGGAGTGTTTCCTGTCCACCAGGATGATGGCTGTGAGCGGACACCCCCCTTTTCTTGGGAAGTTGTGGTGTTTAGTGAATTTTCTCAGCCACTGGATTATTGCCTTTTGTCTCAGAGCTCTCTTAGTTCTGCTCTTGTCTTGATATGCCCAAATTGCAAGTCTTTGAAGCTTTGTGTATTGGGCTTCTTAGAGTAATTGTTTTAGAAAAAGAAAAAAGGATTAAAAAAAAAAAAAGGGTCCTCCTCACAGATCTAATGGGTTATTCAAATGCTAAGAGACAAAGCAATTAGGGCCATTAAGGAAAGGTCCACAGGGTAGAGAGATCAGCTTTTCTTCGGGATTTCCATATGAGCCTCAGGGCCTGAGCTCTGCCCTTCCCCTTTCCATGTTCACCAGAACTCTAAAAATCCTCCGCTTTTATTTTGGAGTTTTTCGTGCTGTTTTTCTCTATGTCTGTCTCCTCTCTGCTGGGCTGGCTGCTCTCAGATTCTCTGGTGTCTGGTCTCAGTCTATCTATGGTTGGAGTTTGGATCAGTAGAATGAGTTTCCAATAAGGGCTGCCACTGCAGTTCTCCCTTCTCCTTCCCAGAGCTGACAGTCCCTCCTCCCACGGGACTGAGCCTGGCAGGGAGGGGTGCGGGTCCCCTGGCTGCAAAAACTTACAGATTTCGCTGATCTCAGCAGTTCCACATTTTGAGGAGTGTTGTATGAAGTATCCCCAAAGTCAGATTGCTCTGTGGTGTCCAGTCCATGCAGTTCCTGGCTTTCTACCTACTTTCCTGGAGGAGTAACTAAAACATACAGCTCACCAGTCCGCCATCTTGCCCCGCCTCCTCTCAAAATTCTTTAAAATAACCTTGACTAGTATTTTACGTTCTGTGAAGAAAAATAGCATCACACTCAAGAATAACAAGTCTATTTTTTAAGTTGTTACATGTGAGTGTCTGTTGAGTGAGAAAATACTGAGACTATCTAAAGCTACAGACCAGCTACATTCCAGAGGAAAGGGTGTTAGGCCCTTCTGTGAGGGAGAGTCTAAAGCACAGGTTGGCAAATACAGTCCACCGGGTTTTTTTTTATAAGTCCCTTCAGGCAAAAATGATTTTTACATTTATAAATACAGTTGAAAAATAAATAAAAAATTACTTAAGGACATGTGAAAAGTATATAAAATTCAAAGTTCAGTATGTGTAAATAAAGTTTTATTGGAATACAGTCAGAACAATTTGCTTTCAAGTAACAAAAGCAGAGTTGAGTACTTCAACAAGAGACCAAGTGATCCAAAGAGCTTAAAATGGCCCTTTACACAAAACATTTGCCAATCCCTAATCTAAAGGGAGAAGTGAGGAAAGGCACGTTTCACTTGTTTTCATGGCACAAATTAATTTTGTGCATTGGCAAAGAACCTCATTTTCAAATTGGTCCTCTACTCTCAGTGACTCTAAAAATCCTGTAAACTTAAAAAATCATAAGAATTCAACTTTCAGGGAAAGAAGTGAAGCCATCATAAAGCATGAAGGCAAACTGTGGAAACTGTATTAATGCTCATTAATTTAACATTGTTTTAAGAGGAAAATTCTGTCTACCAGCATCCACAGAATTTTGTGCAATTTTGTCTGAAGGCTAAGTTATTTTTTTTTTATCACATTCTAGGAGGATCCTATGATAAGTTCTCCTTGGAATGTATTACTTTTGCCTCGTAGGAAAAATGGACACACCACATTTCAGAAGGCAAAAAGGCCTAGGTCATCCTTTGTGTTTCCCATTTACCTTCCTTACCAGGAAATTCCCACTTAAATTTAGCATATAAATGCAGTAGTCAGCTTGCTTTCAATTCAATTTTAACTCTTTCTCTAAATGGTTTCTGATCTAACACTTTTTTAGTATAATTTTGAATTGCTCCACTGTATGTGTGTGTTTAACTGTAAAAAGTCTCAATGCCTTTTTGAAAGCAGGCAGGAGATAAATTATAAATAATTAGAAACAACTATCATGTACTAATGTCCATTTTAATTTTGGTAATATCAGAATGATAAACATGTCAATATTTCCTTGTTCTTAATTTCCTAATTATCTTTGAGCTGCTTAGGACACTCACCTTTTACCAAAGCTTATATTTAAACAACAGACAAAAAGTGTTCTAAGACCATAAATGGATTTCTTCCTAGGGAAGCCTACAAATTTTATTTCAAACACTTGAAAATTACTTTTAGCTCCAGGAAATGCTCTCTGTGCATTTTTAGATCAGACATACATTTATATTCATCCAAAAGAATGGAGAAATGTGCATTTCTTTGTAGAATGAAAGTAGTAACCAATTCTACAATATGAGATGTTAAATATTAATCTATTTTTGAAGGCTAAAAAAGATAAAAGCACCTGTTCCCAGAAGTACAAGAGTCAGAATGAGATCCATAAAATTCTAAAACTATTCTTATTCTACCAGAAAGGATAATTCAGCGTTCAAAGGAGATAAACAAATAAGGACCTTTTCACCAATACCCTAGAGTCTCAGCTTAGCAGTGGGCTCGGACTCTAATTTTTTCACTAATATAGCAATTGAAAATACAGAATCAGGATTTTTAATGATGTTACATGTATTCATTAATTTGCAAGACTTTAATGTTGTAGAAAACTGATGAATGTAATGAAACCTAGCTTTAAAGAAAAAAAAAAAGGCAAGAGGTCATATTTGCACCATGCAAAAAAATAGTGGAAGACGAAATCTTTGCTTCTCGACACATTTGTTGAGAATGCCAAAACTTCAGAGATGATGCTTCAAAAATGATATGGATTTCATTATCAAATTATTCATTATTATAGTTATATATTGTATTATCTCTATCATTCATATATATTATCTATATAATTCACATATATTATATTCATTATTCATAATTAAAGCTCTGAATTCATCTTTTCCAGTGATAAACAAATTCTTCATTACATTTTTAGATATTCAAAACTGGCAAACCAAACTTCCTCAAACTGTTCCATTATTTTGTTTGTTTTAAATCTAAAAAGGTCTAGTGCTCCATACAGACGTACCTGCACTATGAATCTCCCATTTTATGAAAGATTAATTTTTTTTTAAATTTCAAATTTCACTCAAGAAGTTCAGATTTCACAGCGTAGACTAAGACCAATTAAATAATTCTTGAAGGATGGAACCTATGAAACGGTGTTTCTTCCCCAGCTTGTTGTATCATCTTAGTAAATGGTATTCCAAGGACAGAGGTCGCCCTGACAAAAAGGTATTTCATTTTGTTTTCAAATATTATTTCTTTGATTATTTTAAGAATTCCAAAGTAAAAAGAAACATATTTTCTGTTATTTGAAAGGTCATGAAAACTTGTCTTAGCCTTAACTGGACTTATCAGAAGATGTTTCCTGGGAAATACTTAGTGACTGTTACAACTCCGTGTCAATAAAACAGAAACAACAATGAGGACTTACAAAGAAATACAGTATTTGCATAGCTAACATCAGGTTTCCTCTTCATTTTTTGATGACATTTAAGACTGAAAGAGATACAAGCAGGCAAAGTCAAAGTTCTCTTACCGTCTGCAGTTTTTGCACAGCTTTTTAACCACATCCAGGTTGACGTTCTCACAGAAACTGAGTTTCACACATTCCAAACTAATGTGACAATAATTAGCCAACAAACAAACTCTGGAAACGAGGAAGAGGAAGAAAAAGATATTAGAATAGGAAGTTAAAAGTGCTTTTCTACAAATAGTTTTCAAAAAGGATTCAACCCTTAAATTTGCCATGGCCCTTGACATTAAATTACCCCCACTCCTCTTTACTTACTTCTCCCCTTGCCCCTCACAGTCTCGAATGTAAAGGGAACTTCATAAAACAAATACTCACAGTGAACACATCTACTAAAATTTCCAGACCACACAAAGCAAGCAAAAAAATAAAGATGTCAGAAACAAAGGGATAAAGATGTCAGAGTTTCATTTTGAGATGCTGAGAGAAATGACAAGAGTAGATGAATCAAGATAATTATCAGTGTTATAATTTTGACATGTATTTAATAATAATGAAGGGAAAGTAACTCGTTTTAAAATTTTTTTGAGATAATAGATATACAAAATAAAATTTGCCATTTTAACCATTTTTAAGTGTACAATTCAGTGGCATTAATTACTTTTATATTCTGTCACCATCACCACTATCCATTACCAAAATGTTTCCATAACCCCAAGCAGAAACTCTGAGCCCATTAAGCAGTAATTCCCCATTCCTTCCTCCCCAAACCTCTCTCATCTACTGTCTCTATTCATTTACTTATTCTAGATATTTCGTTGTGTCTTAGTTTGTTTAAGACTCCTGTAACAAAGGACAAATTTGCTTAAGGCTGCTGTTACAAAGTACCAAATCTCTGACTTATAACTGAAATATATTGTCTCACAGCTCTGAGGGCTCCAAATACAAAATCGTGCCTCTTCCTAAAGAGCCTCTGGTTTGCCAGCAATCCTTGGCTTCCATCTCTGCCTCACTGTCTCGGCTTTCTCCCGAGCCTCTATGTGTCCTCTCCCGTTCTTAGGACATCAGTCATACTGGACAGGGCCTCGTCTTAACTGAGAACATGTTTCATAGACCCTGGTTTCAAACAAGGTCACATTCACAGGACTGGAGGTTAGGACTTGAACAAGCCTTTATTTGGGGGTTGGAGGGACACATACTTCAACCCATAATCCCATGGAGTATGTAGAACAGCAGGTGGTGTTTGTTTCTTTGTTTCTTTCCCTGAAAGAATTCTACATGTTTCCGTAATATGGAGACCACATGCATCTGGTAAGAAGCCTATGTCTTTGAATGTTAACATTTTATATACACAAAACTCTCATTTCTATTCCCATCTTTGAAATGAATATTTTCTGTGTTTTCAAATCAGTAACAGAAAAATTAGAGGTACTTTAATTTTCATGGACATATCCCTACATACTGAAATTTGGATACCGCATTGGGTTCCAGTGAATGATTAGATGAGCACCATCGAGGAAATAAGCCCTCCCTGTCATAATCACGAAAGTCCAAAATTCCTCAAAATGGGTTTACTCAAACTGAGGAACACTTTTTGCTTTCCTTTTAAAAATACACTTCTTAAAAGAAGAAATATCCACCTTTCCTCAAATTAATAACATCAGTTTAATGTCCCATGAATAATCCATGTTCTTTGGAATAAAGAAAAGTTTATGAGTATTATAAACAAACGATAACGGCCAACTCTTACAGAGTGCTTTCTATGCACCAGGTCCTAAATGTGTCCCTATCCGTTCCAGTTTGCTAGTGCTACTGTTATGCAAAATACCAGAAATGGATTGGCTTTTATAAAGGAGGTTTATAAACTTACAACTTTACAGATCTAAGGCCATAAAAGTATCCAAACTAAGGCATCAACAAGAGAATATCTTCACTGAAGAATGGCTGATAGTGTCCAGAACACCTCTGTCAGCTCGGAAGGGACGTGGCTGGCATCTGCTGGTCCTTGGCTCCCTGGGTTCTGGTTTAAAATGGCTTTCTCTAAATGTCTCCCTCAGCTGCACTGAGCTCCTTCTGTCTGTGAGCTATCTTATAGGACTCCAGTGATTTAATTAAGAGCCGCCCTGAATGGGCAGGGTCTACATCTCCATGGAAACACTCATTCAAAAGTTTAATGTCTCCCTTCATAAGACTGCATTAAAGAACATGCCTTTTGGGAAAAGACAGGAATGTTACGAAAGATAAAGATATGATTGATAGAAGAGGGGAAAGGGACAGAAGGAAGAAAGTTGGAGGAAGGGCAGAGTGAAAACATTCCTTCCTACAGAGCCAGAGATTCAGGTGAGAGTAATGTTACAAGAACATAGGGTTAACTAAGTAAAGTTTAAGAACAGCCAGCAGGAAAACTAAAACTAGGTATATATGCATCAAAATTTGGGAGGTGGAGATAGCAAAGTATATATTCATCCTTCACAAGAAGAAGTCATAGATAACTAAAATTAATAAATCATAAATAAAGATGAGTTCATGTGACTTAGTCTTTTCAAAGTAATCACCAGATCTACAATCACAAATGGCTGGAAATGGCTATCTGGAAAGTAGACTAGTGATGGAAGTGTTGTTTTTCATCACAAACATGTTCTACAATTTTATTTTTTTCCACGTCATTATTGCTTTGATTTAAAAAAAAAAAAGCAATTGGAGGTATGGGTATAGTTGAAGGGAAAAACGCTGCATAAATAATACTTTGCTCAAAGGAATACTAAAGACTTTCTCTGACTATAGTGTTAATTTCTCTTCAGCCTCCATTCCCAGAACATGGAAATAATAGTGTGATTGTGTTTACAAAATACTGGTCTAGAAGGAAATGTCTCTCTGTCACTGAAAGGGGATTCTTACCATTGATAAGTCATAAATTTTTTTTTAATGCAGCCACATCTTCTTTTTGACTTATGTGTTTTGATTGTTCTTCTAGCTGAAAAGAAAAATAAAAGTATGTTTACAAACCTCCCTTGAAATTATCTGATTAAATCTAGGAATATCTCTGAATATCATCGAAATGGGAATTCTAGAAGCCTTTAATTTTCAATTTTATACAACTTTAGAAATCATTAAACCATGTATAATCTAGGAAGATGGGAGTTTTTGTTTTACGTAATTTGTTAAATGAGTTTTCTTTGACACAACTGAAAAGTTCTTTTGGGAAACCATACAGCCATAAAGCAGCCAGTCCTTGCTTGTTCAGTTAGGCTGCAAATGCGTCTGGATCTTTCCACTCTCCTAGCACTTTATCTGCATCTGACACTTTCTATCTCGTATTAGAGTCGTTTGTGTGTGTGTTTTCCGTTCTGTGCTGTAGTCTCGGTGTTTCAGAGTCAGAGTTAGTGTCAGATTCACCTATGCTGCCTTCACAGTGAAATGCTTACTAAACGACTGAACTAAGTAACATTTAGATATGACATGAGGTAAGGGATATGCACACATAATATTATATAAATATATTTATGAGCTTTGCTTGGTGGTGGACTTAGAAGTATTACCAGATTAAAGCAGTCCAGGAGCATCTAAAACATGGAGAACAAAAAATTCTTTTCTTAGGAGTATCTTCCATCCCCAGGGATTTGTGGGGATTTGTGGGTGTCAATTTATTTAAAATGTGTGTGTTCATCAAAACAAATCTCATGTCTCATCAAGTCTAAGTACTCTGATGCTGGAGCCTTCTTCGTCTTGCCACATAGTATTCACCGAAGCTCTTCACACAAGTATGTCACAATTGCCACATGACTATCGAGGATCACTGATTCCAAGTTGCATTTTGATTCAGAGAGGAGAAACTGTGGAAAGACATGAATTTCTTAGAATCAATGACACAGTATGATAATTATAATAAAATCTGCAACCTTTTCTATGTGGTTCTTTACAGTCTTCAATGCACTCTCACAAATCCTCCCTTAACAACCCCATCAGGCAGAAAGTCTGGTAGAAGTGAGAAAAACACAAATTGTGCAGTAAGATGACCCCCATCCCTTACTGGCTGTGTGCGTGCCTTTGAACAAGTTTCTTAGCCTCTCTGGAACTCAGTGTTCTCATCCCTAAAAAAGAATATTTGCACATCTCTCAGTTTCAGAATTAGATAATTTTTTTAATTGTAAAAAAGAGTTTAATAAACTGGAAAGTCAACAGAACACCCATTACTATGGTTAGATAAGACAGTCATTACAAATCCCATTTTAGATGGAAACTAAAACTCGGAAAGATGAAGCCAGGTGTGACAGGCAGAAGGTGGCACAGTCTAGACAAGAACTCTGGCTTCTCACTCTCCACTCAGGCCCCTTTACTGTGTGGTGCTATCTGGTCTTCACTGGATGCTGCAGCAGGGCAAGAGCCTCTGGGTATGTTCTTGCAAGCGCTTTCTTAGCGTAGAGATTTGAGAGGCCACGGAAATAAGTGAGGGCAGTGAATAGGAGAATCTGTGGCTCTGGCATCAACAGGTCAGTTCAGATTCTGCAAAACAGGCCATCTATATGTTTTAATGACTTGTGAAAAGTAGGTATGAGGTTGACAACGATAATAATTTTCCAAGAAGGATACTAGGGAGAACTCTTAATGATCTCAGCAGAAGTCTAAGTTACAACAGCCTACAAAATTCACTTAAACTTCACTTAATTTCATTGACTCTAAAACACTGGAAAGGGCATTCAAGTTTATCAGGTAAACAGCCAGAGAAGCAATGTGAAGTCCCCGAGGTCATAATACCACTTGTAGAGATGATTATTTTCTAATTATCTGTCTTGGATTTAGTGAAGATCTTTCCATTAACCATGGAGACAACCATATGCAAGAAGTGAAATCAGTGCTGTGCTGGAACCAGTGTGTACTAGCTGATGACAACCCTTCGAAGCATCTCCTCCTGACTCTGCATTCAGTGATGTCAACCTAGGAGCTTGAACTCAGTCATTGTGAAATATTTATATCATGGAAATTGGCAAATGCTACAAACTGGGGCTTGCCACACACCCCGAGAGCCATTTGTTAAAAATTTATCAGCGCACCACTGAGCGAAATAGACCCTGCTCATTAGAAACCAAACAGAGAGCAAAGGCCAAAACTCAATCACATCTTTGTTCATACATCACTGAGTTTTCTCTCACCTCTTGCTGACCAGTTCTTGCTGGAACTTTCTATATGGAAGCGGAGTATTCATTTCATTCAGGAGTTACTGAAATCCTACCATGCACCTTGCTGTGAGCTAGGAGTACGGATAAAACTGTAACCACGGAAGACGGTGCCTTCTGTCATGGAGCATCCAGGTCACTGGACACGTGGGACTTGGTTGGCGAAGACCATGGAAAGCAAATGGGGGTTTGATGGACAACTGTTCAAGGGATCAAAAATATTTATTAGCTATATGCAAAAGAGTCCATGGCCCCTGGAACAAGCAGAGGAACTTAGGGGCCCTTTAAAAAAAAAGTCTTTCCAAGGAGCCTAATTAGACCCTGAAATCTGATTCCAAATGTCACTTAAATATTATTGCAAACATTTCAATCATTAATAATGTAAACACACTGGAATACTGAGGCTATTCCTAAAAGTCTAGCTTCTACATACCTACCTTTTTGAGTTTTTTTACGGTCACCTGCAGATCTCCTACTTCTCGTTCACACTGACATCTGGGGTCACTAAGAGCTCCTTCAGCTTTCCGTTTTTCCTAGAAAAAGAAAAATACTGTGTTGCACATTCACAGGGTTGATTTAAATAAGTTGAGCCTCTTAAAATAACCATCTTCAAAACCCCACAGCTGAGAAATCTTTTGTCTCCAACTAATGCTGAGCCCAAGTCTCTTACCCGGGGAAGGTGCGAAAGGACGGAAGAAGTAAACCAAGCAATTTTACCAGTGCAGCACTTCAGGAATTTTCTGGAATTGAAACTTACAAAAGTGTAAGAATTGCAGCATCTTCCATAACCTACATGCATACATCATCCTAGAGTGACACCTCTAAGACTTTACTCCCACTGTGAGAGATGGTTTAGCACATCAATTAATTAATGATTACTATAATTAATTAAAAGAGATGCCGATTCTGGGAAGATGGCGGCATAGAAAGAGGTGGAAGACTTAGTCTCCCCAAGAACAATTCATAAATGAACAAAAAACCAGTAATTAACCTGGAATAACAGCGGGGAGACAAACGTGACTGTACACTCAGCATCCACCGACATGAATTGGGAGGAATGCCCGAGATCACAGCAAAAAATCTGTAAGTAAAACTGCGGACCCGCGCTGAGAGCCGAGAACCTAGAGCCGGGAGCCCCTCCCTCACGGAAGCCGCGCCGTGCACTTTCTCAGCCCAGCTCCAAGTGAGGTTTTAATAGTAACTGCTGAATACACACAGCGAATCCTCAACAAGCAGACAGAGGCTTTTGGTGACTACTGACCTTGGGAGAATTGGGGGGAAATATTCTGTCTCTCGCTGTCTCTCTGTGGAGAAAACCTCAGCTGCTCTCAGCCCACAGGGCGTTGCAGTAAAGACAGCCTCACACATTCTGCATTCTGAAATGAGCTGAGAGCCCTGCGGCACAGCCCAGCGGCCCAGGGCTTCCCTAGAGGGACGGCGCACACTGATGACGTAGCACAGCATCCCCCTTGGCTGAGGGAGGATCGCGGCTGGGAGGAGGGATCTGCTCGGAGAACCCAGGGGCGCTACGCCAAGTCCGGTGGTTTGTGGGACAGCGAGAGAGAACTGCCCTTCCTCCCTGGCCACCCGTACACACGCCCCACATTCAGGGCGGACGGCTCCAGCAACACACCCAAACTGAGTTCTCCAACTGAACCCACAAGAATCATTTCCCCACACACCGTGGAAAAAAGGTTGAGAACTGACTGCAGGGATATAGGTGACTCACAGACGCCATATGCCCATCTGCTGGTTAGTTAGAGAAAGTGTACGTCACCAAACTGTGTCTCTGAAAAATTAGATCGATATCCTTTTTTTCTGATACAACTTGAAAGAACCCTATCAAGCAAAACAAATGCCAAGAGGCCAAAAACAACAGAAAATCTTAATGCATATGATAAAACCAGACGATATGGAGAATCCAGCTCCAAACACACAAATCAAGATTTCGCAAGAAACGTTGTACCTCACAAAATTAATTAAAGAACTACAATCAAAGAACAAAAACATGGCAAAGGATTTAAAGGACATCAAGAGGACCATGGCCCAGGATATAAGTGCCATAAAGAAGACCCTAGAAGAGCATAAAGAAGACATTGCAAGAGTAAATAAAAAAATAGAAGATCTTATGGAAATAAAAGAAACTGTTGGCCAAATTAAAAAGACTCTGGATATTCACAATACAAGACTAGAGGAAGCAGAACAACATCTCAGTGTCCTAGAAATCCACAGAACAGAAAACGAAAGAACAAAAGAAAGAATGGAGAAAAAAATTGAAAAAATTGCAATGGATCTCAGGGATACAATAGATAAAATAAAACGTCCAAACTTAAGACTCATTGGTGTTCCAGAAGGGGAAGAGAAGGGTAAAGGTCTAGAAAGAGTATTCAAAGAAATTGTTGGGGAAAACTTCCCCAACCTTCTACACAATATAAACACACAAAGCATAAATGCCCAGCAAACTCCAAACAGAATAAATCCAAATAAACCCACCCCGAGACATATTCTGATCAGACTCTCAAATACTGAAGAGAAGGAGCAAGTTCTGAAAGAAGCAAGAGAAAGCAATTCACCACATACAAAGGAAACAATATAAGACTAAGTAGTGACTACTCAGTGGCCACTATGGAGGCGAGAAGGCAGTGGCGTGACATATTTAAAATTCTGAGAGAGAAAAATTTCCAACCAAGAATACTTTATCCAGCAAAACTCTCCTTCAAATTTGAGGGAGAGCTTAAATTTCTCACACACAAACAAATGCTGAGAGACTCTGCCAATAAAAGACCTGCCCTACTTCAGATTCTAAAGGGAACACTACCAACAGAGACAAAGAAAGGAGAAAGAGATATAGAGAATTTTAACAGACATATATAGTACCTTACATCCCAAATCACCAGGACACTCATTTTTCTCTAGTGATCACAGATCTTTCTCCAGAAGGGACCATAAGCTGGGACATAAAACAAGCCTCAAGAAATTAAAAAAAAAAAAAAAATTGAATATACTCAAAGAACATTCTCCAAACACAATGGAATACAAATAGAAGTCAATAATTTTTGAACTATAACTCCACTATTTACTTCTTGCATGATAAAAAATACACAAACTCTAAGGACAAATCAGTAGTTTTGAACTAAATGTAAAATATGTAATTTTAGACAACTACATAAAGGTGGGGGAATGAAGGAGTATAGGAACATAGTTTTGTGCCCTATTGAAGTGAAGGTGGTATCAAAGAAAAACAAGATTGACAGGGATTTAAGAGGTTAATTTTAAGCCCCACAGTAAACACAAAGAAATTATCAGAGAATATAACCACAGAGATGAAAAGCAGAGTTTGTGTTAAGAGAAATGGGGGAAGGGCCATTCTCGGGCACGGAGCTAGGCCCCTGCTACAGAGGATCACACTCCAGCCTCCTTTAAAGCAGGCAGGAGGAAGGAGGGAACTGAACTGTGAACCACAGTGGGGACGTGTTCTTGGTTCTGGTCTGCGTTCTGGTGGGTGTGAACCCACTGTAAATAGGAGCTCTTCATGATGTTGCTTCAGTTAAGGCATGGACCCACTGAATCAGGGAGAATTTTAATCCAGATTATGTTGTCCTTTATAAGCAGAGTGGCAGTCAGATGGGGAGAGAAGTCATGGGGAGCGGCCAGAAGATGGAACTCGAGGGAACCAGGAAAAGAAAGGACAAGATGCCGACATGTGCATTGCCACATGACGGAAAAGCCAAAGAACCCCAAAGATTGCTGGTCAGAAGATACCGACCTGGGGAAGAAGCAAGCCTTCTAGCCTCTGAAACCACAAGCCAATTAAACCCTGTTGTTAAGTGAGTCCATTGTATATTTGTTTTAGCAGCCAGGAAACCAAAACATGGCATGATCCCATTTTAAAGATGGGACAAAAAAGGCTCAGAGGTGAGGCTATTTCTCAAGTGCCACCTAAACTAGGCAAGGACTGAGCCAGGAGTCAACCTGAGGTCTATTACATGTCAATGCTCAGGCATTTCTGATCTATTCTACTGCCTCTCAGAGTTAATGGGACAAATGAATAGACAAAAATGGAATGTTTAACCTAACCTTTAACTACTCGAAGAAATATGTCTATTTTCTGCTTATAGTAAACATTAATCACCTACAGCTATTTTTAAAGGAAAAAAGAAAATTGTTTCTTCAGTGGAAATCACTGAGGCCGCATCCAATTTTCAGCTTTAAAGAGTTCCTACAATATGAAGAAAAGGTGTGTTTCATAATAAAATTCCAATGTTAAAAGATAGGATTTTAATTCCACTGTAATCTAGATTTAAAGTTGGTGGTGGGCACTGGCAATGAGAGAGTGGTGTGTTCAAGTCAAGCCATCTTCTCTAATGCAGGCTGGCTCTGCCTCCTGCAGCCCCCAGCTCTCATGTCACCTCTTCAATGCGACCTCTGACCCCCAGCCTAGAGCAGCCTCTACTCCGCCACGGTGAATGACACACGCTGCTTTACTGTCTTCACGGCACCGCTGCTGTCTGAAATTACCTACTTTATTTATCACCCGTTTATTATCTGGCTTTCTCTCTCTATCCTAGTTCCTCAAGAGACAACCACTAAAACAGACCTGTTTCTCCTGCCCCGACACCTAGAGGAGTGCCCAGTATAGAAAAGGTACCTCATGAAGATTTGTTCCATGAAAGAGCCAATCCCAGAAACTCACTTCTTTCCGTGTCCTGTGTTCTGCTGCCTGAATCCTCTGATCCATTTCCTCTTCCAGCTCACTCAGCTGCATGGCTGCCTTGTCCTGGGCTCTGAAATCCAAAGGACATGTGCCTTCGCATTATACTCTCAGAATTGTCAGATGAAGAGGAAACTCGGAACTCATCTATTTCAAGCCCCATATTATACACATGAGGAGATGCAATATTCAAAATAATATCCCCTAGTCCTTCCACATGATAAAATCAGATTGGTAATTTGTCCACCTAAGTGCAAAATTATGTTAAAACTAGACATTAAACAAATGAAATTAGATAAAATTATCTTAAATTAGATTGTAGCAAAGAATCGGTGAAGATATGGAATCATTGGGAAGCTCAATAAATTGCAAAAATCCTGTTTGCTGCCATGACAGAGCTACACACTGGATGTAAAAGAACCCCACAGCAAAAGAACAGTTTAAATATAATTCTGATATTGCATTATGTACAACTTCAATGCTATATGCTAAAATTAGAAGGGAAGAAGAGATCTAAACAATACTTATTTCTATTTGTCCCCTTAAAGATAAGGTAGCCTTCTAGAAAACTTCTGTTTCTTTTAGTAACTGAATTAAATCTCTATCTCTATAGAGACAGAGCATTCTGAGTTGCTAGAAAGTTAGAAATGGAAATATTTAGGTGAGAAGGGTTGAAGGATAATTTCATTTTGCAATTCTCAAGTATGGAGATGTGTGTCACTTGACAGCATTTGGGGTTTCAGATTAAACCCTAAAAAAGAAAAAAAAAAGAATTGTTTTCTTTCAGCTCCATATCTAATTATTTAGCTTGTCATACGCATACGACTTGCGCATCCAAATAGATTATAAGCTACATGAAAGCAAAAACCATGCGTTCTCGAGAGCCAATTCACCTGGACCAATGACATTTTATTAATAAAAGGTAGAGAGCAGAGCTTAAATATAAAAACAGGCTCCCATCTTCCTGTTTGAGGAGCTTCTGCTACACCACCCAACCTGCTTTTAACTGATTTGCTCCCTCACAACACAATTTGTTCATGTATTAGTTTAATTTCTACATAAAACTCCAAACAAGTGCTGGGAAGTGGGGAAGACCCCAAAGTAAAGTTTTGAATAGCTTCTCACTGTTTCCTATTCCTACTTATTTTCCCTTCACACACAGACTTCTCCACGTTGTTAACCATGTTTGCAAAGACAGCTTGTTTCTGTTTTTAAGTACCTGCTACGGAAATTACACATCTCCACAGCAATTTCTTTGGTCAAATCTGGGACAGTAAAAAGCTAAGCCAGAAGTTCCTTCTTGTTTGTTACGACCACTTTTTCAAGCCACTCCTTCTTAACACCCAGTCCCCAAAATATCTGGGACCTCTCCTGAATGTGTTCTCCCTGCCATTCTCATTTCTCAGCAACTCTTCTTTCTTTTCTTTTTTTTTTGTGTGTTTGTTTTGTTTTGGTTGTAAATCAGGGAGCCCATAAAGAGCGTTTGCCCCGGCCTTTCCTAATTCTTGGCATGTTGGAACTGTGCACTATCACCTGGCCCAGGGCCCCCCAAACAAAGAGAAGATAGAAGCAGCTCTTCTAGCATCTCCTAACCAGACACGGAGCTGGGGATGCTCCTTGGCTAAGAACGTAAGGGAATGATCACAGGTCATCATTTAAACAAGGAAGCGAGGTCTTTGACAGCTAGGAGGAGAGGGGCAAATAGAAACTGCTGGCTCAGAATGGAGCCAGGCTCCAGATCCCAGCCAGAGAGCACAGGCTTTGAAAGGAGAAGGCGTTCAGGGAGAAGACACCAGCACAGCTCATCCTAATGTGACGTGCTAATCCATGGGGAGAGACGTAGTGATGACAACATAAAGGACACTGCTCCCTTATTCCCTTTGGGTTTACATGCAACTGTCCTGAGAAGCTGTGTATGTGTGTGTGTGTCCACATACCTTTGTGTGGGTCTGTGTGTACCTCTGTGTGTTTTAACAGATAGTCACTGGACAATCTGAAGAAACCACGTGTCTGCCTGCCAGTCACCCCTCAAGGGAAGCCAACTCCGGGTCTCGGGTCCTTACTCCAGAATTTTCTCCAACATTTAGAGATCAGAAGACCACCCTTTATTACCCTCATGCAGACCCCTAGAAGGCAAACTTAAGGTCAGGAACTGAAAACGTTCAGAAGAAA